>NC_081424.1:39439769-39772629 GCF_949786415.1 Peromyscus eremicus | reverse complement strand
AGACTGGAGAACTCAGGAGGTCAAATTCTCATGAGTTACATGGTTTGCTATTCAACAGCAAAGTTACATCTCTTAAGAGTTGGTTGGTCTATTCCTCAACAGCTTATCATAATGAATTAGAAAGAAAGAAAATAGAAAGGTAGTCAGAGGAGACAGCCTGATTCTAATTTTGTTATCAGTTAAGAATGTTATACTGTAAGCTTTCCCTAGAGTATAATGTAAGATCAAAGGTTCCTCTTTGTTATGACATTCTTTGTATATTCTTTTTCAAGCTCTAGACGGAATGTGACCTCATGTTCAGTTACAACTTGCTTTGTAGAAGTATGTGTTTGGGGCATCTATGAAGCTCTAACTTACAAATCCTATGACAGAACTATGTTTCTGCTTCTGCTTAGCTTTTCTAAAGCATTTGTTTTGTTTCTTCTCATTCCTAATTTCCAATACATCTCATTTCTCAGTCTACAAGCTTTGTAATACATACATACACACTGTCTAATTTTGAACCAGATTTTTTTCCCTTCATATCAGCCAAAATATGTTTGGATTGAATCTATCACCATGACCTAATTTGTTCTCTAAAGAAAAAAGAAATCATCAAACCAGTCCTTGCTATTAGTCTCATAGAGTTGTTTCAAATTGCTTCCACTAAGGTACTATTTAACCACTGAACTTGTAAAAGTCTAAATAGAACCAAAGTGGCTCAAAAGAATTAAGGTTCTTTCCAAACTTACAAGGCTCATTAAGAGTAGAGTTTGCCAAAGTGTGTTCTCAGTTCATTCCCGGATTGAATTATTCTTAAGGTATTTGTTTGAATTAACAGAGCTTTGCAAACACCTTTCAGGGCACTAGTGAAATGCTTAAGAAATATTCAATTGAAATAGTGGTTTCAGTACTTGTAAATACATGAAATACAAAAGTTAACAAAATGAAAAAAAGAGAATGTAGTGCCTT
Source organism: Peromyscus eremicus (assembly GCF_949786415.1). Lineage (NCBI taxonomy): Eukaryota > Metazoa > Chordata > Mammalia > Rodentia > Cricetidae > Peromyscus > Peromyscus eremicus. The sequence goes on along the minus strand of NC_081424.1, from coordinate 39,771,678 downwards.
GAAAAAATAAGCAAAATGATGGATTTTTAAATCATTTGATTTTTTTATTTTATAATATGCTTCATCTAGGTATTTGGAGAAAGATAAATGAACAAAAATAATAACATTTTGCCTTAATTTGATATTTTAATTTAAAACGTAGAGTATAAACGAACAAGCAAAAGATATATGCTTTAACATACTAAAGAGAAATTTGAAGGGAATAGTAAAAATGGTGGTATGACCATTATCATTTTGCATGAGTTGATTGGCAAATGCCAAGAAATCATGATTTGAGCCAAAGACTGGCGAACAGCAGAGAATGAAACATCTAAACATGAATAAGCAAGAACTGTTTCTTTTGATAAGGAAGCAGAAAAATCAACATTTTCTGTAAATAAATGACTTACCAAATGACTATGCACCAACTTAAGCGTGCAAGAAGACCCTTGAAGTGTTCAAAAGATTTTAAGTGACAGACAAGCAGGGAGCTGAGTGTTTATAACACCTTCTTTATTACCATCTATTATATGGCTGATTGAGTTAGGAAAACGACAGGTCTAGCAGGAAAATAGGGAAAAGTTTGTGAAGGAAAAGAGAAGCCAAAACAATGGAACAGAACTACGGAAGTAAAGATGAGGTAGCATTGTTAACTATAATTGAAACTAATAAACTGGCTTAATTATAAAAGCAGGGTGGACAGCATAAACTGATAAAATAATGTGGAACTAGTAGGATTCAAACTTCTATAAAAAGATTTACTCTTACAGATTGTTGGAATAAATTGTAATTGACATGATGAAGTGAGCATTTCTTGTGTCTAAATGTCCTCCTATGCATCATTACTTAGACTTAGAGGTTGCCTCAAAAGTTCCAAGTTCTTATGTATGGTGTAATCTGTTAGTTCAGGGTCCTTTACCTGGTTTGAGTCGGTACTGCCCTTGGTATATATCTCCCATGTTCTCAAATGGATTTGCACTTTTCTTCTAACTGTAAATCATAGTAGCAACAAAGTTATAATATTTGAACTATCTTATACCTCTAAGATAAAATTTTCCAAGTCTAGGAAGATATTGAAATATTAGAAATATTACCAAATTCTTCCTACCTTTCATCTTGTAGAGCATACCTCAATAAGCCTTCACTAGAAATCATCCTGATATTCACAAACTGAAAAATTTTAGAGACACAGTTTGGTCCTTATTTTCTTGAAGGGACTCTTTGGGTTCTTTTTGATGTTGCCTCTCTATTCAACTCTAAATTTTATTTCCATTGCAGAGAACCTGCTGGGTTTTTTATGACAATACTAGCCTACACAGTGCCATCCATAACCTTAGGCACAGCTACTATAAACTGGATATTGTAGAAAAAAGTTTAAATTACTCTTTTCCCTCTGTGGTTTTGGTCATTTTAGTCTACGAAACAAAGAGACACTATCAGTTAACAGAATACCCAAGTGCTATTCCATGCCTAAATCTTTGGGTCTGCGATGCCAAGAGAAGACAGATAGATACAGCTGACAAAGAGTTTGTAATATTAGAAGATTGTACTTCTGAGGGAAGGAAGGAATAGGCTGGGGAAGAATAGCTAGCAAGCAGGGTTTGTCTTGTTATGTGGATGAGATTCCTCAGGTAACTTTTACCTGTGGTGATCTGTCTAGACTCTACACCAATAATCCAACGGATATTGTTTCCCCTCTGAAGGACAGTTTCTTCCAGGAAGAAGGTGTGTGTGTGTGTGGGGCGCTATGGACAAGAAAAGCTTTTGTATCTCTTCTCTTAATTCAATTTGATAATTGAAATATGTGTAGATTTCTTCTGGAAAACAATAGTATTTCTTCTTTTTGTAAATTCAGACATTTGCAGTTTCTCTGAACTATCCACCCAAAGTACACCACAAATATGTTTGTGGTGGGATACTTTACTCTTTCACACTGTTTGTTCCCAAACTTCCCTCTAGTCCTGAACTCTGCCAATAGATATTTTCTTACACATCTAGGGTCAATTGTTATACAAACTCATATTCAAAGTATTCTTTCACACAGTTTTCTTTCTCCTTTGTTTTATGGAACTCTCTGTCTTGTTTATAAAATATTAAAAACTTGGAAAATTTATTCAACTTCTCATTTCCATATTCAATTTGTCAGACAATCCTATAGAGTCTATCTTCTTAAGGAGTTTTATGTTTATCCCTCTTCACATTTCTTGTGTCTAGTTTTGCATTCATATTTTTATTGTCTGCCTTAAGTTCAATAGTGTGCAAGCTGACCTCCTGTCTTTTTTCATTTTTAAAAGTCTCTTCAATTATTAACTTTATTGAAGTTACAAAAGTCTTTCTGATCTATGAATATAATTCTTGTACTAATTTCCTTAAGTTTATTTACTTCTCTCCAAGATATGGTTGGAAGCCCTTTTGTGTGCTTCTAATCTCCTGCATCTTTTGATTTCCTTCTCCTTTCCCCTTTCCCTTTTTCATGCTGAAACCAAGCAATACTGAACATGCCTGGGTTTGGTCAGAAATGTCCTGCTCTAACTATTGAAGATGGCCATGTTTTTGTCAACTGTATCCTGGATTTCTAGGGTGATCTATTTTCAACACTGTGAAGATTTTACTAAGTGTTCTACTCATGGATATAGACTAGACTTTCTTTGTTGTCTTACTAGATCATTTCTTTTTTCTCTCTTCACAGTGTATCATTCTTCAGACATCAATCCTGATTATTTCTATATAATAAGGTCCTACAGACTGTTTTGCGCACAGAGAGGATGGGTAATGCCCAAGAATATTTGATGCTTAAGTAGAATTTTTTCTGTCCTATCACAACACAAGCAAGATATTTATATAGAAATTGTAAAAGATTGCCTGATTTGGGGGCACTTGCCAACAAATATAAACTGAGATAATGTTAAATAAAGGAGGATTGTCTTACAAAGTTAGAGGTGGTGAGGAAGTTGAGGACAAATCAGAGCCTAAACCAATACAACAGACTCGAGTCCACCAGGTCAAATATACCAAGTACAGTAATCAAATGCTTAACAATATGGATAAGAAACAGATAATGCCACTTGTGTCTATAGGGATGCAGAAATTAAATATGATAAAGATCTACCATAGTATTTAAACCAATCTCCTTAATGAAAGCAGAAATACCAGGCTATGTAGGGAATCACTGAATCTTTCATAAAGCATGGCGGGGAAAATTGAAAATATTTGATGTTTATTTCTTCAGCATAATCAGTATTCTGTGCCCACAGCTCAACTACTGCAATGAAGAAATGAAATCAAAGATAGAACAAAAAGTTAAATATAGTTTATGTCTGGAGACTCAAATAATCCGAATAAAAAATGTGTTATCATGAAAGCTAGTATAAGCTATTAAAACAATCTCATAAAGTTTGAATAAAAACATACACATTTAATACAGCATTCAGATTTTCCTTTTTTTATAGCTATGCAGACTAGTTATCTGGAAAGCAATTTAGTAGAAGAGGTTCAGAATAATGCCATTAAGTCCTTGAACTGAATTGAAATAAAAGTTTTCTGTGTGTACTTTCAGTTTTGTGTTAAATTATCAGAGACAGTACTCCTGAAGCCAAGAGATGTTTGCAAGTGGGAAGCACATGTGTTCCAAAGGCCTTGGGGCTCTGGAAGGGTAGCTTCAGAGACAAGGGAGAGAAGCAGAGCATTTCAGGATAAAGAATTGATTGAAGGCAGATGTGAGGCTGTCTACCAACTATGCCTTCCTTGCCTCTTGCACTAGTTTTCTGGCAGGCAGGGAGATATTTTGAGATCAGATTCCACCACACAGTTTGGAGCACTTTCTCCAGTAACATTGCCTTACCATGTCTTCCTTTCCTATCAAGCAACTGAGCAAGCAAAATATTCCTTTCATCTTTCACCTTTGTGAAAGCATGGCCCTCATACATGCATACTCACTGGAGGCAATGTTTCTTTTGCTTGCCTTTTCTTTTGATTCCATATAAAAGCAAACCAGAACTATCAGTGAGGCATACACACACATACACACACACACACACACACACACACACACACACACACTTCTGAATATATGCAGTTCTACAATTTCCCAGCAGCCATAAGCAAACCAAACCCTGATTAAACTATGCATTTCTCCCCCAAAATACACATAGCAAACTCATAGTTCACAGAATTCACATTTACCTTCCAAAATTCATTTTGGGCCTTTACATGATCTTTTAAATGTATATAGAAGAGTTTTTAAAATTAAAATACGATTACACCATTTTTGTTCTTCCCTTTCTTCCTTCCAGCCTTTCCCATAGAATGATCTTACTCTTTCTAAAAATTGGGGCCTTTGATTTTTTTATTGTTGTTTTTATACAAATAGAAAGGAAAAAAGTATAGGCAGAAATTTCCTGTTCCAACTGCCTGGTCCCAAATAATTGACTTGGAGGCTTAATATTACATATAAAGGATCTGCCAGTAACTCAGGCTTATTACTAACTAGCTCTTATGCTTGAATTAGCCCCTAATTCTTATCTATATTTAGCTGTAGTTGGAAGTTTTTCTGTCTCCTGCCTGGTCCTGCAACCACTCAGACCCAAATAAATGTACAGAGGCTTATATTATTTTCAAACTATGGCCATGGCAGGCTTCTTGCCAGCTAGCTCTTGTGTTTTAAATGAACCCATTTCTATTTCTTGTCACTTGGCCATGGCTTACTGGTCTGCTGGCATGTTGTTCCTTCAGTGGTGGCTGGCATCTCTCTATGCCTTCTTCCTGTCTGTTTGGATTTCCTGCCTGTCTCTAAGCTGGCTTGCTTAGAGACAATGTATCAACCAATCAGAGAAACATATTCACAGAATACAGAAAGGCATCCCCATCATTTAGCCATGTAGCTTAGTACCTTTTCTCAGTCTGGCATTCTCATCTTGCTTCCTCTGCATCTGGCTGGTGACTCCTGACTCTGCCCTGACTTTTCCCAGCATTCTTAGTTTGATCACCCCACCTACACTTCATGCCTGGCTACTGGTCAATCAGCATTTTATTAAACCAATTTGAATGACAAATCTTCACAGCGTACAAGATAAATATTCCACAGCATATCTCCTCTTTGTCTAATTAAAAAGGAAGGTTTTAACTTTACCATAGCAAGATTATATACAACAAAAACAGTTATTAAGTAAGAATTACAGCAACACTAATCCATTTGCATTTGCCAAAAATTACAGAAAATACATAATTATCTATCTTATCTTGGTGAGTCTAAAGTTTTGTATCTAATTTACTTTGTATTATAACTAAGGAAAGCTATAAATATACTATTTAGTCTTCAGCTACATCAAAGACCCCAGACAGGTGAAATGTTACCTAATGACAGGGACCTCAAGCTTCCTGGACAGTCACCGAAGGTTCCTCTGCAATATTGGGGCAGCCATCTTTGGCCTACAGGCCTAGCATATCTTATGGACTTATCTGTGGCAGGATTTTTGCAGGACTGTCTCACCTTGTCTGGGCAAAGTTCTGCAGTCACTTTCTTTTGTGTCCTACTTGCCCAGTTTGGTCAGCAGTCCAGGTAAGAGCACTTTCTTTGCCTACATGGCTAGCTTTTGTCATAAAGAAAACAAACTCCATAATCAAATGTCATATTCTGTAGGTCTTTGAAGTGCTTAAAGATTGCTTATCTATCTGAAATATATCTCTGTACGACCTTGAAAATATACCTAACATGACTATGTTATTTTTAAGTTTGCTATTATGGATAACTATTAATCTGTCTTCCTTAATTATATATTAATTTTTTAGGTGAGTTTCATAAACATAATATCCTAAACAAGAGTAGAAATATACATACAGTATAATAAATTAACTTTAAATTAGTATCAATAAACCAAAATCCATACTAATGTAAAACATGTAAGATTAATAGTTGTTTTATGGATTAAAGTACAGTCAATAATCTACCATTTTTTCTTATCATTTCTATATCAAAAGAGATTTCTGAATATATAAATACAACCTTATTAGGTAATAAAATGTTATTTGTCATATAATTCATATCTTCTTAGGCTAACCACTTGGTACTACATAACCAACAAGGGACTCTTCCTTGTAAAAGAATATTTCTAGTTGCCTATAGTTTTTTTTTTTTAATTAGAGTTGAGGCTCCATGATATTTGTCTCTTCTGTATTAGTGTATCTATTGGTATTCACCTTCTTTTGTCTTCTTTAGTCAGCCATACTACCCCTCAGATGGCCCTTAATTTTGCCTGTCTCTCCCCATATTCCCTCCCTCATTCCCCTCAAACTTCTCCCTCTCCAGTTGATACTCCCTTTCTGGTCCCCACCTGCTCATCCATAACTATCTCTTCTATTTCCCTTTCCTGAAGAGATCTATCTGTACCACCCCACCCCTGCCAATTCCTTACTCTATGCCTAACCTCTGCAGCTCTATGGATTATAGCTTGATTATCATTGACTTAACAGCTAATATCCACATATAAACAGATACATAACATATGTATCTTTCTAGGTCTGGCTTAACTCACTCAGAATGATTTTTTTCTAGTTCTATCCTTTCACCTGGAAATTTTATAATATCATTTATAACAGCTGAAGAACACTCCATTGTGTAAATGTACCACATTTTCTTCATCTATTCTTCTGTCATGTGACATCTAGTTTGTTTTATGTTTCTGGAAATTATATATAATGCACTAATGAACATGGCTGAGTGAGTGTCTCTGTGATAGGATAAAGTGTCCTTTGGGGCCCAAGAGTGGGTAGCTGGATCTCGAAGGTAGATCAATTCTCATATTCCTGGGGAACTTAATTAATTATTTTTAAAACAATGGTCCAATATAAAATCGCATGCTGAATTTAATTTTTCAAAGGTAAATGTTTCATTTATTCAGCCCAAGTTTATTATTGTAGCAAGTAGTGTACCCGCTGGACCACTGGGTGTTTGGCAGCAAGCCTCTCCTGATCTTATTACCTAGTGCACAAGACAAGTATAAAATTAGTGTCTGTAACTACAGAAAGCATTGTTATCTTTTTAAATAATATTTGTTTCTTTAAAAAATATTATATTAGATATAAGTGTCATTTTCTCTCCTCTTCAAAGAAATTTCTTTTTGCAACAGGCAGAGACTTAGGACATTCCACCATCGATCAAAATGCAGAGAACAAGAGAACATGTGATCTTCACTACAAACAAACACATTATAATACAATTCCTGCACCTCAGGTTCAGGGATCATCGCAGTGAATTTTAATGTCTTTTTGTTTTAATTTTGAATGTCTAGAATTGCTCTTCAGTTATACTTCATCTATTATGACTTTAATACATTTGAACATTGTAGATCAGTTTTATTCTAGAATCATCCCCACTTTCTGTTCAATGGGCTTTTTATTTTTATTAAGTTGGGTGTTGCATATTATGTTGCTGTGTCTCATTATGAAAAAAAAACTCTAATGACTGGGTCAAATGAGGTCAGTCAGATTTTCTCAGTACAAAGTTAATGTTCATTGGTGCTAAATAAAAGTAAATTGCATTTTGTGGTGAGGTGTGTTGAGGACATCCAACTTTTCTGCCTTTAGAGAATTGTCATCTGCAATGGTTATTTATTTCTCCTACCAGAATCAGTTACTATTATAATATTTGTTAAATGCAGATTTTTAATAAATTGACAAGTTTTAATTTGCACTATTGCAGTATATTTTCTGTGAGAACTCTCCCATTTGCCTTGTGTACTAACAAGCCTACTACTCAATGATCTTGCTGCTTCATATTTGATGTCTTTGTTTGATGGGCCTTATCACATTCTTCAAATTCATTAGGTTTATTACAGATTGCATATCATAGAAATTAGTAAATAGAAATTTACTTCTCATATTCCGGAGACTGAGAAGTTCAAGAATAAGAGGATGCCAGTAATTCATGTCTAGTGAGGTCCTATCTTTATTTATTTATTTTTATTCATTTAAAATTTTCATTTATTTTACATCCAGACCGCAGTTTCCCCTCCCTCCTCTCCTCCCATTCCCTCCATCTCCATTCAGAAAGCGGCATCAACAAAGCATGGCACATCATGTTGAGGCAGGACCAACCTCCTCTCCCTGCATCAAGGCTGGACATTGGAACCCAGCATGGGGAATAGGTTCCCAAAAGCCAAATCAAGAGCCAGGGACAGGCCCTGATCCCACTGCTATGAGCCCCACAAAAAGACCAAGCTACACAGCTGTCACCTATGCAGAGAGCCTAGATGGGTCCGGAGCCCATGAGCTCCCAGGAGTCCAGCTCAGCTGTCTCTATGGGTTCCCCTGTCATGACCTTGACTCCTCCTGGCTCCTACAATTCTTCCTCTCTCTCTTCAACAGGTCTCTCAGAGCTTGGCCTAGTGCAGGGCTGTGGATCTCTGCATTTGTTCAGTCTGATTATAAGAGATTGCCAGTTTAGGCACCCTCTCCACTATTACTAGGAGACTAGAATGGGGTCATTCTTGTGGATTTCTGGGAGTATCCCTGGCACCAGGTTTTTCCCTAACCCAGAAATATGCCCCCTCATCAAGACATCTCTTTCATTATTCTCCCTGTCCATCCCACCCCCAACCCACCCAACCCACTCCCTCATGTTCCTATTACCTGCCCTCGCCCTCCACTCTGAGTGTGCCTGTCCCCAGTTTACCCAGGAGCTCTGTTCTACTCCCCATTCCCAGGGAAATCCATTCATCCTTCTATGGGCCCTCTTTGTTCATAGTAGCGTTATTGGTAATAGCTAGAACCTGGAAACGGCCTAGATGCCCCCTAACTGAAGAATAGACCCCCCCCCAAAAAAAGGTAGTACATTTACACAATGGAATATTACTCAGCTGTAAAAAACAATGGCATCATGAAATTTGCAGCCATTGGATGGAACTAGAAAAAAATCATCCTGCATGAGGCAAAGAGACCCAGAAAGACAATCAGTATGTACTCACTCATAAGTGGATAATAGCTGTAAAGTAAAGGATAATCAGGCTACAATCCACAGCCCCAGAAAGTCCCGTACTTTTAAATGCATGTCACATTTTTGCTGGTTTTTCACATGGTAGAAAGGTGAGTCTTCTATTACTAATAGTGCATTAATAACATTCATTTTGCCATATTCTCACAACCAAACCACCTATCAAAAGCGTGTATGTACATTTTTGTATTTGTGTGTGTGTGTGTGTGTGTGAGAGAGAGAGAGAGAGAGAGAGAGAGAGAGAGAGAGAGAGAGAGAGAGAGAGAGAGAGAGAATGTGGTGCCACGCATGAGTAGGATTGCACCACTTTACAGAATTGGTTCTCTTCTTTCACATTTAAATATTTTCCATACCTTTTATTCACATTTCACCCTCTATACTTATTTACTATATTCTGCTATCAAATAAAGCATACTGAATCCCCCAAAACGTTGCATGAATACATGCCTCTCTTGAAAATCTATTCCACATAAATATACGTTTGTGACACATCTAATCCTGCAAGTTATGTTTTAGAACAACCTTTGTTTCGGCAAGCATTACTGCTCAGATTTTCTTAGGTAGTGTTTTAAAAGAGTATCCTATCACACAAATTTCCTCATGTTATTTGTGTTTATTTTATGTGCTAATTTCTTTCTTTCCTCTCTAGAGTGTATTTCTTCTCCTGGGAAGCCAACTTTTCTTCTCTTCACATGAACTAAAAGAGCAAAGGCTCTCAGCATGTAAAAGTCATTCAGTAACTGTCAACCGAGTGAGTGGAGGACTGAAAGATGTGTTTTACATAGTGATTTATCTCACTGAAAGAAAGCTAACAGACTCTCATGATTGTGTGCAAGGTGTTATACTGGCACATATGTGTTGTATTCAAAAGACACACTAGTGAATCTTTAAAGAAATTTTATTTTGTTTTCATTTTGAGAAGTCCTTATTTTGCTGGAGGGGCAGCTCAGTGGTTAAGAGAATTTCCTGCCCTTACACAGGACCTAAATCTCCTACCCAGTTCCCATGTCAGGTGTCTCTCCAGTTGTAGGTGTTCTGACAGTCTCGTCTGTCCCCAAAGAGCACATGTGTGGCACATACACACACACACACACACACACACACACACACACACACACACATACACCAGCACCCACACATATGGCATACAGAGAGAGAGCGAGAGAGAGAGAGAGAGAGAGAGAGAGGAGAGAGAGAGAGAGAGAGAGAGAGAGAGAGAAGCTACACATGTGGCATACACACACACACACACACACACACACACACATGCATATACACACAGATGGAGAGAGATACACACAATGTCTTTATAGTGCATGTATTCTGTAAGGGCAAATATTACAAAATTTAAAGAAAATAGTGTCTCCGATATCTGTGTTTCCATATTTTAGGTGGATTTTTTCTTGGATACTTTTTTCTATTTCTTGAATGCATTTAATAACTGTCATTATGTAAATATCATGCATCTATAGATCAAATGTGAATGTCTCAAAAACTCAAAGTACTAATGTCCTGGGATCAAAGTGTGTTTTCTGACTCTTTTGCCTGCTCATTGGACTCTCTTCCTCCTATTGGATGCCTTCTCCATCATCCACATGAAGGTTTTTGCCTTGTCCTATTGTGTCATGTGTTGTCCTGTTTGGCTGTAGTCTCTAGGAGGCCTGCTCTTTTTTGAAGATGAAACAGGGGGGAAGTGGACCTGGGAAAAAGATGAGGTGGGAGGGAGCTAGGAGGAGTGGAGAGAGGGGAACTATGGTTAGGATGTATGCATTCTATGAAAGAAGAAAGTATTTTCAATAAAAATAAAAAGAAAGACAAAGAAAGATAAAGGAAATTTAAAATGTAAAGTCTTTTTAAAACAGAAGCACTTAAATTATGATACCTAATGTTTATAATGTTACAACATGGGAAAGCATAGTTTCAAATATTTCCAATAGAAAAAGTTATTTTGTAATGGAATCAGATTTTCACTAGCCACAGGAAAAGAGTTTCCATTGCAGTGAATAAGATATACATTTTTGATGATGATGCAAATGCTTTTACAAATACAATGGCTAGCATGGTATGATAACCCTAAGGATTTAGTATTGCATAATACTACCACTAACAGTAATAATGGCTCTCTCATATTTTTGCCAGTAACTAACAGCTCGTTAATTGGGCTTAAGACCCTCTCAACAAGAGGGAAATAATTTCTTGTACTAGAAACCTACTCAACTATTACATTCTGGTGAAGTCATAAATCTTTAAAAAGAACCTACAAACAAAATATTCTTATATCAGTATAATCCCTAATTAAACTCTAAATATTTATCTTTATGTCCATAAATAAGTGTAGTCCCTACCCATTATCAAGGAAACAGCAGTAGAAATATTAAGAGACATAATAACATTTTCTGAGTTACAAATTGATATAATTGAAGAATGTCTACCCATACTACTTGTTAAATTATTACACGCAAAAACCAGGTTCTAAGAAAGAAAGTAAGATACTAACAGTTTTAATATAAAAACATATAGCATAAGCAATACAAATATTTTAAAGTTTGAGAATTCTATGGTTAACCAATAATGGTAAGATTCAGATTAAATCATTTGTATGTCCCTGAGCCTAAGAGTGCTCACCTATAATTAATTCTTTGAAAAGAAGCAACAGCCTTATATGTCTCATGGTGTTCCTGGAAGCAGGTATTTGTTATATTTCTAGACAGGGGGAAGCAATCAGTTAAAGCCTGGAACAACACAGAAGAGAGACCAGTCATGTTGAATCTATGTGCACTGAGCCTGTTAACAACTGAATAGATCAGGCAACAGTGTCAGAAATGAAAGAGATGTGAAGCCTCTTCATTTATAGGTTAAACCTAATTTAGGTGATTTATACTCTCCATCTCTCTATTAGTCTCTGTCTCCGTCTCTCTCTCTGTTTCTCTGTCTGCCTCTGCCTGTGTGTTTTCTCTGTCTCTGTTTTTGTGTCTGTCTGTCTGTCTGTCTCCATGTGGGGTGTGTGTGTGTGTGTGTGTGTGTGTGTGTGTGTGTGTGTGTGTACCAGCATCTGTGCTGGTACATGACTGAACATAATAGCCTGTAGCCTGTATTTAGTATTGCAGAAATGCCATTATTTTTGGCAAACTCAACAACCAGAAGTCAACATCAGCCCCTTTCTACTTTGCTTTGAGTAGGGCTTTCACTGGCCTGCAACTCATCCATTAGGCTAGGTTGGCTAGCCTGCAAGCCCCTGTTTCCAAGTTCCCATTGAATTCATTGACCAGGCACCAACAGTCTCAGGTTTTATGTGGATGCTATGGATTTTCCTGAGGTTGCTGGCCCATTAAGAACTTTGCTGACAGGTGTCTCCATAACTAATCTGTTAACTTTTCCCTGCTTTCTTCCATTAATATTTAAAAAAAATCCACAGTTAAGAAAAATAAACTTGGTTTGGAATATTTATTAGTACAATGACTAATTGTTGGAAAATACTTTGGACTAGTAAAATGAGGACATCCAAATTTACTATATTTTGATTTCTGAAATTTGTTAATATGTTACTTTTAAGAGCAAAATGTCTTTAGATACATAAGTAAGAGGTTTGCAATAAGAAGATTATCCTCATATCATCATACTGTCATCACAAAGATCTTACAGGAAAGGATTGGAGGAGTCAGAATCTGAAAGATAAGTCTTAATACTTTGGGACTAAGTTAGATATCGAAGGAGATTTCACAAGCCAGTAACTAATGAGAGCAGATACAGAGACTTACAGTCAAATACTAGGTTGAGTCAGTGGAACCACACAGAAGAGGGGGATGAAGGACTCTAAGAGCCAGAGTTGTCAAGGGCATCAAGAGAATATGGTCCACAGAATCAACTAACCAGGGATCATAGGGGCTCACAGAGACTGAAACAACAGTCATGGACTCTGTATGAGCCTGATCTAGGTTTTCTGTATATATCTTATGGTTTTGTAGCTTGATACTCCCGTGTAACTCCTAACAGTGGGAGTAGGAGGTATCTCTGACTCTTTTGCGTACCCTTCGGACCCTTTTCCTCCTACTGGGTTGCCTTGTCCAGTCTTGATATGAAGGTTTGTGCCCTGTCTTGTTGTAGCTTGTGCCGCTTGTGCCATGCTCAGTTGATATCCCTGGGAGTTCTTCTCTTCTTTTTGAAGAGAAATGGAGGAGGAGTGGATCTGGTGGAGAGGGGAGGTGTATGGTGGAGACTAGGAGGAGTGAAGGGAGAGGAAACTGAAGTTGGGATGTAATGTTTTAGAGAAGAATGCAAATAAAAAGTTAAAAAGTAAAAAAGAAATACAGGTTGCATCTGGGAGCTGGAAAGAGGGGCTATTTCCCCAGATCATCTGAAAGAAACTCAGTTTTTCAAATTCCTTGATGTTAGTTCATTGAAAGCATTTTAAACTTCTGACTTATAAATTAAATTATCACTAAAGTTTGTGGTTCTTTGACATTACAAATTAGAAAATGAGCATATTGGTGTACTCTGAGAACATTACCATAACTTTTAATAATTGAAACAGTTTGACAGGAGATAACCATTGCATGTTACATTTCTTTTATTCTTACACAAGATTTATAAGTTAACAACTACTACTGTAGTCTAAAAACAAGCAGAACTTTTCAAATGGTTTCATTTTGTTTTATTATTAAGAAAGATGAGTCTCCTATAAGTGTTTGCCCAATGAATTCTGGGCCAGTGGTATCTCAACTGGGAATTCTAATTCTAGTGTTTACCTCTCCGTATCAGCTACAAATTTGGCTTTACTTTTGACATTTCCTCACCAATAATGTTCCTTGTCTGCTGTGGGATGTTTTTCTGGATGCTGTGAATATATATTGCTTCCATTGGCTAATAAATAAAGCTGTTTTGGACTATGGGATGAAAACTTGTAGCCAGGCAGGAAATCTGAGAGAGATAGAGAGAGAAGAGAGGCGGGGTCATTTAAGAAGGAAGATATGAAAGTACCAGTAAGCCATGAAGCCACGTGACAAGACATAGGTTAACAGCAATGGGTTGAATTAAGTTTAAAGAGCTAGCTAATACAAGCAGCAGCCATAGGCCATACAGTTTGTAATTAATATAAGCCTCTGTGTAATTATTTTATAAGCGGTTGTGGGACTGCGGTTGGGAGAGATTTGTCCAGACCCCAGGGCTGGGCGGGACCTAGAAACTTCGGCCTCCACTTGTCTGTTTTATTTTTATCTAAATTGAAGGAGGTGCCATCAATAAGCTCAAATCAAGAAAAGAAATTGGTGAACCATACAGTATAATGTACAATAAAATTTAAGTCATAATATTTCAATTTTATTCTATAAGATATCATATCTAAAAATGTATATTTTTCAGTTTTCAAACAAGAGTTCTTTTATCCATAGTACAGTTGCTAGATAGAGAATAGCCAAGTAAATTGAAGTTTCAGTTGTAACAAATAATGTTTTTTTAATTAGAGTATCTAATGCCACATTAACGTAAGTAAGCTAAACTTTATTTGCTGTTTTTCTCAAATTCATATTTAACTATATGTCTTATATTTAGAATCTATGGTAACTCCAATCTTAGGGAGCATGGCCTTTCTCCTGTCTTATATTGATGACAGAGTTGCACTCCAGGGCACAAATACTCCAAGTTTCAGCTTGACTTTACCGTAGGCAATTTTATGCTAAGATTGAATAAACTATACCTATATATCTGATGAGTGTAGGTATATGAATATACTCACCAAACAACCTGTGATTCTTAAATTCTCTATTCTGTACACTTGTAAGGTGGGTGTGGTCAAGGCTTTATATGGTTGCTGCAGAAATGACCACATCTTCTTGACTAACTGACATAATGATTATGATACCTGCCAGGAAAGTGTTTTAGATTCAATGAAGAAAATTGTCAGCACATTATGAATAATCTCAGCTAACTTCATGGATTATAATAATGGCGGCTCAATTCAAGCACCAGCAGCCTTGAACATCTGCACTCTAGCACCCACACAGCTTCCCCACCATCATCACACTTTTTAGAGATCTATCTTTTCCCTTCCGTCTCTCATAAAAGCATTTGTTCCTTAACAAATGACATGTTCAATAAGATCTCATCTCCTTCATAGATGATTAACTTAGAATCCAATGTGACAATTCTGCCTGCAGTATACATCTTATTCTTCAGCATTCATAAGCATTTGTTACTTCCCAGCCAGAACAGAGCCAGTTAATGATGTCCATAATGCTCCATCAACATGACTTAAATTCAAAGATGTTTGCATATGTAATATTCACACTGGAAGAAAAAACCTGATAATTAAGAGTCTGGAGTACAAAAGGGTAATGCACTGTCCTCCGGCTCAGTGGGGAAGTTCATTAGCAGTGGAATCGTGTCATTTGCCCATCTGTTCATAATTGCATTCACTCCGGGAACTAAGTGAAGGAAGTGACATCATATGGTCCTTATATATCCACGTTTGTAAATCACATGTATGCTCTTAACTGCATGGATAACTAGAAGGGAAAAAAAAAACATCAAAACAACAGCAGTCAAAATCATCAGCAACAATAACAATCAGTTGTGCCCATTTCAAACTTAGCTTAGGAAGAAGATCTCATTTGTCTTCTGAAATCTTAACAATACATCTTATCTCTAGGAAATCTCAAAGAGAAATAGGACAGTGCTGTGCCTGTGGGTTAGCATGGCTGTATCATAGGGGCAATTATCTTTCAACTGGTTGGAGACACACCTCTTGTTTGTATGTCCTAAAGATCGAGTGCTCCGCAGCTGCTGTGGTATCAATGGGAGAATGAAGCAGCCCCTCATTAGATTAGCACCGAGCTTATTGCTGGTGCTAGTCTCATTATTATTGGTGACTAAACTGGCAGATTGTCAGGATGCCTCATGGCGAGATGAGCTTTTGCAGCTCTTTGTTTGTGGTTATAATAAACAATGAAGGGAAAGCAATCCCTTGGGCATAGTTGTGTCTCAGAGGAGGGTGTTTTGTGAGGAGAAATCAGACTTCAGAGGCAACATTGGTAAACAACTTCTTATTTTAAGGAATGATATTAATGAATGATTGGAGTGAGCACGGTTTAAAAATGAAAAATTGTTATTTAAGGTCAGCTGTTCTGATCAGGCCCACAAGTTGAAAGTGATAGAAAGAAAGATGATTGACAGGTAGGTAGAAGGTAGGTAGTAGGTAGGTGATAGACAGATAGATAGAGATGAACAGATTCTCAGATACACTTTCCCTGTCATGTGTACCAAGGAGAATGTAGGTTTCCAAGTGGTGAAAGCCTGCTTTTCATTTTAAATAATCTGCAAATGTGAGACATTACATCATAGTTTTAAATGCAAAGCAGATTTTCTTCCTTTTCCTGCAAAACAGTGTTGAATCCAAGTCCTGAATTTTGCTACACTGAAAACTAGTTAAAATTTGTTAGGTCAGTAGAATTGAATATCATTCCTTCTGTAAAATGATTCAAAAGTATTTGGCTCACAGTGTGATTTGGAGATTTGAAAAATAGAGAATGGGATTGGGCTTGCAATACTTATCTGATTTAATGAAATTATCTGTCAAAATGAACTGTAGCTTCAAAAATGTGCAGAGTATTTTAGATTTTAAATATATATACAATGTAATGCTTTCCTTTACAAGTTCTAATTTATGAACAAATTCATATGACAAATAGCATTGCAGCCTAGGAAGTAACATGGATTTTGCACATTTAAGTGTTTGTTTTGTTTTCTTCCTCATTTTAGATGTAGTTATATTGACCCAAATTCTAGTCTGTGCTTATGAATTCAGCTTTCTAGATTCTGAAACATCCAATTGGTTTGTTATTATCATTTTCTGAGTGTAAAGTAAACTTTGGAAGACTTCATTCCTTTTTCAAGTAAAAGATCTATAAAAGCTTGCGAGGCAATTCTGATTCTCTTTGTTGGGTTGTATAGTTAATGTGTATTACTGCCAGACAGTAAGGCATATTTTTCCAGGAGAGATCTCTGTGACATAGGGAAGTGTTCCAAAAAGTGAGGCTGAGACTTCAACCATTTCCCAAAAGAGAAATAATGAAAATACCATAAATCTACACAATTTGCCTTCACCCTTATGCAGAGCAAGTATTGCCAATTCAAAATCACACATCAACAGGATGAGCCTTCATAGTTCCCATATTCTTGTTCTCATTATCAGACACCAGGATTTCACATGTCACTGCTACAACTTAGAGACACTTTGGACAACTAGGTATGATAATTCAGGTCTATAAAATATGAATTCAAAAGACTAATGCAGGGAGATCATGAATTCAAGACCATTCTGGACTCCATCACAGGATATGGTTTCAAAACAACAATCAACAAAAAAAATTGCCTTGGGAAACATTTAGAGGCAACAATATTACTCCCTGTAATAGACTAGGTATATGGAGAGTAAGAAGAGGTGGATAGGTCTCTGTGTGGGAGAGAGCATGCATGTAATTGTACACTAGAACACAAACATTTTCCAACATTTTTTTCATACATTGACTGTTATAGAACCAGGATTTTTGACTGACTGGCCGACAAAATTCAAGGAACCCCCTTTCTCTACGTTTGTTCTTGGTTTTCTATGTGAGTGTTGGTTCTCGTTCTTGAGTAGCAAAGACTTTATCCATTGATCTTTTGAGCTAACAGCAAGGAATCTTTATTTTTCTTTTTCCTTTTATTGAAAATAGATTCTCTTCTCATACAATATACCGTAATTCTTGTTTCCCCTCCCCACTCCTTCTAGTTCCTCCCCTTCCATCTTGATCCATTCCATTTCTCTCTCTCACTAGAAAAGAACAGACTTCAGAGAAAAAAACAACAAAATATAATAAGATAAAACAAAAACATCACATCAAACTTGGACAAGACAAACCAACAGAAATAAAAGAGCCTCAAGAGAAAGCACAGAGACCTACTCATTCACGCAGTTAGGAATCCCATAAAAAATACTAAACTGAAAACTATAATACATATGCAGAGGACCTGGTGCAGACCCATGGCAGCCCTGTGCATACTGACATGCTAAAAATTAAAGACTATTTCTTTATACATGATGATATTGCACAGGATTGTTTCTATCATAGGGAGCTATATGCAAACCCTCTTTCATTTTGTTGTGCACGTGAATTATATTTTAGCATTGATATTGTCCCTGAAATGTATCCTCTTAGATTTTTTTTTAAACTAATAATGGAACTTCATGACGCTAAATATGCTTCTGCATAGTAAATAGCACTGTAATTCAAGCAAAGTGGCAGCCTACAGAATGAGAAAAAAATAGCAATTGTACATCTGATAGAGGATTGGTTTTAGAATATATAAAGAACTTAAAAAATGAACATTAAGAAATCAACTCAATTTAAAAATAGGGTCTGGAAATAAAGAGATAGTTCTCAGAAGATGAAATACAAATGGCTTAAAAGTCTTTTAAAATGTTCAACATTGCCGGGCGGTGGTGGCGCATGCCTTTAATCCCATCACTCGGGAGGCAGAGCCAGGCGGATCTCTGTGAGTTCGAGGCCAGCCTGGGCTACCAAGTGAGTTCCAGGAAAGGCGCAAAGCTACACAGAGAAACCCTGTCTCAAAAAAACCAAAAAAAAAAAAAATGTTCAACATCTTTATCCATTAAGGAAATTCAAGCCTAAAGTACTTTGGAACATCATTTTATCCCAATCAGAATGTTCAAGATTAATACAAAAATGAACTCAAATGTTGGTGAGGCTGAGGAGAAATAAGTACACGTTCTCATTGCTCACTGGTACAGTCACTATGAATATGTATATGTGAAGGTACCTCAAAATGCTCAAAATTGATCTACAATAAGATCCATTTCTACCTCTATTCATCAAATATCCAAAGGACTCTACGTCTTGCCACAGGTATACTTCCTCAATCATGTGCATTGCTGCTTTATTCATAATATTTGGAAACAGCCTAGATACCCATCAATTGATTAATGGATAATGAAAAGGTGGCACATTTATACAATGGAACATTATTCAGTTGTTATGAGAAACAGAATTATGAAATTTACCAATAAATGAGAGGATCTAGAAATAGTCTTCCAGAATGAGGTAACCAAGACCCCCTAAAGACAAATATTACATATTGTTGCTTATACATAGATGTTAGGTTTTATGATTTCCGTTTGTGTTGGTCAATGTGAATAACCACAGTGTTGAGTTAGGTAGTAAAGGATTATGGGGGAAGATGGAACCTTTCAGGAAAGATGAAATAGAATATAATGCTATAAGGAGAAGAAGCAGCAACTTGAACAGGAAAATTAAAAGGAGAGGGTATTGGGGTGCAAGGTAAATGGGGCAATATGGGGAGGGACAAATAAGATTAAAAGTCTTTTCAAGTATCATATGGAAACCTACAACAGTAGGAAGCCTATTAAAGTATATACAAATATGAAAGGAATTTCACAGAGTTTAAATAATTGGTTTAAAGATATTAACTTAAATAATGGAAGAAACAATGGCCAGACTAGACATCTTAAGCCACAAAAATAAAACACTCCAGTGTCCAAGAATGGATTACCTACTATTAAGTATTGAGTCATTGGCCATCAGACCCATAGACTCCTCCCTCAAATAACACAAGCTGTTTCTAAGACTCTTGGTTGTTTTCCAAAACCTGATAGTCCTTCCCTGTTGTAGAAAACAATATTTATGTCATCAAACATATGACATTGAGCTAGTGTCCACCTGAAAGTCTCACCTGTAGTGATTAGTAATTTAGTCACGGTGATGAAGGGTACTTGTATGCTACTAGAGGAGAAATAAATCATCAATATTACTTTGCTACAAGTCCCATTCCTACTACTGCCACCTGTAAGACAAATTGCTAAATAGTCTTATTAATAAAAAAAAAAAAAACTGGAGCCAGATATTGGGGTAAAAACTGAGAGATCAGAAAAGCAGAAAGAAGCCAGCCACGTTCTTACCACTTGGAAATACTCAGTAAAAGACACCTACTTCCTGTATACCAATGCCTGTATGCCTTTCTGTTCTGCATCTCATTTCCTCTCTCGTCCAGTTACATCACTTCCTGTCTGTCTGTATAGACCTCCAGACCTCTATGGTTAGTGCTGGGATTAAAGGCATGTGTCACCATGCCCGGCTCTGTTCCCCAGTGTGGACTTGAACTCACAGAGAATATGGATGGATCTCTGCCTCTTGAATGCTAGGACTAAAGGCATGTGCTACCACTGCCTGACCTCTAGGTTTAATATAGTGGCTGGCTTTTTCCTCTGATCCTCAGATAAGCTTTATTACGGTGCACAATATATTGGGGGACACAGTATATCACCACAGCCACCTGCCTAAAAGTCATACTGGTGCAATAGTAAAATGAATATTATGAAAATAACTAATCACATTTTTAATTGAAAATATTTTTCATACAACATATGCTGATGACCCTTTCCCCTCCATCAGCTCCATCCAGTTCCTCTCCACTTCCCCATTCACCCAAATGCACACCCTTTATTTTTCCCTCTCATTAGAATAAAAGCAGGTATCTAAAGAAATAATAAAAAAATGAGATAAGATAAAAATAAAACACAAACAAACCAGTAACAGATGGGGATTAAAAGTAGGGGGGGGGGAAGAAATCACAAGAAACAGGTATAGATATTTGCTTTCTAAGAAATGAATTTACAGCTCATTTCATGAAAAGAAACCCATACCTAACACTTCTAAAGTGACCAATAACCTAAGGGCAAATGGTTAATTGGCCTTGTGGGAAAATCCACTACAGTTATTTGTAGCTAGAGTTTTCCTGCCTGGCCCACAGTCAGGACAAATCTCTCTCACCCACCAGTTCCACAGCCGCTCAGACTCAACCAAGTAAACACAGAGACTTATACTGCTTACAAACTGTATGGCCGTACCAGGCTTCTTGCTAACTGTTCTTACAGCTTAAATTAATCCATTTCTATAAATCTATACCTTGCCACGTGGCTCATGGCTTACCAGCATCTTCACATGCTGTTTGTCATCTTGGCGGCTGGCAGTGTCTCTGACTCAGCCTTCCACTTCCCAGCTTTATTCTCCTCCTTGTCCTGCCTATACTTCCTCCTGCCTGACTATTGGCCAATCAGTGATTTATTTACCAACCAATCAGAGCAACACATTTGCCACACAGAACATCCCACAGCAGTTATTCTCTTAAAGGAATACAGCAATAAAATGGCATAATGTTATACACATAGAGCAGTGCATTGCTCAGCCCTCAGAAGGGAAGATTGTTCTTGCAGTTGATGGGAACTAATGCAAAGATCCATGATGGACAGGTATGCGGAATGAAAGAATTGAGAGCACTCTGTATTAAATTGGGTGTCCTCTTCAAGCTCCTCCTCTGAAGGCTCAGGGATCTATGGGAGAGAGGAGGAAAAAAGATCGTAAGAGTCACAGTGTGGATTATTAAAAGGAAACAAGTTCATTCAGACACAATAGTACTCATAGGGTCTGAGCGAGCACACACAAGGCCTGTATACGTTAAAATGACACAAAATTCCAGCACTGAGGAAAAAAAAAGTGGAAACAAAATCTCATCCCTAACCATGAAGCTACTGATAATTGACAGCTGCTAGGAAGAGATAATCAGTTTTCTATAATGAAGTGTCCCTGGGTAGATAGATCAACCACACTCCAGTACAGACCTCATGTCCAAGGTTGCTGGAAAAACCAAACATATTCTGCATATATTCGGGAGATGTTTGTTTCATTTTTTAAATTTTGTTTTATTGTTTTTCTGTTCGTTTTTTATTTTCAATTTTTTTTTTTTTTTTTTTTTTTTTTTTTTTTTTAGAGAGAAAGTGTGTGTGAACACAAAGTTGGCTAGGAAAGAAGGTAGACAGGATTGATTTTTGAATATTTAAAAGATAGGAAAGAATATCAAAATATAAGTGGCCAAGCTAGCAGAATGATGTGTTGTTTTGGGTTTAAAAGATGTTTTGATATAAAAGTTGGGAAAAACATATTTGATATATTTGTTTTTGCCAGAAGTTAACGTTGGAGGGGGAAGGGGTGCATGTTTGTTAATACAGGAAAACATGCTTAATTTCGAAATATAAAGACAGCTTGAGGTAAAAAAAAAATTTAAGTAAAAATAAAACTTTAAAAATTAATATTTCAATAATTTTCAGTTATCAAAATACCTTCAGTAACTCTCTCCTCTGAGTGTATTTTTACTAGATCTTCTTAATAGCAATAATGTTATTAAGGCATATGTTATTAAGGCACATTATATTACTATCAAAAGGTTTACATTTGTGGTATCACCTGAATTGCTTGATGATATGTCAAGAAACAAGGATACATTCATATTTTCATAAGATTTATTGTTCTTTAAAAGAATAAATTAAAAATGAATTATATAACTCAATAAAATAGATTTAATTTTAGAGTATCAAGACAAAGAATAATTTTAAATACATAAAATGTTAATTGAAAGTTTTAAACTTGAAAAACAGTTACATTCACAAAGTTTTCAATTTTTATAAAAAATTCCCTTTGTCCTTTGAACATATTTTTATAATTGCATTGTACTTGACATATTAAATTTAGGTCAGTATTTACAAATGGAAATACAATA
This sequence comes from Peromyscus eremicus, assembly GCF_949786415.1. Classification (NCBI taxonomy): domain Eukaryota; kingdom Metazoa; phylum Chordata; class Mammalia; order Rodentia; family Cricetidae; genus Peromyscus; species Peromyscus eremicus. Next base: position 39,749,090 of record NC_081424.1, on the reverse strand, counting down.
GTGATCATTTTAAAACACATGTATGTGTGCTGTTTGCATGCATGTAAATGCACATTCACTTGTGTGTATAAGCACATATTGCCTTAGGTGTGTGGAGACCCAAGTTTTACAATAGAAGGCATCCTTAATTGCTCTGCAACCTAACTCTTTTGGCATAGTCTCTCAATTCTACCTGTTGTTTGCCAATGTAACTAGTCTAACTAACCAGATTGCTCTGGGGATGTCCTTTCTTTACTTTGAGACTGCTACAATTACAGACAGGTTACTAAACTTTCCCAGCATTTACAGTGGTTCTGGAGATCCACACTCTAGTCTTCACAATTGTACAGCAAGCACTGTATCTCCTGAGATAGCTACCCAAAGCCACTAATTATGTTTTTAACAAGTAATCTTCTACTGAGGAACAAAACTATCTCTGTGTATTTGCAAACAAATAACTCCTTAAATACCTGCACTATTGGAAATGTACACATATCCAGCCACCATTAATAAGATTATTTGCTTCTCTAAATGTTGAAGAGTTTGAGTTCTTCAAATCTATTGAAAGAATTAAGGTAACATATCCTGACACAACATTGTAAAACTTTCTTAAAGATAAACGTAAGAGATTCTTTTAAAAACATGAAGTGTAATTCCAATTCATGAGCTGCTTGGTCTTGCCAAACTTTAGGTCATGAGCTTAGGTCATTCTCATTTGAATACGTAATTAACACATTTTAAAAAGGTATCACTCTTTGTTTATTTTCACTAGTTCTGTGAGACAAGAGTTCACTATTAGTACAGTCTAGAGAGTCTTGTCTTGAGCTTGGTTTTCTTTTGCCTCAGTTACTACCCAAGTGTTTGTTTATCAGTCTAGTTTGTTACAGGTGTGTGTGTGTGTGTGTGTGTGTGTGTGTGTGTGTGTGTGTGTGTGTAAGCCATAGTAAACATTTGTTTCTATTTCTTACTCCCTCTAAACTAGAATCAAAAGGTTATTAGCTGAACTAAACCTTTTCCAGGCTTAAATTCACAAGCACTCTGTACTGAAATTTGACATGGCTCCAATTTGTAACTAGAGATTCCCAGAGAAGTTAACAATTTTTTTTTCTGTAAAGGTCTATATAATCAATGTTTTCAGCTTTTAAAGAACATTGGGTTCCTTTTAATCATGCAATACAACAACAGTGACACAAAAACCTCATAACAAAGGAGAAATGTGTAAATGTGATTCACCATATTTTCCTCATAAACACCTCAATTTGAATCGACAGTAACTTTCACATTTCAAGAAATAGTACTTTTCTTTGACTTTCAAAGTCCTGATTAATTTTAATTTTTTATATAATTTTTCAGCATGAGATAAGTAATAAGTAAAAAATCATGAATATTTCAAGATCTTAATGTATATTACAACCTTGCATAAAATAACATTTAATTTATTAAAAATGTAAAAATATTAACTTTTTTTCTAGTTCTGTAGTTACTGTTTTTTTAATTTTATTTTATAATTTAATTTAATTTTACATATCAGCCACGGATTTCCTTGTTTTCCCCCCCCTTCCCCCCAAGTCCACCCCTCATTCCCATCTCCTCCACGGCAAAGACTCCCCTGAAGATTGAGTTCAACTTGGTAGATTCAGTCCAGGCAGGTCCAGTCCGCTCCCAGGCTGAGCCAAGTGTCCCTGTATAAGCCCCAGGTTCCAAACAGCCAGCACATGCACTGAGGACAGGCCCTGGTCCCACTGCCTGGATGCCTCCCAAACAGATCAAGCTAATCAACTGTCTCAGTTATCCAGAGGGCCTGATTCAGTTGGGGGCTCCTCAGCCATCAGTTCATAGTTCATGTGTTTCCATTCGTTTGGCTATTTGTCCCTGTGCTTTTTCCAACCTTGGTCTCAACAATTCTCGCTCATACAAACCCTCCTTTCTCGCCAGTTGGACTCCTGGAGCTCCACCTAGGGCCTGGTGGTGGATCTCTGCATCCGGTTCCCTCAGTCATTGGATGAGGTTTCTAACTTTTTTAAGTGTCTAAAGTATTCTCAGTTCATGAGTCACCCACAATGAGTAGCAGGTAAGATTTTAGTCTGTGGATCAGAGTTGGCATTCCATTTAGAATACAGATGTGCCTGTGTGTTGGAGTGTAAACAGTGCTCTGAAGCCTAAGGGAACACCACAGTTCTATAATTTGTCTCATGATAGAATTTACAAAATGATTGTATGAACTAGATGCCTTATAGTCTAGCACTTACCAACATGCATGACTTCCTGCTAAGGAGTAAGTAGATGTCTATCTACCCACTGAGTTTCTAGTTTACTCCAACAGGTTGACCCTTTATGTGCTAAACTACTAGCTTGTACTAAGATGCTGGCTTGGACAACCACTGGGGTCCAGAAGCTGATTTAGTTTTATCTATTATCTATTGTATTTTCAATCTTACACAGAAGTATGATCTTCTTTGGTTAAAACCTATGCATTCTTGGCCTCACATCAGATTTGACCAATTATCTGTGTTTTCCTTATGACAAAAATAGATTGATGACAATCAGACATTAGTTCCTCTCTCTCTTTTCATCTGTGTTGTACTAATTTAAATCTCTAAGTGCGTAACAGTCTTAACCTCACTGATGTAACACTAAATTGCTTGGACTGTTGAGAAGAGCATAGACACAATGATTATAAGAAAAGATTATTTCGGCTACTTATCAATTATGCTATCAAACATGTATTTGGTTTTCTAATTCTTTCTGTTTTGGTAAAGTGAAAATATTTCAGTAAATCTTCCTTAAAGAAATGTTACGTTATTATGATGATGTGTGTGGTGATTTTTCTATGTTTTATTTACTTTCTATCCTTCCATTATAAATTGTGACAAATTGAATTGCTTAAAAACAGTACACATTCTTATCTCATGAGAAACAGTTTCTGTATGTCAGAAATTGTGAATGGCTTGACCTAGTCTTCTGTTTTAGAATGTTATTATGTCATGTGTAATTAATAGTACAGTAGGAAATAATATTATAAGTTTGGTTAGTGACAGATCTGTTTCTCAGGCCATGAGCTCTATGAGCAGAATCCATTGCTTGTAGCTGTTGACCTGAATGCCCATTTACTTGAATAGAAGTACTCTCAGCTTCCAGGGCCTGTCAACACAGCATGTTGCCATGATGACTCTTTCAACATGGCTACTTATTTCAGGATGGTCTATTTCTGCAGTCTAGCGATGAGGAGATCTAATGTGATGATTAGTAGCTTTCTCATCTGAGGGGTTTTCATCTAATCTTTTGCTCTAAGCTTTTGTGTTCAGAACTAAGCCCTTCATATTCTGTTGAAAATACAGACTGACACCCTGTTATCACTTATTCTAATTCAAAAATCTAAGGTAGGATGGAAGAATGCAAATCTATAACAAGCCATTTATTTAGAGACCAGATGTAAGTTGTTCAAACAATAGATTTAAAAGTATAATGTCTCTGCTGTATCATTGTTGTTATCATCAAGAATGTCTGACATAAGCACGAGTCATTAAATATAGATGTAATAATAAATTCAGTATGATCAGAAGTTATAGAAATATGTAATGTGAATGATATTTGTCCTTCATAAAAGTCTACACAAACCCAGAAAAAGCCCACTATATGGTCTATATAAAAAGATGAAAGGGAATGCCACATTGTAACCAAATAAGAAGAGAAGAAATATTGAAAAAGGAAGACAGAATGCATGCAGTAGAACATAATTAAAAATATATTTCCTCTGCTATGTAAGCCATTAATAAATTGCCTACAGTAATGCTATAAAACAACTTAATACTTAATTAAAGGAAATGAAAGTGTATTTAAAACCACTAATAAAAAATCAAGCATAGAAGTAAATTGTAGGAGACCATTAGTCCTAAATTAAAGATGCATAGACATATGAACTAAATATAAGCTAATCCTTTGTATTTGATTATTCAGAATCATATTGGAAATCATTATAATATGCCATATGATGTGAATGTTATAAATGGACTAGGGATATAATTACAGTCAATTTTAACTTAGGCAAGCTGTCTGATATATTTTAAAGAAGTCAAACTTCAGAAATATATTAATGCAATTTATAAAGCAAGTATCTTTTATCACCCTTGTGATGAGATGCTTAATATTCTTTAGGGTATTCATGTGTCAGTAGCACTAATAGACATGCTGTGTTTCATAAGAAAAAAATGAGGTAATTGTATATTAAAATATATGACTCATAAAAACCATATAAAATATTGTCATTCTTACCTATTTTACTCATCCTTTTTGCTTATTCTTTACGGTCAAACTATATAACTAGACATTTAGATGTTATTTTATTAGCTAAATTGGGAAAAAAAACCTAGTCTTGGTGAATTCTTTTTCTTTTCCTTATTTAGTTTTGTTATAAAATTCAGGCTTCACTTGTGGATATTTCTGTATGTATGAATGAATGATGTGATCCTTGCAGATGTGACATGCCAGTATAATTTCAAATAGAGAAATTCTGAGAGTCTCTGTTGATAAGGAAGATTTTATGCAAGATCAGCTCCTGTGTGAATATCTCAGTACAGTTGCATTACTTCAATCAAACCCAGTGAATAATGAGAACAACATCAGAAAGATACCTCTAGCCCACCTAGATTTGGATATATAATGGGTACATCAAGTCCTCCTCTCTGAGGTCTTTGTGCTTCCAATTTGCCCTAATTAACTATTTCTTGGAAATTCATGTCCATCTAAGAGCTGTTTCTCTTTTTAACCACAGCACATGCAAACAGGAGCCTAAGGCTTAGCAGTGAACTAACTTGATGCTAGCTATGCTGAAATCAGCATCCCCAGTTCTTAGATAACTCCTATCCAGGATAGCTGGGACAGAGTTGGTGCCTCAGATCTTGGGTTCACTCAGTGGCCCATGTACACCCTCTCTACATGTGTGGTTCTATTTCCTTATTTCTTCATTTGCTCGACACTAGAGTTTCTAATATTATCTCCTTTTCTATACAACTTTTTTCAATTTTAATTCTAGGCTTTATACCACACTCCTAGGGATAGTTGATCCTTCTTTTCATGGATAGGTAGTCAATACTTTGGACTGAAATAGTAGCTTATGGTACACCATTACACCAATTTTTGCCCCAGGAAAATATATATATTTTGTTCTTTTATTCAGACCTCTTATCTATATGAGAATTGACAATTAGTACTAAATTTTAGAGATATATACTTATTGCCTTTTCTTTTCAAAACAAGCTCTACCTATTTTATACTAACATTAGCAAAAGTAGTATTTGGAAAAACTGGTAATAGGATCCTAAAGAACAACAACCCCTGTGGGTATCACCTCAGGATGAATCAACTACAGGAAAACAAAGCACAGAAAATAAACTTGCACAAGAAAAAGAAAGACTTAATATGGAAATTAGACTTATAAACAATAATGGTGTATATATGAATTTGATTGTTTAATATACAATCATGTGAACAATCCTGATATACATGACATCACTTTTTGTATTTACCAATCTACTTTCACTTGATTACAATGAAGCTTCTCTTTGCCATTTTGATATTACCCAGTCTATGGAGGCCATTATTTGAGAGGAGAAATAGCAACACTTTAAGATATATTTACCCAGGATAGCTTCTCGCATTCTAAACTTTGGTTTAAACCATAATTCTGACATGTTTTGCAGGCTATATATCTAAACCCTGGAAGTCTGGAAGCTGTGTTGAATTAATATCAGAAGTCAAGAATAACTATTATTTAAATAATGTGTCCTGTTGCTGACTGAAACATGATTTGAAATAAAGGTTTCAGACTATAAGCTACACTTGATAATTCTTTTGTACTGGATCATGAAAGATAAATTAAGGGATATCCTTTGCAGTTAGAAAGAACAGGGTTGCAATTAATGCTCATTAATGTATTCACAGCAAAATATACTTTCAGTCTAGATTTTTTCATGGCATTTGAATTAATAAGACCAAGTTATCTCCAAGTGGTGTGTGTGTGTGTGTGTGTGTGTGTGTGTGTTTACGTGTGTATGTATGTGTCTGTGCATGCATGTGGGTAAAACTCATATATCGTAAGTAAACTTCGTGCATTTTAAGCAAAAATGTTAATGTTATTTTTCATATCCTCTGAGTTACCAACAATATGATGGAGGGTGATTCTGCATTCTAGAAGCCTATTTCATTCCCATTTATGTTCTGTACTCTCTAGGCTTATTTAATTGTTGATTGATTTTGTCAGACTTTTGACTTTATCTAAAAGAAATTACGTGGTAGGTAGGTATTCTTGTATGTCTGAACTTCCCTTGACCCACACAAATTTTGTAACACTAACCCGTATGATTATATACAGTTTTATTAGTTTTCCATTGACCTGCACTAAATCTACCACATGAATATGTAGTGACATGTTTTTCTTCTGATTTTGAAATAGAGTATATAATTTCAGGATATCATTATGACAAATAATTCTTGGGTGGGTTGTCATACATATGCCATTGATTGCTGCAGTATTGATTTCTTATTGGAGAATGCTTTGTGTCTTAAATGTTCTAGAAATTATTATGTTTATGCCTTAAACTCTTTTAAAAAATTGTCAGCAGTTCCTAGGGAGATTGTTTGTAGAAAGCATCATCTCAATATTCTAGCTCAGATTGTTTCTCTTAACCAATACTAACAGTTATAAACATATAAAATAGAAAACATACGACAAAACAATGATGTTGCTTAATGAATTCCAAAAATACAGCATAATCTACTTTCAACAGAATTGTTAGCAGATAAGAAGAGATGATAATTATTGAATGTGGTAATTCATTTTTTAAAAAATTCTTACAACTTCCAGTTTGAAGAAGGATTGACAACTTTATCACAAAGGCAGGGGTGGGGAGAAGGATTTATGATGTTATCATTTCTCTTTAGAACTTCACTGAAGTTTCTTGCTACTCCAAGAGGGAAAAAAAAAAAAAAAAACCTAACAAAGGGGGGACAGTATTGGAAAGGAAGAAATATAAGTGTCTCTGCAGATTAACTTACAAGGACACTCAAACGTACTAGAGACAGTGAATTGATCTATCAAAGATGCAGGACATGTGATTAGTATAAACATGCATTAATGTACTTACAGTAACAAAGAACAATCCAAAAGGAACATAAAACCTATAAGTATTCATTGAAATATCCGCAAGGGGCCAAAACACGGCTCAGTGATTAAGAGCGCTGGCTGCTCTGTCTGAGAAACTAGTTCAATTCCCACCGGGCACATGGAGACTCACAGTCCTCTGTAACTTAAATTCTAAGGAATCAGATATTAACCTCTCACCTCTGTAGCCACACATTCATACAAGCACGCAGCCAAACACTCACACTCTTAAATAACAGTAATCCAATTTACTAACACCCAAACATGAAGTGTCATGGATAATTTTTGACAATTTTAGTTAATGAAAACTATTACAATGTTTCATAAAAAATTAAAGTATATATAACCAAATCAATAAATACATAAATTTCTTCAGTTTAAATAGTTGCTCCTTTAAGTTATTAATGCAATCCTTATCAAAAATGTAAAAGCTTTTATAGTGCAAAATTTGATACACTTACTCTATTCTATACTTTTATATTGAAAATATTGACTAAAAAATAAAGGCGGAATAATAAAACCACCTAACTGAAAGTTTAATATATAAAACACTAACCAAAACAATTTGTGACTTAAAGATAGGCAAATTGATCAAAAGAAGAGAAAGGAAAACCAGAAATAGAGACACTGGACAGAAGGAAACACCATATGAGAAACTAAGTTATAGGCAAAACCTTGCATCACTATTATGCACCATGTACAAAAATAAACCAAAGTGAATTGTGTTCTTATATAGAGAGCCTAAAATTATTTGAAACTGTGGAGGACAGGAGAAAAAAACATGTGACTTTGACAAAGTTTGATTATTTCTCCCCATGAAAAGGAAGTTAAACACAGGAAACCTCAACAAGACCTTCAGTGATAACATAAGGTGATATGCCAGCGTGGGTGGGGAAGTCCCACAGGGCCTCACCTCTACACAAAGAGCTACAAGCTTCTGAAAGAGGGAGAACCCACTTTTGATAGTTATCTAAACCCAATGGTCAGCCCTAAATAAATGTGTGTGTGTGTGTGTGTGTGTGTGTGTGTGTGTGTGTGTGTGTGTGTAGGAAAAGATGGAAATGATAAAAATATACTATTAGTGAGTGAACTTCAAACCAAAATATAAACAATTTAAATTTTAAAAAAGGACAAAAGAGGCTAGCAGAATGGCTCACCTAGTGAGAGAACACTTGCTTTGCAAATAAGAAGACCAGAGTTTAGTTCTCATTGAGAAAGTCATCAGTGTCTGTATATAGTTTCATAAAGCAAGCACTATGGAAGAGGAAGAAAGGATTGCTGGGGCTTGCTGGCTGCCAGCCAACTCTAGGTTCACCGAGCGTCCACATCTCAAGGGAATATGACAGAGTTATAAAGCAAGACATCCGATAACCTCTTCTGGCTGTTTTAAGCAACTGCATATTCATAATTACTAGCTCACACTTGTGCACATACAACACACACACACACACACAAACCACACACACACACACACACACACACACACACACACACACAAACAATCAAATTTAAAGATAAACAGATGCATAAATTGAATTTTACACAAATTAAATCCTCAAACTATGACCATTTATCATGGTAGAGGAACTGAAACTTGTATTTGCTTCTTATGAGATAGTAAATTGACATAACTCCTTTTGTAAAATGGTAGAGATACTTCAGAATGTTTGAGAGAAATACTTTTCAAGAAGAGTATGAATATTTGTTTTAAAAATTTAAATACTCGTGTACCTACATACTTACCATCCTGACACTTCTAGAGTTTAGAAATGAAAGTATATGTACTATAACATGACTTATATGAATGTTCACAGAAATTTTACTTGAAAAGCCTCCAAACTGAAAATAATCTAAAAAGACTAAGAGTAGATTGATAAATTTAAAACAATCATTATTCAACTGTGATATTTATTCATATTACAACAACTAAAAACAAGTAATTACCCAGAGATGTTAGATGTCCCTCTACAAAGAGTACTTACTATATGATTTTATTTATTTCAAATCCTATTATATAAAAATATATTCTGGACTAACAGATGATCAGTAATTGTAGAAAGATGAGAGAGTAGAGAAGATATATTCAAGTTATCCATTTTTGAATTTTATATGGAAAGGTGAGACACAGGAGAAAGGGAAGTGTCCTTTCCATGAACCTTGACAAACTCTTTTTTGACATGGATAGAGGCACACACCTGTAACCCCAACATTCAGAAGGATTTCAGAATTTCAAGCCAAAATACTCTACAGAGAGCAAGCCACAAAACAATATGAAGGCCTTTTGTTGTATAAAAAAATACAGTGGCTTTTTACCAATTTTGTTCTACTAAAAGTGAGTCCCAGGAAAGGCGCAAAGCTACACAGAGAAACCCTGTCTCGAAAAACCAAAAGAAAAACCAAAAAACAAAAACAAAAATGCAAAAGATCTTTTTGTACAATTTTTTATTTTATATATATATATATATATATATATATATATATATAATGAGATCACAGTGGATTATGTGTTTTTGAGAGACAAAAATAAATATATCTTTAGAAATTTTGGAAGTGTTTATTTTTCTCATATGTATTCTGAAATACAATTATCAAATATATTTCCTTTAATGGTTAATTTTTTCTACAAGATCATATTGTCCCTCATTTTTCCATATCTTTCAACTAAAACATTCTGAATCTGGCATAATTTGATGATAGTGTAGAAATGCTATTTATTTTATTAATATGTAGTTCTACCATATCTCTAGACATTTAATCCAATTGCTTGCTGATATCACTTAGCGACTGTGTTTGTTTCTTTTTATCTGCCCTTGAGGGAATTTCTACATCACATAGTTTAGTTCTTCCCATCTGTGAATAACAGTGAACACCAAAAGTCTGAGAGTATCTACATAGTATTATAACAACTACAGCAACTAATCAGGGAATCCAACTGTTATGTCTGACAATATCAAGTAACTGAGTTTTCCACACAGTTTGTTTAATAAACCAAATGTGACTCTTTAAAAGTCGGAGGTGTATAAAGGATTAATGGCTTGTCTTTATTTTTGCTTGCTGCTCTAACAAATTATCATACATCCAGAGGCTCCGAGCAACCACAGTTATTTTCTCACTCTTCTAGAGGTCAGGGTTGGAGATGAGTCCAGTTAATTGTCTCAGCCTGTGAATCATAACAAGGTCAGAATCAACGTGCCAGCCGACCTAGGATTTTATCTAGCTGCCCTAGGAGAGACATTGCCGTCACCCACATCCATCTGGTTGGCACAATTCAGCTTTCCTTTGTGTTGTGGGCATGAGGTCACAATGTCCTTACTTCTATAAATGACGAGCCTGTCTCAGCAACTGAAGGCCAACTCATGCTTCCCTAAGTCAGCCTTGACAGCAAAGTTTCCTGCCGTTCATACCTCACGATAGCCAGAGAATGTTCTCTACTCTTGGGTATTGTATGGTCAGACCTCAGTCACAAGGAAACCCACAATAAGTTCATTAAAGTCAATTAACAGGAACTGTTGTTGCTACAGAACATAAGTTTACTAATCCTGGGGCTTCTATATGGGCATTCTCAGGACTGCATTTTTCCTGCCACTTGACTTTTGTTCATAACTATTTGGAATAATAACCATATAAACCTGATATTTAAAACAGTGTCCCTTGGATCTGATGCATATTTAATAGCAATATTAATTTAAATATGTTGTATCAATTATTCTGTGGAGGAGCCTAGACTGATATCCTGAAACTGACTGTCAAGGTTTTTGTTTGTTTGTTTCTCTGTGGTTTTCAAATACAAGAAGAATAAATATATGAACCATGCAACCTGTCATAGGTTACACATGGGAGTTTCAGAAGAACTGGATGTAAAAAAATCCTTTCTCTAGTACAATTAGAGGTGACCTTAAAAAGACCTTATGATGCTTAATAAATAGAAAAGTGTATTTTAGCTTTTTAATTTCAAATTTAGGGGATCTACATGTCAATTTGATTGGAAATGTCAGCTTTTCATAAACTTTCTATATTAACTTGGCTCAAAGAGGTAATTTGTTTGAGTCCGTGGTAAACAGTCAAAGTTTCCTCATAAAGAATGTGAAACATCATCTTGACTTTAGATTATAAATGTCGCTGTGGATTTATCATTCAGTGTAACTGTCCTGTTGTTATTTCTAATCTTTCACAGTCTCCAAAACTGCTTATTCCACTGAGAATTAAGCTATCTCAATCTTGTAAGCTTTTTCCTATTTATTTTTAATTAAAAATATTGTACATGTATAACATGTGCACACGTGTCTAAATGAAGGCATGTGCATGATATTTTGTAGACGTTCCGGAAAGAGGACAACCTTAGGTACAGATTGGTGATGTTTTTACCTTGTTTAAGACAAAGTCTCCATTATCTGTTGTTTGCCACTGAGTATTCCAGGTTAGCTGGACTGCTTCCCACGCCACCACAGGAGCCCTAGGATTATAAACTCATTACCATACTCTCTTTTATGTGTGGTCTGGGCATCAACGTGGATCTCCACACTTGCATGAAAAACATTATCCCTGCGGAGCCAGCTCTCCAATCCCACAGTGGGCTTATTGCAATATAATCATGAGTTCACTTCTGAAAAACAAAAAGAATAAAATGTGAGGTTAATATTTGAAATCTAAATTATTAGATTGACTAAAACCTATCCAGGACCCCTCTGAAAGTGCAGGTTTTCATGCCAGTCATGTCAGCATTAAGTTCACTAATGTGTGAAAGAGATAAGGCATTTGGGATATTTACACTATGGGCATTTCTAGCCCCACGAGTATTATTTTTCCTAAAATCTCAGCAGTTAAAGCTTATGATAACTCATTTTCACTTCATAGCTCTGTGTTATTTCAACATCTGAATACCAACATTACTCCATGATGAAAAATATTGTCTATTTCCCATAATTTTTAGCATTATTCAGAAACGCTGATGAGTTCTAGGTGCCAAATACTCTGTTTTCTGTTAATATTTTGGCATCCCCTCCAAATTTGACACCAGAACATTTAAACTTGGAATTATAATTGTGTTTATGTATTCATGGCTTGAAATTATGCAGACTATTTTAGATAAGCTTTATCTTAGCACAGTTTCATCAGACTTGATTTTACAAGCTGAGTGATACGGTCACATGATTTTCTCAAAACTGCTAGTGGAACCACTTTCCCTGACTATACTTTTTTTGCATAAACTTTTCCATGAACCTGCACTCAATTACCTTTTAAAACTTTGCTGAATGTGAATTATATGAAATATATGAAAACATGTTTCTTTCTTCCAAAATGCTCCAGGCTCTGTCTAAAACAGGCTGGGTTTACTGAATGTAGTGAATGATAGCAGGAAAATGTTGAAGTTTTTCCAATGAGTATGTCTGTGATGCCAAATCACTATTTCTAACAGAATTCTTAAGGTTATAGAAATATCAAGTGGACCCCCCTTCACTAAGATAAACATAGAAAGGAAATAAAACATAATTTATTAGGGGAAAAACATGGTAAGGTATTTACAGAATACATATAGAAGAGAATGATTTAATAAATTAACATAACTCTATGCACACACATTTCTCAAGATGGATGTTTAAAGTGCAATATGCAAGACATGTTACCCCGTATTTTCAGACTAATATTGAGATTGACTGTAAGAATATTTATTCATTTGTTAGACAATCAAGTATATTTTACTTTTAGTATTTCTTTCAAATGATCTAATAAATGAATAAAATTCTTATTTTAACATAAGAATAGCAGGAATCGTAACTCAGAGGAGATCATTGGTGAAGACTAGATCATTGCTAGGGTACAAAGCTTCAGGCATGTATTAGTCTAATCTAGTTCACTCTTAATTCAAAGACAAGCTGAGACACCTATTAAAACCAGAGTCTCTGCAATTTTTTCCTCAAATATATTGCTGTTCCTTTGAAAATCCTTTGTTACTCCAGTACTAATGCCCTCAACACCCAGGGCACTAATTAGCCTGTATCTCGATCTCTCCACAACTGCTCCTAAATCTCAATCATCTAAATTAACAGCCAAGAAGGACACTATTCTCTGGCAATTTCTACTTTCAACTAAGAAGCAGGGTGATAAAAATAACCTAGAATAGAAAACAAATTGTTAAGTTAGATTATTATTCTAGATCAACTTTTTCTTAATATGGTTCTTTAAACCCAGGCTACATAAATTTAACTTCTGAGATTTATGAATTTATACTCCACTCTCTCCTAAAAGGAATTTAAAAAGAATCTCCTCTTTCTAAAAGATATTCCTAAATTAAGATGTAGTCTAGAAAGCTTCACAGTTTCCAACATTCAAAGGAAAGGAGTACTCAGGAGAATTTAACTTGGTGGGAGTGGAATTGAATGCTAAATTTGAAATGCATCATAATTTTGTTAAATTATCTTCTTCCTGTACTAAAATAGAAACAATAATTGGAATTAAGTCTTTATCAAAGGAAATATAAATATGCTACGGAGAATAGAAGATAAATGATACGACGCTGGACCAAAACCTCATGACCTTGCTTTGCTTTCTAAGAGAGTATGTGAAATGGAAGTTTTTAGAGAAATATTTTCCATAATCTAAATACATCAGTATATGCTTTTTTTTGCTGAGACTGGGTCTCCCTGTGTAACAATGTTTATTATGGAACTCACTGTGCAGACCATGCCGACATCAAACTTATAGGTGCCTGTGTGCTTCTCATTCCCTAATCCTGGGCTTACAGGCAGAAACCAAGCCCCAACCCTGGCTACATTTGTCATTGTGAAAACGTAGTTTGTTCAACAATACTTAGTAGATGTCATTCATGATACTCAAATATAGTTTTGAAAACAATAATAAGTATCAGTAGACCCATAAGCTGAGAAAGGCCCTGTGTTCCTGTCTCTAGGGGCATTCTTCTGCTTCCCTGTGATGAGCTGACACTCTCCCAGATTCCACTGTCATTCCTTCTCTGTGTATTTTCTTTTAAAATTTGTAAATACACACACACACACACACACACACACACACACACACACACACACACTAAAATTGTATAGTATACAAATGCAAATTTTCATGTTGGGATAGTAGTCCCCATGTCACTCATAAGAAATACTGGTAACGCCAGCCCCTTGGTCTGTAGAAATAAGTATTATAAGGACTCCTCTGGAGTTGTAAAACATGTCACTTTGCCATAGGAAAAAAAACCATCCCAGCCTAAATTAGGTTTGGATTTTGAGGGAAGACATACTGTAAGTACCATCAGAGATTTAGTCATTATTCTCAGAACAAAGCTTTTTTTGCACATCTTCCAAACAGGTCCATAAAGCTATACAGAGAGCGAGAACATATGCCTTCCTGGCTATTAATTCTAAGAAGCTGTGGGACACACGAGTCAGAGCTTAGAACTTGTGTGGGAGGGATGCCCCAGTACCAAAGGAGTGAACATACAGAGTTGGTTATGGACTTACCCAGATCCAGGGTCCCATGTTGAGAAGGACAAGTGGATCTTCACTGTGGTTCGTGGCAATGCCAGCAAACATCTTACTGCAAACACTTGCCATTACTTATTTATATTTTATATGTTTTTTAACTAATTATCCACGTTGTAAAAGAAGAGCTCATGTTTGCACAAGTTACATTCTTTTACTCAATATTATCCCTTAAAATTTTTTTGTCATAATTTTTTCCTGGGGCTGGAGTTGTTTAAGTTTGCTGGTTTGCGACAATCTAATTTTAGAGAACACTATAATTTTTCATATTTTTCCTTTTTTTTCAACCAGTTTCAACACATCCTTCCTTGGTTGTTATTTGATAATATGAATTCCCCCTGTATATAAACATATGGATCAGGTGTCCTAAGTGTCTGTGCTTATACTAGATGCCAAAGCAGACATTGTAGTGCTTTTATGTGTTACAAATATTTACAGCTAGATTGTCTTATGTATTATTTTTTTCATAGTTGTTTTTAGGAATGAATATTTTTAAATTGTATTAAGTCAAACATGGTAACCTTTACATATATACATATTCTTTCTTGTGTGTATCATTCAAGAAAACATTTCCTATGAGATACTGAAGAGTTTCTTCTAGTATATTACATATATTTAGAGACTGAGCTTGAGTTCAAGGCTTAACACATGCTAGGCAGGCTCTCAACCACTTTACATCCCTGTACTCTCTCATATTAACGTAGATATAAATTATACTCTTTTCACTTAAGTCTGTACTCTATATGAAAATGATAGCGTGTGGTGGGAGACATTGGATTTAGTTCATTTGGTTTTGTCATGTAGGTGATATTGATTCAGAATATTACTCTTGTATCAAAGGGGGAAAGAGGAAGGTTATTTTAGAGCTATGTATGATGACCATGGGCTAAGAACATGGATTTAGGCTAACCCAAATTCCATGTTCCAATGAGGTGCTAGTTTCATGAAGTTTTTGTAGTTACAAAATACAGAATGTTATAAATCATAAAATGCTTTTTAAGTAAATTACTAAGAGCATAAATAGGTGAATTAAAGCAAAGATGGAGTTGAGAAATCTTCTGTTACAGGCTTTAGATGCAATATAATGCCATTCTTGGCTTTTGGCTTGGTGGTGAGTTGGGTTTTGTGGTTTTATTAAGATTCCAGAAGGTTTTGTCAGTTACCTAAATACTGTTATAACGTACACGGAGGTAGGAAAGGAATGGATATTTTAGGGGGCTAAAAATAGCTCAAAATAAATGTAATTAGGCTCTAGACAAGCAAGATAAATGTAATTAGCCTCTGGACTGGCATTAGTCCAACCTCTTAACAATCATTAAAGTTCAGTGAATCGGCCTTGCAGAAGTCATTGGAAGGTGCAGGGTTTCTGTTTTCTAGAACTTGCTTTCTAAGTGGCCATTACACCTCAGGAGCATTTATTGAAAACACTGTTGTTGTTTTTTTTTTTTTTTTAAATTCCATTAACATGAAAAATATGTAAATTCCTAGTTTCATTTATAGTTTATTTTTATTCCTGACCCATCTCTTTGATGTTTCATTATGTTGGTGTGTATTCTTGCACCTAAATAAAAAGCATCTCAATTGCTGAAAGAAAGTTGTCGATGTTGATGTTCAATGCGATGACACTTGAGAGCATACTTCCTCTAATGTCTGTCCCTTTTGATCAGGTTGATAATACTTGGAAGTTTGCATTTTCTTGAGCTTTCAATTCTTCTGAAGGGTGACAACACCCATGTCCCCACCACTACTGGGATTTTATTTGGATTCCTTACAATACTACAATTTGGAGAGAATTGACATGCACACACACACACAAACACAAAACACAGTCAAGTGTTCTGATAAACATTGTCTTTGCTATCAGCTGAGTTTTGAATTCTCTCCCAATCAGTACATAGATAATGTAACCTCCAAAGTGATGGGGTTATTAAGTGGGCTTCTGCCAGGTCATGGTTGATTTTGCTTGCTTAAGGAAGAGGACCCAGAAGAGCACTACCTAGAGTCGTAACAAAAAGTTGTCTATATGAGGCTGGAGAGCTGGCTTTGTGGTTACATGCACTTGCTCCTCTTATAGGGGACTAAGATTTGGTTCCCAGCACCTGCATGATTGCACATAAACATCTGCAATTCCGGTTTCAGAGGTTCTCATGCTATCTTCTGATTTCTATGGGTGGTGGTCATGCATGGGGTGGACATACACACATGCAGGCAAAACATTTATACTTATAAGGTAAAATAAATAGATTTTAAAAATTACAAGTTTGTCTATAAATAAATTGACTCTCATTAAGCAGAATGTCTGCAGGGAACTTGATCTTGACATTTCCAGGCTCAAGAACTGTAAACAATAAATTTTTATTCTTTATAAGTCATCCAATTTAGGGTATTTTTTATGGCAACCCAATGAATCAGGACATACCATAAATCAGAGTCTTTCTTATTCTTAGTACTTATTTCAGTTGTCTATTTCAGTAGCTAGTCTTCTCAGGAGAATACTAAAAAGGTGCAGTTATAATACACATCTCTACTTATTGTTCTGTGTTAAGAATTTGTAAATTTATTAATATACATTAGTAGTAAGCTGCTTGACTTTGACATTCAATATCATTCTTTATTATTCCCCTTCCTTTTATTACTTCTTGTGATTTTTTTACTGTTCCAATTTTTGCAGCAAATTGAGTAGTCTTTTCTTTTTTAAACTTGATGCATCGCAAGCATTAAAGTTGTATTATTAAGACTACATAAATTTATATTTTCCTAACAAATTAAATAAAATAGTTATCATAGCTCATTTTCACTAGTATTGGTTGATATCAACTACAATTTATCTGAGGTAATATAATAACTATCATCTTATTTGGGCTATAAAAATATTGTACATATTTCTGGAACATCTATTATGCAGCTCTTTGTCACTGATTTTGTTTTGTGCTTTGATTGATTTAAATATTTATCTTATATTTAATAAATTATTCTTTTATATTGAATTATGTAGTCTCCTTTGTTATTTTATTTTACATTGTGTATTGGTTTTATCTGTGTGTGCTATGTGTAGTAAATGTATTGCTAGTGTGAGTGTGGGTACACCTGTGCATGGGGCAAGTAAGTGCATGCATGTGCACATGAGTATGGTGGCCAGACAGTTCACAGTATCTTTCCTTGATTTTCTACATTTTATTTTTGAGACATTGTTATTCAATGACCTTTATGCTAATCCGTTTGAGTATACTGGCTGGCCAATAAGCTATATGCAACCACCTTCCTCCTCTGTGTTAGGGTTACAGCCCATGCCACTGAGCCTGGTGTTTTCTATGGGTTGTGTGTCTCTAAACTCAAATCCTCATGCTTGAACATGAGACTTTTTACCAACTGAGCCATGCCCTCAAAACCTTGTATTGTGTAATCTTGCTTTTATTTTTATTTGTTACATATATTTTTTATAATGTTGCACTTATTGCTCTATTTGGCGATGTGAGCCTGGGAGAGTGGAGTTTAAAAATCAGGCAAAATAAAGTCTCGTGCATTATACAAGTTCATTCAGAAAATCAGACAATTTATATTCCAAGGACATTCTGAGGATTAAGCAAGGTCATGTGAGCCAAGTTCACTTGAGTTCAAGTTGTATACAGTTACAAAGGCAAGGTCGCTTGAGTGTAGGCTGTATACAATCAGGAGGACAACTTGTGCTTAGAAACATTATTTTGAATAATAATGGGTAAGATGATGGGTAATCTGAAACAACCCACTCCTAGTTACTGCACCTGGGAATGTCACAAAGGCACATTCCACAAACAACCTGTATTATGGAGTATCAGAGCTAAAAAAAACTTCAGTCTTGTTTCCTTGGAGTTTTCTCCCAAGCTCTCTGAAAAATCTCCTCACACAGGGACTATGTTCTGACAAATACAAACTCAACTTAGAAATAATAACTTCTAATGTTGACTGATAAAAACCAAGTTCAGATACTTAGAGATTATTTAATATAAAATATAAACTCACAGGGAGATATTCAATCTCATCTGTCATTAGGAACTAGCAAATGAAAACAACAGTGAGATTGTTCTCCATATGCAATCTGATTGCCCAAATCCAATGCACTGGCAACACCAAGTGCATTGAAGGGTGTAATACCATGGGACTCCTCTATAATGACTGATGGGGTACAATCTGGCCCACCCACATCAAAGGTCAGCTTGGCATTAACTCACAAAACCAAATGCCTTTATCCCATGATCCATAATCATGCTTCTTGATGTTTACTGAAATGAGTTTAAGGTTGTGAACATACCAACAGCACATACATGAAAGTAAATGAAGGCTATATTTAAAACTACAAAAAAGCCATGCATTAAAGCCATGTAGATAATAGATAACATTTGTGCATCCGTACAACAGAAGAATGATTTTAACTGCAAGAAAATTAGTTGCCAAGTCTCCAAATGGCACAGATGAACCATAGATACAGATTAGCTACATAAAATAAGTTAATCTGAAAATTACTCCGTGCTTTGAACTGTGTGATGTTCTGGGTAGGAAAAAGCCATAAAAGACAGAAGTGGTTCATAATTTTAGGTGAGGAAAGAGAAAGGAGTTGGTATCTCACAGGGTCTTTTAGGAAAAATGAAACAATTTAGTACATCACTGCAATGCTGGATCTGTGATAGTGTATTGCAGAAATCCATAGAGTTGGAGGATACAATGGTGCACTTTAGTAATAATAGATCAATATTAATCAATTGTAGCTATTTCTTAGAACAATTGAAAAGACTAATAAAAGGGGAAACTCTGTCAAGAGAAAAAGGGAGCTGTCTTATTTTGTACTCAAGTTTTTAAAGTATAAAACTGCTCCAAAATAAAATGTATGAACCAACCAGAATGTGGTGGCATAGTCTCAAGACCACAGAACTCAAAAGGACAAAGCAGGAAGATTGTCAGTTTGAGACCATTTTGAAATGCATAGTCATTTCTACGTGAAGCTGCCTAAGTAAAACAACTCTCTCAAAAAAAAGAAAGAAAGAAAGAAAATGAAAGACAATACAAAATAAGCATCAATAGGAACAACAAAAAAGTAATTATTAAGCACTAGTATGAATATTAGAAAAATTATTCCTAAAGTACGTGCCATCTGTTGTTTGGTTTGGTTTTTTGTGGTTTTTTGTTTGTTTTGTTTTGTTTTAATTAGCTATCCAGATTGTTAGACCTACAATGCTTTGCCACTACTGGGACGTTAAAATTATATGCATTGAATTATACATTTTGAACTTGCTCTTTTTGCCTGGTCAAGTGATATGTCATCCAATCCTCTTACTAGGCAGAACAGCAATAATGAATTTCTCTTTCCATGAGCCACAAAACCAGACGCTGTCTTGTTCCTAAGCCTGGTTGTCCATGTGTTCTCCACTAGATGCATTTTTTTAAACGTACAGTATGTTTTCACTTAAAATGGATTATCCAGGACCTAAACTGTAATTTAAAAGTGTCTTTGCTGAGGTATAGTTGATAGAAAATCTTTGTAACCTAGGACTTTAATCCATTTTTACAATGTATGCATGTGCATAACTACCACTACATATAAAGTTCCACTGTCCCTGACATTTTCCTTTTACTAATTTCCAGATGATCGTGGCATGGAATAATTATATACGTTTCTCACTATAGGTTTAATTTTTTTAAATAGCTAGTTGAAAGAAATAATGTGGGCTTAATCTGTTTTGTATGTCTTCTCATACTTAGTGTAATGTTTATGATCTCTGCCCTTATCATTTTATACATCATTAATTAATCCTTCATACTTATTCCAAGATTCAGATGCACTATAATTTCTTTATCCATTAACCTACTTATGGATATTTGTTTTTAATTCATTATTGTTAATAAGTTTTGTTAAGATATTTTATTCTGAAGCCACTGTCAGACATGTACTTCCTTTTTTTTCAGAGGTATTCTTGAGATGCATAATCATGGGCTTCTAAGATATATTTATTAAATTTATCCTTATTCAGTATATGAGGCATTCTGAATCAGAATCAGAAAAGTTCAATTCCTGCTAATGAGGGCTGGTGAGAGGGCTCAGAGTCGGTAGAGTCACAGGGGGTGCAAGCATGATGATTGGAGAACAATCCCAGAGCCCACGATGTTTTTCTCTGATCTCCATGCATGTACATGTATGTGTGCAACCCCAGCCTATCACATCTCTCTCTCTCCCTCTGTCTCTGTCATAATGAGAGGGCTCATACATAATTAACAACAACAAAAATAATAACAACAGCCGCAATGATCGCAATAATAGTGATGAATATTTTCAATGACTTCCAAATAATAATCAAACAGTATCGAGCCCACCCCTGTCTGCAGACTTGCCCTTATGCAGTATGATGAGTGTCCAGTGGACAATTTCCTTCCTGAGGGACTGGACTTTAGAGAAGCTTTTCATTTTTTAAAAAATTGAACAGGAAGCACAGAGTCTCCTTTTCATGTCTGCAGGGTTTCCCTTGTTATTAGCATCTTCTTTCCCCTGTGTACTGGTTGTAATTGATCAACTGATAATAGTCAGATAGTAGGACATGAAGTGTATAGTTTGCAGCAGGGTCGCTCTGCATTAGAGCCCCTCTCACTCCTCAGAGCATCCTCATTTTTAGTTACTTTTTTTTTTTTGCTACATATATTTGCCAACATTCAACTATATATCATTATCCTGTGTATCCTTACTTGGATATAGTGCTTAGAGTATGATGACTATAGCCATACAACAGTAAAAGCGGTTTTTCCTTAATCTACTGCTTTGTTAACATTATCTCTGTTCTGTCTGATTTACTCTCAATCCCTCTTGCTGGACCTCAACCACGTTACTTGTATGGATTCATCTGCTTTTGCTGAGTACTTAATCTTGGATAGTTCTCACTGTCCTAACTTCATGCTGCAAATTGCTTTTCCCAATAAGATTTACTATATAGTAACTGTGTTCATTGTGTTCATAATTGTATATTTAAACTTTATTTATTTGTTATATACACAATATCTTATAAGGCAAACAATGGAAGAGGATGGGACTCTTAGGTGGAATAGTTTTTGGTTCTTGCCTGGGAGACAGTTGAATAGTGCAGCTTTCTGTTAACCAGTGAATAATAGAGTGGTGTCCTTTATGACACACAATTATGTTGCTCATAATAGTTCTTGGTACATAGATGTCTGTGTTACCCATAATCGTGAATATAGTTCTGATATGTTCATTGGTTCATCAAGACAGATTTGGATAGATTCTTCTTTTGTCTGTTAATATCCTCTTTGTCTTATCTAGATAAAAGTTGTGCTTACTTTCTTCCAAAAAAATGTCACAGGACACCAAAGAAGGTTGAGAGTTATTTTAATTTGTTGAGAAACTTTCCAATTGTTTCAAATTTAGTATGGCTTTCTATCCTAAGAGTTTCATAATGTGTGTCAGTAATAAGTCCTTGTCTTTTGAATTTATGGCATCATTGCATATTTTAATATTTCTTATTCAATGACAGATTATCAAACAATTCCATTTTATTAACATTTCATCTAATGAATATTTAAGTGGTAGTTAAATGTGATTGCAGTATAGAATATGGGTATGTAACAATGATTTCACCCCAATTTGAATGCACATATGGACATTTTCATGAACCAAATATAGAAGATGATAGCACAATAGCAATCAAAATCTAATAAGCTAGAAGCATAAGATTGATTTTTCTTAGTCAACAATACTTGACTAAATTAAAATCCTATCTTCCTGAAATAAACATTTTATAAATTTTGTTTTGCATTGAGAGTCATATTGAATAAAACATGATAAAGTTTAGGCCTTATTCTTTTCTGAATTATTACAACATCCTCTCTCACTGTTTTTTTAAAATATTATTTACATTTTATTTGTGTGCACATGTATGTGTTAGTGTATGTGTGCATACATGAGTGTATGTGTGTGTGTGTGTGTGTGTGTGTGTGTGTGTGTGTATATACCAATGTGTGGATATGGCCAAGGAGGATAGAAGAGGGTATAAGATAACCTGGATCTGGAGTTATAAGTGGTTGTGAGCTGAGATGAAATCTGGGAACTTGATGTCAGTCCTCTAGAAGAGCAATAAGTGTTCTGAATCGTGAAGTCATTTCCCCATTCCTCACTCATTGTTTCTGTAATCAATAATAATCATCATTGTTTTTCCCTCAACACCTTCTCCCTACGTTTAACGTAATTCATTTTACAGCAAAAGGGGGAAGGAAGAGAAGAGGGGCATCACTGATAAGCTGCTTCTTTCTTGAAAAGGGAATTTTTTTACACGATAATCTTCTGTGCTATGTTCTATGTCCTTTGGTAGACCTAAGAAACAAGGCCACATCCTTTTTCAACTTTTTAAGATAAATTTGCCATCCTTTGAATATCCTGTTGTTTGTGACACACCAGGCAGAGAAATCTATGCAATATGAAAAATGATGTGATATTTTTGCTAGGTGTTCAAATTACTATGATTCTCCCTTCTTAATTATGTCATTTTCCTTTTCCAATCAGGCTTCTCAGCAAAGAATAAAAGGTTATGTGATTCCTACACTACAATGTAGTAGTCACTGAATCTTCTGGCTTCTATACATCTGCAGGATGGCTAGTTAGCCTGGAAAACCAAATTTGACTTATTTTACTTAATTTTAATTCAATTCAATTTAAATTCCAACAACTGCTCATGGTCAGCACCCACCATATGAGAAAACATAGCATGCAACAACATTTATTTGTTTGTTTATTTTGTGCAATTTTTTGCTTTTTTGTGTTAAAATTAAAATTGAGATGAAGGCAGGTTTTGACTTTTTGTTGTTCAATATTATAATCTAAGTAGTTAGAAAATAACTTTGCATGGCATTTTGCTTACCTTCTATAATTTGAAAAAGTAAATTTAAAACTTTGTTTTAATTAACTAACAGGTCTTCAAAAAACAGTGATTAAAGAAATTTTAAAAACTTCTATGCTTTAAATTAATGTCTCTAGAACAAGTTGTCCTAATGAAAAATCAAAATATCTTATGACAAATGTGTCAGACATTGTTCATGTTTATCTTTCAGTTAGATTTCAGAAATATGAAAATTAGTTTATATGATCAACACTCAACTCTGGGAATAAGGAACACCATTTTAAAGTCTGGATTGAACTCCAAAAATTCAGGAGATAACAGAAACACAACACCAGGTGAAGATCCGGCAATCTATGAAAATTACAATATCAGCAAAAGTTTCAAAAGGTAGACAGAAAAAACTTGAGAGTGATTTCCTCCAAGCATCTTAAGAAGGAAAAAAGCAGATAGGACTGGGTTTTATAGTAATTAACTACTGCTGCACCTTTTATGTTTTACAGCAAGATTCAGAGTTATGCTGTGAGGTTGAGGAAGAACATAAGCTTTTTGTTGTTGTTGTTCTCACGATGTTCTTCTGTTACAAATGGAAAACAAAGTCATTCTCTTGTCTATAGAAATGTCTTTCTAGATGACATGTCAGGAACGGAATGTCTGCCTGTCTGTTTCTGTGTGTGTATCTGTCTGCCTGTCCTTCTCCTTTTCTCTCCTTCCTTTCCCTGCTTTCTTTTCTCAGCACAAGTTTAAATTTCTTCACAGCATGGAGGAATTAGGACACATAGACTTCATTTAAGTGGCCACTCAGAGTACCAGGGGAATGTGAGCTTCCTTCCCATTCTTTCGAATAATCACCAAATCACTGTGTCTTTGGGGAGGCGTGGGTGTGAAGAAGAAGGAGAAAGTGGATGAGGAAAATGCTGATAATGAGGAAATGGAAGAGAAATATCAAAGGAGAAGAAATGGAGAAGAAGAGTAGATGAGGGAAAGGCAGGAGAAGAGGATCTTAGTCTTGTGCTTGATATTTTAAGGTGACATACAGCAATGGGTGTTGGGATTTATTCATTACCGATTTTTCTATTTATATACTCCTTTGTGTGTGTGGGGGTGGGTAATGAGACATATATAAGAATATGGAAAGGGAATGTAAGTATGCTTAAATAGATATCCATATAAAATTGAGAAACAAAGTAGACTGCCCAGGTAGCAATGAAGATGTGTCCAGGAGAAAAAATAAATAAATGGATGTAAAAAATGCATTTGTTTCTTTGTATCTGTATTTACTATAGATGATTTCAAGACTTCTGAATCTCTCTTTTTTAACACATAGGGAGTCTTTTTTAACATCAAATTTCCAAATCTTGTTTATATCACACAACTCTAATTAATAATGAGTAAAATAGTGAGTGTCTTATATGAAAATATGTTACTATATAAATATTTACAAAAAAGGAAAATAGGAGTAGAAATATACATAGGAAGCTATTATCATCAGTTATCCAAATAAGATTAGGAAGGAAAATAGAGAAAGGTAATTAGCTTGGTGTTTATACAATCCCTAATATGCTATTTCACTTGTTTGAAGAAAACTACATAATTATAGTTATATAGAAAAACACCACATTGGTGAAATCACAGGGAATATAGGTGCCAGGAAATTTACATAGTGCACAATACTAAATCTTCATTTAATAAAAGAGGTGTATGTGTATACTTGTGTGTGAATGACTGTGAAAAACCAAAACTATGTAAAAGGTCTAGTGCTGTAACTAAGTGTTACTAAGGAGCACCTTTTCTACATTCACACAACCAAAGGAAGTGACAAGATTGGACTCAGGCATCTACATCACTCCAAACACAAAGCCCGAGGAGTAAGGAGCAGAAAAAGAAAGAAAGTTTTCAGTGCAAGGTTTATGCCCTAGTTCTCTTCTGTTCAAGGAAAATGATGTCACTAATTTACTTATGCCAAAAGACAGGGACCAAAGCTTTGAATCAATTTTGAGTTTGAATAATAATCATCCTGTAGTTCTAGCCTAGTGACTAAGATTCTCTGAGAAGTATGCATCACCCCAAGATGTCATGGGTGGGACTGCTACTCATAAAAATAGGAGTATGTGAGTCAGAAATGTGTACACAGAGTAAATCCAGGGTTGATTTAAATGATCTAATAATGGCCATAACGATGAAAAAATAAAGCCATTAAGGATTATAACCCTAATAATTTGAAATTGTTACTTGACTAAATATACCTAGGAAGAGGCAGAAGGATGCACACTCCCATGGTCATAAGGGTTTTATCTGGTTGATGATATCATGGAACATTCCTAGATTTGTCAGAGAGGTACAAGGATAAGTCTTGAAAACGTGGTGCAGACTCTGTAGAGTGCTTTGTTGATGGGCAGCTGACCAAGTGAAGGAGAGAAAGGATGGAGGGATAAACTATTTATGGAATATACTTTAATTTTTAACCCAGATGAATGGACATATGCCTCAGCTTGCTACTTTAATTCTGTAGGCTGGTATTTGTTCTCCACTCTTCTGTTATCTTTCTCTCTACATTCTCTGCATTTTCTTGAGAGGAATTCAATAGCAAAGTAAGAATTTGCTCATCTTATAACTCTTGTTTGTTTGTTTGTTTGTTTTTTGAGATAGTGTTTCTCTGTGTAGTTTTGGTGCCTGTCCTGGATCTCGCTCTGTTGATCAGGCTGGCCTCAAAATCACAGAGATCTGCCTGGCTCTGCCTCCCAAGTGCTGGGATTAAGACATGTACTACCACCACCTGGCTCTTGTAACTCTTCTAACGTAAGAAAGTATGATGATATATTTGCTACCTCCCAGGCTGAGGGGCAAAGCAAGTGATCAAGTAGAGTCTTGATGCACTGACTATGGCAAGACCTGGTTTCTGCCTTCAGAGAATTAAGTGAACTCATCTATTGTATGCCTTCAGTTGGTTTTTCTGTTCCAATCCAGTACATACTTAACAAGTGTCAACCTTTTGCAGACACTGAAGTTGATGCAAACATTATTATTGACAAGATAATAGCTTACAGGTTGTATGTTTTGTTCTGATAAATCATGGATTATAGATGGAAGTTTTCCTATGTCCTGCAGTCATTCGGTCCTAAATAAATACACAGAGGCAATGAATATTGTTCAAAAAAAGTTACACTAGGAACATTTAATTACATTAGAACAGAGAAAGGATTATAGGACATTAAAAGACCCTAAAGATTTTAAAGGAGATGTGATCTACACAGAAACATCAGCCTCTGGGCATCTCATCAACAAAATTGTGTTTCTGGCCAAAGGGACATGTACTACAGCATTATTGCAAAACAATAATAGAGAGGCCTGTTAAATAAATAAAGCATCCCATATTCACACTATGCCATACAGCCATGGTGAAAATTGCTGTATCACAGAGTTACCTGAAGGATATCTGAACTAGTAAATTGCCTGAAGAGATAGAATGGTGCTCAGCTTTAAAATGCTTGCTTATCTCTCATGAATGGAGCCTTGAATTAGATCCCCTCATCTAACTGCCAAAAGTAAGTAAGTAGAGAAGCACAATGTTTGATGATACCTAGCATACTACGGTGCTATTCGTGTTTTAAAATAACTGGGATCTGGAGAGGTTAGGTTTCACATGTCTGTCTGCGCTGCTATATATATTACAGGAATTGGGGCTGTCAAATAATTAGTAGAAATTTGAAATTTTTATATTGTACATTCTTTTTATAATAAACAGATATTCGTGTTTTGAAATTTTGTATTAAATATTTAATATCAAGACAATAAAGACACACAAGTAACATAGAATAAATTGAAAAATTGTAAATGAATGTGGAACAAAAATTTCTCCCTCTTGCATGCATTTAATAGAGTTCATTGGGAATTATTTTGTGAAAGGACTATTTAGAAGACATTGTTTCTCTAGACAACATACAACTAACATCTTTTATCTTTCAACATCTTGAGTTCAAGTCATCAGAAAACGTAAGTATTATTAACTGAGCAAAAGATTCATTGGGTCAGAATGCTTGCTACATAAACATGAAGACCTGATTTGAGTCCCAATACTCACATAAAAAGCCTGAAATAGACACAAGTGCCTATACCCCCAGTGTTGCAGGCTTGACTGAGAGAGTTCTACAACACCAAGGCCAGTGAATCTAACAAAAAGCAGTGAGGTCCAAGGTCGTTTAGAGATTCCATCTAAAGGGCATAAAGTGGAGAGTGACAGAATGGCATTTCCAGTGATCTCCTCTGGACCTCTCCTGCTTTCTCACACAAACACACACAAAGACAGAAGTATTGTACTTTGACAATATTTCCTTTGTGGAACCCTGTATTATCTTTTGGAAGGGGCATGATAAATAAGTAACCAGTTTCTATCACAAAGCACATCCTGCAGCCTGGTTAGCCGCAGATTTTCAATACTCTATATGTCTCTACATAGCTTTCCAGTGTTGGATACTTGAATGTCTTCCAGCACTAGTATGACTTGGAAAAGATCTCCTTCATTTCTAAAGAAGGTTCTTATGATATGCAAGGTAGTGGGTATAGATGGTGTAGTTGCTGTATATGTAAAAAAAAATCTTATTATAAAACCCTGATATCACAAGGTATTTTTCATATTACAGATAGGTGATCTGATAAGTGCTAACATTATAGAGATAATAATTGATCACTCATGGGATTCTTTTTTTGGCTTAGAAGTAAGTAATTAATAAATGTAATGAGGTGGATTAAACATGTTTGGTATACTCAAATATTATTTAATCTGTGAATATTTGTACATAATATATGCATAATAAAATTAATAAATATGGTGATTCTTCTACACCATAGAACTTTGAATATATGTTGGTTGAGTTAACTTATGGCAAATATTTTGGCATCACAAATTCATTTATGGACTTGCACCTCAACAGTGTGGTGCAAGATAACATTAGTTTCAAGAGGTCCCATTGGTTGATTATTTCTCTCAGTGTCTGTGCTACTGGTGTTGTATTTAGGAAGTGATCTCCTATGCCAATGCATTCAAGACTACTTTCTACTTTCTCTTCTAGCAGATTCAGAGTAGCTGGATTTATGTTGAGGTCCTTGATCCACTTGGACTTACGTTTTGTGCACGGTGATAGATATGGATCTATTTCCAGCCTTCTACATGTTGATATCCAGTTATTCCAGCACCATTTGTTGAAGATGCTTTTTTTTTCCATTGTACACTTTTGGCTTCTTTGTCAAAAATTGTATGTTCATAGGTGTGCGGATTAATGTCAGGGTGAGAAGCTTTTGTAGAGTAAAGGATACGGTCAACAAGGCAAAGCAACAGCCTACAGAATGGGAAAAGGTCTTCACCAAACCCACATCTGACAGAGGACTGATATCCAGAATATATAAGGAACTCAAGAAATTAGACAGCAAAATGCCCAACAGTCCAATTAAGAAATGGAACTAAACAGAGAATTCTCAACAGAGGAAACTCAAATGGCTGAAAGACATTTAAGGAATTGCTCAACATCCCTAATCATCAGGGAAATGCAAATCAAAACAACTCTGAGATACCACCTTACGCCTGTCAGAATGGCTAAGATAAAAAACACTGAAGACACCTTATGCTGGAAAGGATGTGGAGCTAGGGGAACTCTCCTCCACTGCTGGTGAGAATGCAAGCTTCTACAACCACTTTGGAAATCAATTTGGTACTTTCTTAGAAAATTGGGAATCAATCTCCCCCAAGATCGAGCTATACCACTCTTGGGCATATACCCAAAGAATGCCCAATCATAACACAAGGGCACTTGCTCAGCTATGTTCATATCAGCATTGTTTGTAATAGCCAGAACATGGAAACAACCTAGATGCCCTTCAACTGAAGAATGGATAAATAAAATGTGATACATATACACAATGGAATACTACTCAGCAGAGGAAAAACAATGACATCATGAGGTTTGCAGGCAAATGGATGGATCTAGAAAAAATCATCCTGAGTGAGGTAACCCAGACTCAGAAAGACAAACATGGTATGTACTCACTCACAGGAGGATACTAGATGTGGAACAAGGATGACTGGACTGCTACTCACATCACCAGGGAGGCTACCTGGAAAACAGGACCCCAAGAAAGACACGGGGATCTTCCAATGATGGATACATGGATGGGATCTACATGAACAGCCTTGGCAAGAGTGGGGGTAATGAAGGGCAAGGGTCGAGGGAAAGAGAGCTTGGGGGAGCAGGAGATCCCAGCTGGATCAAGAACAGAGAGGGAGAACAAGGAATAGGAGACCATGGTAAATGAAGACCACATGAGAATAGGAAGAAGCAAAGTGCTAGAGAGGCCCACAGAAATCCACAAAGATACCCCCACAATGGACTGCTGGCAATGGTCAAGAGACAGCCCGAACTGACCTACTCTGGTGATAGGATGGCCAAACACCCTAATTGTCGTGCTAGAAACCCCATCCAATGACTGAGGGATCTGGATGCAGAGATCCACGGCTAGGCCCCAGGTGGAGCTCTGGGAGTACAATTAGCAAAAAAGAGGAGGGTTTATATGAGCGAGAATTGTTGAGACCAAGGTTGGATAAAGCACAGGGACAAATAGCCAAACGAATGGAAACACATGAACTATGAACCAATGGCTGAGGGGTCCCCAACTGGATCAGGCCTTCTGAATGGGTGAGACAGTTGATTGGCTTGATCTGTTTGGGAGACATCCAGGCAGTGGGACAGGGTCCTGTGCTCATTGCATGAGTTGGTTGTTTGAAACCTGGGGCCTATGCAGGATCGCTTGGCTCGGCCTGGGAGGAGGGGACTGGACCTGCCTGGACTGAGTCTACCAGGTTGATCTCAGTCCTCCGGGGAGGCTTTGCCCTGGAGGAGGTGGGAATGGGGGGTGGGCTGGGGGGAAGGGGAGGGGGGGCGGGAGGGGATAGAACAAGGGAATCCGTGGCTGATATGTTGAACTGAATTGTATTGTAAAATAAAATAAAATAAATAAAAAATAAAAATAAATTAAAAAAAGATAACAACATTAATGTGGGATTTTTATAAAACCAATTCCCCCTTTATCTGGATTAGAAAAAAAGAAAGAAATATTACTTCTTCTTTACCAAATTGAATGCTAGCCCAAATTCCTCTTTATTGATTATTAATCAGGTTTCTCTTTGGGTAACTAAAAGTTTTAAGCTAGTGTGACACTAGTGGATATTTATATTATGGTTTGACTCAATAAAACATATAAGAAAATCATCAGTAAAGTGCAGCTTTCCAAGCAGAGGAATTATCTTAAGTGTAATATAAATATTTTCCTTTCTGTTGGGGATGAAGGAGGCCAGGAATGGGGCAACAAAAATCAATTCTGCTTCTATTCAGTGTCTCTTAAACAGACAAACTGTGCCTTAGCTGTGCGGACCCTAATTGTTTTCATCTTGCTGATTTTTTTTCAAGTATCATTGATAACTTGATTTCATCGCCTTAGGTATTAATTCTCTAAAATCTACAATATGGTTTCACTAACTATGGTGTGGGAAAGTCGTTTAAATCTTGTTTGCTGTAATGGTTCTGCCCTTTCCTCTGCTTCGAGGGCATGTTTTTCTGCAAGATAGGGAATGATGTCATTTTGTGCAGAGAATAATTTACCACCTGCTGGAAGGAGGAGGCATATTGTGGCAGCTGCATTACTGATTTGAAAAAGCAGCAAAATATAAATGTATAGACGAGAATGTCAGTGTAATGGGTGGGGAAGTGTACCATGCTTTCCCCAAGAACAGCTGGAAAATTATACTAAGCCCAAAATAGTATCTGTTGGCTTCAAACCAGATGTTTCTGTCACTAGTACTACACAGAGCAAAAACATCGCTCACAAATGAATTCCCCATTATGTCTACAGAAGTAGCTTTTTCCCTGGAAGGCATGGTAGATATCTGGGAGGAAACATTAAGATATGAATAAATGATGGGCTTTATAAACCTATTAATTTTCATATAGGACCAGAGTCATCAGATAAACAAGGAATAAATTAATCCCTATTTTTTTTTTTTTTTTACTATTTACTGTTCTAAGAATGGTCTTACAGAAGGACTCATACATATTCTAAAGGAAAAATACAATTTTCTTTGGAAATAATTTGTCTGTAAGTGACAAATTTAATCAGTTATGAATGACATAAATGCACTGTGTATTTATGAGAGACTTCATAAATGAATGTTATTGTGCAGCAAATAAGAAATGTGTGACACTGTAAACAAGCATTTTTCCTTACATCACTTGTAAACAATGACTAATGCAGAAACTGTCACTTAAGAATCTGTTCTATGGTGTATATTAATAATTACTTAGCTTTGAGGAAAGAGGAGTGTCCAAAGACATGCTCTTTTCTTTTATAAAACATGGGTCAGCAGGTCACCCTGGTCATGTTCAGTAGCACCAAACTTTAACAACACTCTTGATTAGCCAACCGATGGTGTTCTACACATCATATTTAAAGATTTTATTTTTAAATTATGTTCATATGTGTATGTTTGTGTGGGGGACATGCTCATGAGCACTAGTGCCTACGCAGGAGGGAGATGAAGTCCATTTCTGGGATGCTGGGCCCATCTTTCTTAATGTTCATTTCTTAAGGGATCCCCCTGCCTCTGCCTCCTGAGTGCTGGGATTAAAGGCGTGCGCCACCAACACCCTTTTTTTTTTATTTTTTAAGATTTATTTATTTATTATGTATACAGTGTTCTGCCTGCACGTGTGTCTACAAGCCAGAAGAGGGTACCAGATCTCATCACAGATGGTTGTGAGCCACCATGTGGGTTCTGGGAAATGAACTCAGGACCTCTGGAAGAGCAGTCAGTGCTCTTAACCTCTGAGCCATCTCTTCAGCTCCTAATTTAATTCTTAATATACATTTAAAAGCTAATATGTACCAAAGTTTAACTGGTTATAACATTTTCTCTACTTTCCAAGTTATTTCCGTGTCTTTTCATATGAGCGTTCTTTCATACTTAGTACAAGTTAAGGCTTATTGTAAAAACAATTGATTTTTATATGCTTGCTACATTTTTATTTGAATATCATGACTCTTCACATATATTAAAATCATAGGCAAGTTAAATCAAAATACTCCAAAATTACACAATACATTTATATCAATATTTAAATTGAATATCTAAATGCAAAATCTTGATATTTCATTTATTTCTGGGACTTTGTGATTCAAATAAAAAATCACCTTGGATTCAACTCTATTTTACAGTGTTACCAAAAAATATTTTTAAAGTGAATGTAGTCTCTGACTATTGGAGGTTTATATTTTTAACAGTGGATAATACGATTG
The DNA here is from genome assembly GCF_949786415.1 of Peromyscus eremicus. NCBI lineage: Eukaryota > Metazoa > Chordata > Mammalia > Rodentia > Cricetidae > Peromyscus > Peromyscus eremicus. Next base: position 39,716,256 of record NC_081424.1, on the reverse strand, counting down.
TGCTAAATCTCTATTGTTTTACTGCTATTTATTAATTTCTATAAATTGTTACAGCCCAATGAGCTCGAAGTCAGTTTACAAGCTTTAAAATATGTCCACAGGTCACATATAATCCTATCTCCTACCATTAGAGGTATGGGGTCTTTCCCCCTTGTTTTAGAATAGGAGAGAGTGTTGATTAAAAAAAAAAAATGGCTGTAGAATGACATCACGTGACAAGTTTGCTATCAAAGCTGATGAAGCAACCTCTGCTCTCTGTGACATTAATTCATGATGAAACATCATGTAAAAAATCTTACCACTCGGTTACAGCAGTGCTGGGAAGACTACAGGAAGCGGCAGTCACAGACACACTGTTTAAAAGTTCAGTTAATAATCAGGATCAACACTTGTCTTAAGAGTGAGCTAGAGAGATACTCAAACCAAATGATCTTCGGGCTACCGGACCCCAATTGGTATCAGTCTGAATCTTGTTGAGAAAAAGATACGAGAACTGCCTAGACAGGCTGTTTCAGTTCTTGAGCGAGTGAAACTGTGTTTTAACTTGCTAATTTGGGGGTGTCATTTGACTATAATATTTAATATATTCATTGTCTCTTTACTTATAATGTTCCAAGGGAACAAGCTCTTAAAAAAAAAATCTATCTCATGAATCTTAATCTCTGTCTTTCATGGTGCCATATCATGTTGTTGCTACTCCAACTGAGATTCCTTCCTTCCTTTCTTCCCTCCCTCCCTCCCTCCCTCCCTCCCTTCCTTCCTTCCTTCCTTTATGCTTAGATGTTGGGACCGTTGTCTGCAACTGCAAAAGCAAATACTTTCACCAAAATTATACCACATATCCTTCCATTAAAGTTAGTGTTCTCATTCTCATTCACTTGCTAATGCTTTTCCAAGCACAGGTTCTTTCTTCTGCCACGTGGAGAGCAACGTTCCATAACTCTCGGGCGGATACCAGAACACTGAGGCGTCTTCAGCTTCTGCCTTGTCTGTCTCGCCAAATGTGAATGTGCTGAGCCATCGCTGAGAAACAATATATTCTCAGATCAATTCGGGGGAAAACAGATTGGACTCTTCAAACTTAACAGGCTCTTGTCTCCAGTCTTGACAATGCATCCACAAGTGATTTTGACCTGACGGAATCAGAATCCAGAGCCTTTGGAGAAGTTCATTTGTTGAGATTGTCACTGGCTGTGAATCCTAGCCCTCACTTCCCTGAAAGCTGACCCAATGTACTGAGTACATTTTTGAGCTTTATCTCCCTGACCTGATATGTTTTCCTTCCCATTGCCTTCCTGGGGACTGGACACAGGGCCTTGCACGTGCAATTGTGCTTCCACTGAGTCAAGTCTCCATTCCTTTCTGACCTCATTTCTGAACAGTTCCTTTATGTTATTCACGCAGTGGAGGCAGTTTTCTCCAAGATGTACCCCCTCCAGGTGTTATAGATACTTCACTTACATTTTACCACTTCATATTCCACATCCCATTCCAACCTCTTCTCCACAAACCTGTTTTGTTTTGGGTTTTTTTTTTTTTTTTTTTTTTTTTTTTTTTTTTTTTTTTTTAACTCTCGCCTCTGTGCTAAAGCCCCTACCTACTTGCTTTTGATATATTCAGTCATGTACTTTTCAGTTTCAGGGCAGAAAAGTTTCTAGAAATAATTTTCTCATTAATGTCTGAATTCATATATGCTATCCAAAAATGTAATCTTTGGCCGGGCGGTGGTGGCGCACGCCTTTAATCCCAGCACTCGGGAGGCAGAGCCAGGTGGATCTCTGTGAGTTCGAGGCCAGCCTGGGCTACCAAGTGAGTTCCAGGAAAAGGCGCAAAGCTACACAGAGAAACCCTGTCTTGAAAAACCAAAAAAAAAAAAAAAAAAAAAAGAAAAAAATGTAATCTTTAAGAATTTGATTCTCTGGAACTCATTAATGATACTCTTGGGAGCCAGAGGAAAATATTAGCTGACAAGTGTGTTTTGAAAGAACGTGAATTCTGGAATATGAAAGGGCCTGTACATTATATGAAGGTTTTTATTTCTGTACTCACATCTGTATTTTCTGTAGGACTTGATTCATCTATTTCTTTCTTTATTTGTTCCTTGTGTCTTTTTACAAGCCTATCTTAAGTTCCAATAATGTCAACATTGTAATAATAAAAATTCAGTTGTGTTTCCATTGACAGTGTGGAAATTAAATTCATATCAATGAGTTTGAATTTAAAATATATTTTATATGATAGTTTATTAATTATTCTAGCATTTGTTGTTTATTACATGTGATATATAGTCCCCCATCTAATTTTCCAATATTTTCCAATCTGCAGCAATTGTTTAAATATGCTTTGCTGAAAATATATTGCTGAAATGTCACAATCTGGATACATCTCCCTTTACATGACTGAATTTAACATGTTTTATGTAATACTGATCAGCTATATATTAAATCATATCTCTAAGTTAATACTATTAGATCATCCTTTTTATCTTAAATTTCCTCCTTTCTAATTTCTATTCAAGATCTATTATTTTCTGTTAATTTATGTGACTGTCTTTTCTAAAATCCTTGTTAATACTATAATCCATGCTGTACTTAATCTTTGTAAGTTAACATTTTATTGTCACATAAATGCACATCTTCAAATTTTTAGTGAAATTCCATGCATTCCTGTCATCTTTCATTCCAACATAGGTGACATGTCCTGGAATTTAACTTCCAAAGTAATTCTGATGAATTGTAGATGATAATAGTATTTCTTTATAATTAGCTTTTGTGAGGCTACAATAATGTAATACATAGAGATATCCATCCATTCATTTGCAGAGATTAAAAATTTTAGCATAACTGCAATCATCATCATGGATAATATTTCATGTTCTATTTCTTGTGTAGTCGTATGGCAATGACAATATTTTCAATATTTTATTATTGGAGTCAAAGATACAGATCTTCACATACAAGGATAATATTGGTCACATGACTAAGGATATTTTCATTTTACATGCAAGTGCAATCCTTTTGTCAATATAACTTATAATTGACTACTTGTAATTTTATAAATGTGTCTTCTTTTTTGCACTTACTGTTGAGATTCAGAAATATGAGATATAAGAAAAATTTTGTAAGTGGTCAGTGAAGGGTAATAATGTAACACAACCATTATAATCTAGTTCTATACATTGCAGCTAAACTTGTTCCCTTCTCACACAGGCTTTCAATGACATTGAACTGCTTAGATGTTGTTCTTCATTACAAGGTTGATTGTAAACTGGTCAATTTGTTTCTGAAATCCTGTGTAATGATTTGTAGGTAACTTCAAACCTTCTTTTACATTATTATTGGCTTCTATTTTTCAAATGCTATTCACAATAACATTTGACTTTAAGGTAAATGAAAATTCAAATTGTTTAAAGATAGTGAATGTAGTTTGAAAGTAATTGTTATGATTTCTGGAAATTTTTAAGTTAAAAAGCATCCCCTTGCTAAAAAGAGAGAATTCATATTGTAAGTGCATATTATTTTTAATAAGCAAAATCTCATTGAAATGAATGAGACCTTTGTACCATTTTACCCAAAGCAATTTTGTGTAATAAGAAAAATTCCTTAGAGGTAGTCTGTTATGGAACTTAACATTAGCTCAGTAAATTGTTTCTCTATTCCTTCTGAAATGAGAATTTAAAAGAAGTGAATACAAATGAAGGCATAATGAATACAAAATGTGAAGCTGCTGTTAATGATAAGTCATTTTTAAAAGTAAGAAAAATGTAGTTATATCTTCACAGCAAGTCATTTATAAAAAATTCTGGATAGAGTTCACTAGGACTAAATTATTTGAAACCTATTGCTAATGTTGCATTTATTTTGAACAATAAAAATGTAATAACTAAAAAAGAAAAGTTCTATTGAATAAAGTCACAATCCATTCTCTAACTTCACATCTCATGACTGTCATTGCTGCTGTCCTGCCCTGGCTCATTTGGTACCCATTTCAGATAGCGGATATTCTCAAAGGAGCCACCTCTTCTCATCTGTGTTTTCACTCATTACGCCTTTCATGGTATTTCCTCTCACTATGCATACAGTCAACTTTCTACCTTCTTTCTAGTGGCTGGATGGAATCTTTGAAGGGTCTCAGTTTGACAGTGATATTCTTATTTGTGATGAAACTTGATCTTACCAATCTAGAACTGTATTACATTACATTTGTACCTGGCATATTAACAAGAATGGTAAATAGTTTCTTGGCTCTAAGTTATGAAATAACCACACAGGTATATACTCTTCTAACAGTTGTCATAAGACCAGAAACAGAATGAGTGCTTGAAAATTCACCCATTAATTAAATGCTGTATATGAGCAGGTAGGGAAAACTCTCTCATTTTTTTTTCAGAATAGTTTTGCTAATTCTCATCAAATCAAGCTATAGCTTTCTCCATGATAGAGATTTTTCTCTATCATTTTCTAATTTGTCAAATTGTGCAGGTATGCTTTGTGTCTGTATATCTGAGATGCATGCTATTTTGTTTCTATGTACAGTTGATGTTACTACTGCTTCTATGATGATTGCAAATGTTTGTGAATAACCAACTAATTTTATATATATATATATATGTGTGTGTGTGTGTGTGTGTGTGTGTGTGTGTGTGTGTGTGTGTATGTATACTTCCACACTTTTCAGGGACTATCAGGCTAATCAGGACACTGTATGCTAAAACATACATTGAATTATGCTGTTCTGTTTTACACTGAGTAACAATGGAAAGCACCACATAAGAAGGCCTGTTCTTCAAGTGGGAGAGCAATGTTTGACTCATCTAGAAAACAGCTGAGTGCTAAGAGAGAGATAACAGTGAATGTGGCTCATGAGAACACACAATAATCCCTCACCACCGAAAATTCATTATAGGAAGCTCATTCCCGTCTTTGAAATTATGTAGAATGCTGTGCTTAAAAAGAATGAAGGAGAATGGACATAGTAACAGCCTAAGTTTTCTACCTCAACACAGTGTTTGAGTTATTTTGTGTTAAATATACAAATAATCGATTTAGCTGGAGTGGTGGAGTAAGGAAAAACTGCCTCAGCATCAGTGAATTATATGGACACTGAAGTTTGATTAGGAAGGTTTTAGTCTATGTTGCATGTAGAACGGACATCATAAAATTTCTACAAAACCACAGCATGCGATATTAACAGAACCAGGTTTGAAGACAATAAAGATCAAAGCTCTAATTTTTTAATTGCACTCCATTGTTTTCCTCCCTGGTTCCCCCCCACCACTATTCCAAGCAGGATGCTATGGATGCATGTTGCTTCCTAACATAATTATATATTATTGAAAATCAGTCAAATTGCTTTGCCTACATTTCATTTCTTTTAAGATACAATACTAATGCCATATCAAAAAAAACTGTGTTCCCTTTACCCTTCTGCATTATATTTTATGTTTTCTGACAGAATTTTACCACTGAAATATTTAAGGCATATATGAGTCATTTCCAAGAAGTCTGAGGAATATTAACAGTATTACTAGTTTACTCTACGTAATATAAATAAAAGTCCAATAGAATTTTTGTTTGTTTCTTTCTTTCACATCTAAATAATATTTTACTACTTTAGATTTACCAAGTACACATGTTTACAGCATTTATAAGTGACTGTTAATGTTTTTGTTTGAAATCTAATTCATTGTGTATTGAAGCACTGTTAACCTTATTTAAATATTTTCTATTTTCCCATATATTTAAGCAAATAAAACTACAGTTGGCTCACTGCTTATATTTATAGGTTCTGGAACCTATGTATGTTAGTAGTCAGTAGCAGATCAAAAAATATTTGAGAAAAAAGTTAATCCATTCCAGAAAAGCACTATGTGCTAAAACTCATAATAGATGCTTGTGCATTTGGGAGTAAATGCACAGATATGTTTTGTTATTGCTTTTGTTTAACTTTTCTTATGATTATTCTGTCAGTAACTATGACATTAAACCACCTACATATGATATTTACACAGTATCACACATTCAAATTAATCTCTAGGTGGTTTAGAGTATAGTGAATCATATGTGCATATAACATGCAAAATACCACCATTTTATAGACTGGAATTGCACACCTATCTCAATTTACATGTGGGATACTGCAACCAGTATCTTGTACATGAAGAAGGAAAGCATCATGGCCAACATGATGACCTTATATTAAAACCATAGTCTTTCTTCACTTTCCACTTTTTGTTACCCAAGTAATTGGCTGTATTAATGGATCTAATTCAACCTCCATCACCATCTTAGCTCTAACTGGGCACAGACAACATCACGAAAATCCTTGAAGCCCTGGAAATTGAGAGAAAAGATTTTGAGCCAAGTCCTAGGTCATGACTTCTGAGCAACCCATAGATGAGTTCTCACCTGAATTTTAAACTCCATATTTTGGGTAGTCCAAATATTTAGGAAAGGCATATATGTGCTTTCTCAGACACATAAACTAACAAGACAACATGCACATTTTCACTATTGAAAAAAATCTGTTCAAAATGAGAATTTTTATTCATTAATGATTTGGTAGAATTCTTAAAAGAACTAATGTTTTTTCTTGTATAATATTTATGTAGTTTGATAATACAGTGCCTTCTGTGATTTTACCTCTTGCTTTGTTGAGACTTGGCTTATATATATATAGATAGATAGATAGATAGATAGATAGATAGATAGATAGATAGATATATAGATATATAGATATATATATAGATATATATATCATTCTCAATGTTGTAAGCTTCATCCAGCATTCCAATATTTGTATGTGGATTCTTTACAAGATTGTATCCAAAACAGACATAAAGACCTTCCCCAAGGGTCCTTGGAGTTGTCATCTTTGTCCTACGTATACATCTGTCTTGAGGTTTGCAACAAAACCAATTGGTTTCATATGCCATGCCTTGTTGTATCTCCAGAATTCAAAGCTAATTATATTTTCTTTATAAAATTATTATATTCCATTCATTTTGATGTAGAAAAAAGCATATTAATCTACCTATATTTCCTTTGAATTCAGATAGCTTTTTGAAAAAAAAGTTACCGAATTTCCTTAGTTTCATAAATTCTAACCATTATTTTCCCATTCACACACTTGAGTATCACAGATATTGAACCATAGTTTCAATGGAATTATATTTAAATTGTATCTCCTCACTGTAGGTATTCTAGAAATAACATGTCAGTTTGAGAACTACTGTTGTAGATACGTGTTTAATCCTTCTTAAGAGGTTGATTACACACAAGAGAGAGTAATTTCATTTCACTCACCCTTTGTTTCAGAACTAGTTTCTTTACACATCAATTTTGTAGTTTAAAAAACTGACTAGTGTGTTGTCAAGAAAATCATTGATATTGACATTTTTTTTTAGCTGATAAGTATAATTAGGGCCCAAAGAACTAAGATGCTCCCACTTGCAATCCAGAAATGTTAAGTTCCATCAGTAATGGGGGAGGATTATGCAGGCAGATGGTAAAATGTCTGGATCATTTTGTACATGTTCTTGAAAAAGCGTCTTGACTTTTGACAAAGATGTTATATGCAAATATTCATCTCTTTTTAAGTTACTAGTTTTGTTCCTGGGTTTAATTTGAATGTCAAGTGTCTCCCACTCCCACCAACTCATGTTGAACTCTTGGTCTGGACCTTGGGGTGTGGATTTTGGAGGTTATGGGGATTTGGTGAAAATGGGGTCTGGCAAGCAGGCATTGGGTCACAGGGGCCAGGTATATGAGTTTATTCAGGCTCTACCTATGTAAGAAAACCCCAACCATCACCTTCTACATATGAAACTGTAGCCACCATGCCATCCATCTATAAAACTCTCAGCCAGAATGAAATCTTCCTCCTATCCTTCCCACTGATTATTCATAGGTATTTTGTTGCAGCCACATGAAAATCAACTAATACAGTTGTTTAACAAGTTTTACTGTTTCTGCCTTATTAGGGCATTAATAAAAGCTTAAGTTTTAGTAGACAAAATATTATGTACTGAAATATTTTACTAGTACAATATAACGTACTTATCTGAAGGTTTTTGAATGATGTGGCAGCTGGCATAAAATGTTGAATGTGTGGTCAGTAATGAAAATGAGAATCCATCTAATGTTAAGGATAATTTAATCTGTAATGTCAAGATGTTTTGCACCTTCTTGTATTCACATCTGTATCAGTTTCCATTTCCACGGTCCCTGTGTTCTCATTAAAAACCAGATCACTCACGCTGCAAATTGATCTACTGTTTCCCATAGAGAATCTTGCCTCAAATGAGAAATAAGGTTGTGAAAATGTTTGTGATCATCAGGTTATTAGGTGCTATATTAATAAACTTGCATAATATAATGTGACCATTTAATGCAATGATCTCATAATCAGCAATTACGTTTTATAAAAGGTTCTTTTTTATAATTTGCCTGAAATCTAACCTTTTGTAGACACATATTCTTTATAAACTATTAAGCAAAATCTTCTTTTTTTTTTTTTTTTTAAGACAGGGTTTCTCTGTGTAGTTTTGGTGGCTGTCCTGGATCTCGCTCTGTAGACCGGGTTGGCCTCGAACTCACAGAGATCTGCCTGCCTCTGCCTCCCAAGTGCTGGGATTAAAGGCTTGGGCCACTGCCGCCCAGCGCAAAATCTTCCTTTCAGAGTAATAATTGAAATAACTTTATTCCATTCCAGATAATTCTCATTAAAGTAAAAACCAAGCTTAGAATCTTTAAAAGCTCAATCTTAATTTAACCTTTCTGCTAATTTTATTGTTGTGAATTGTATACAGACCTTTTCACCTCAAAAAGAGACTGAACCAATATATACTATGCAATTCAGATGTTAATGAAAGTAATTTAACATCACATAAAAATAAATACCCCAGCAAAGTTAAAGTGCTCTGCCATTAAACAAAAATAATAAAACGCAATTTTTATTTGCATCAGCCACATTTCTTTAATTGTACTGTAGTTTGTTGTTGGTTTCTTTTGAGCCAGGGTCTCTCTCTGTAGTTGTAGCTGTTCTAAAACTTGCTATGAAGGGCAGGTTAGCCCTTGAATTCATAGAGATCCACCTGCTTCTGCATCCCTCTTACATGCTAGGCACATGCGACTACTCCCAGCTATCATCAGCCATAGTTCTTGACATTATCCCTTTCCTTGTACTGTGTTAGGACCAGAACTCTATTATTTCTTACTTTGCAACCTAATTATATACTTCAACATTGTAAAATAATGAAGTGAAAATTAATATTTTATTCAGAAATTTTAAACCCTGCTGCTATTTCTGTTGAAATTCATTTTCTCTTGTTTGTGAATATATTAACAATATGTAATTTAGAATGACTTAAAAGTTAATGTGATCTAAAACAGTGCAAAATTTTACAAAACAATGTAATTGTAAAGTCCTAGTGATTTTAAGGTAAGCTTTGTAAAAATTTAATACTCCTGTGAAAAGTAGCCACAGTTGCATCCTGGTACACTAGTACTGAAGTCAATTTACATCTGACAGATGATTTATCATTTAACAATCAAATAATTTTTATCATATTTTGAAGCATTGTTTTCTATGTTTTTTCTAATTATTTTATTTGACAGTCAATTTGTCAAAGAAAATATTATTCATGCATTTTCGAGAATTATCACAAACTGAAGGTGTTTACTTATGAGTTCACCAGAGAAGTCCTAAGTTCCAAGCCTGTGGGATTGCTTTGAGTTACATGTCTCGTTCTCACACTGGACATAATCAGTTTCTGGGTATGACTTTAATTTACTCCTCCATGAGGTATTCATTCCTAAGTAAAACTATTTGCTATTTCTCATTTTCAACTTTATACAGTCTCATAATTTGTAATTTCCTCTAAAACACATTATACTCAAAATATTTCTTTATTCACAGGTTGACACTTGGACTTGCTGTTTATTTACCTTATTGCTATCTAATATTACACACTATGATTATATCCTGGTCTATTTATCCATCTTATAGGGGTGTGTGTTTCAGCTGCTGCCTCTTTTTCTCTTCTTTTAGGTAATTTTTAATTTTGTCATTAATATTCTTATACTTTTTTTCTAGAACTGTACATAATAAGATCACTGGTTTGAATATGTTTTATTATATATAAACAAATGCTTTCCAACATGGCTGAATTAATTCATAATATCTATTATTATCAGACTCTTTGTCTTTGAGTCAATATATTTTAAATGCCCTTGGGTGCTAAAGACAACTAGTGTCTGCACATTTGATTACATGTTCTTCCCACTGCCTCTTTTGAAATAGTATTTTCCTTATTGACTAATATAATTGGAAAATATTTCTGTCACTGTAGTTTACTTCTCTCCTTATGATATAATGCTAAAACTAAGAAATTTCACCATTGTGCCATTACACTTACTACATGCAGGGGCTTCTGATTCTCTAAACTGCACTGCAGTTAGACTGTGATCTCTAGCAGAATAGGACAGGTTACACATGTTAGCAGATTTTCACATAGATGTGAAGACAGAAAACAAACTGTAAGAGTAAATAAGAAGTGTTTAAACAATGTGGATAAAGAAACTAAATAATATTGATTTAATATCAGTGGGTGAGGAGAGTATATGAAGTTTTCATTTTCTCTATCTGATGGTAACAGATTATTTTAAATTATATTTTATTCTTTATTAATGCCATGCATTTATGTGTCCAGAATATTTCAAACATATTCTCCCCAATAGTTTATTTTCTATTGGAAGATGCATGAGTAATTGTGGTTTTTAGTGCTGGAAAACTGATTTTCAAGTGATAAATATAATATTCATATGGATTTAATTGCAGAGACTACCTAGTCTATTATCTTGATTTGAAAAGAAATATTTCTGGAAGGCATAAGAAGAATTGTATTTAATCCTGAATCCTGATATAAAATAGTGACAATATCCTTTTGACTAAGTCTAAGCTCTTATTTCAGTGTTATTTGCCCTCCTGAAGCCTTTCTACTTGATACCCTGCATCAAGGCTGAGGAAGGCATCACACTGTAGGGAATGGACTCTAAAATAGCCAGCATATGTTCTTGGGATGACTCCTGGTCCGATTGCCAGGGGACTCAGAAACAGATCAAGCCACACATCTCTCACCCTCATTCAAGGGGCCTAGTGTGGTCCCACGCAGGCTCCCCAGCTATCAGTCCAGAGTCCGTGGGCTCTGACTAGCTTGGGTTAGCTGTCTCTGTTTTTTCCAATCTCCCCTTATTCTTATAGTCCCTCCTCCCTCTCTTCAACTGCTTGACTTAATGAGCCATTATGGGGTTAAGGAGAAATCCAGTGCTAGGGAATCCTCAGGAACCCACAAAGATGTCTCCAGCTAAGACTCATAGCAATGGTTGAGAGGATAAAATTAAGATATTATATCTTACAAGAAAACTGTTGAGCTGGGCGGCGGTGGTGCACATCTTTAATCCCAGCACTCGGGAGGCAGAGCCAGGTGTTTCTTAGTGAGTTCGAGGCCAGTCTGGTCTACACAGGGAGATCCAGGAGAGGCACCAAAACTACACAGAGAAACCCTGTCTTGAAAAAAAAAGAGAGAGAGAGAAAGAAAGAAAAAGAAAACTGTTGGAAAGTGAATGGATCCTACTCTTATAAGATTATGTGTAACCAAGGGCTGCAGAATGATTTCACATTCGTCTAGAAACTGGAAATAAGTATTATCTGTTACATTTTTATATTTTTGGTTGTGAGCCTAGCCTTTAACAGCTCAGCCATCTCTCCATCCCCTTTAAAAGCATTTGGAAACATATTTCTCATACTGGATCACCTTGTCCAGCCTTAATACATGGGAAGGTGCTTAGATTTACTGCAACTTGATATGCCATGTTTTGTTGACATTCATAAGAGACATGACCTTTCTTAAACAGAAATAGAGGAGGAGTATATTGGGGGAGGTGGGAACAGAGGGAGGATGTGTGGGGGAAACTCATAGGAGAGAAGGAAGAGGAAACTGCAATGAGGATGTAAAATAAATAAATAAATTTATTTTAAACAAGAAATCCCAAAATATCAAGGTAGATCTGCTATATTATTCAATGTTTAGACATAGATATGTAAATATAGATACCATCTGTCTAGATGTATATGTTTACAGTCTATTGATAATATATTGAAGTATTATAAACATACATTTTATGGACACTTATTTTCTCATGTATAATTTTTTAATTATAGTAGTTTTATAATTGGATAGCTATGTATAATTTATTATATAGTATTTCTCCTTGTCTAATGACATTAAAACAGTATATCCAGTCATATCAGCTATCTATAAAATATATAGCAGATTTTACATAAAAAATACTATCTGTTGTATGAATCTCATGACAACTGGTTGACATCTTTATATTGTTTTTTAGTAAATTTATGTGGAAATCTATACTAATATGTATAATTATGGGGAAAGAAAGTGTGTTGAGATGAAGTCTTCAACTGCTTCAAAACCTTCAGTATAGTGATATTAGGATATAAAATCACTGAAGACAGCTTTCCATCTGTCTTGCTCATCCTTGTCTCCCCAGCATAAGGAACAATGCTTCAAGAATTGTTGATGCCCCATGCAGGTTGACAATAGTACCACTCTGTCTCTTCATTCAGTTCAGAAGGGATGTGTCCTGTGAATTAAATCAGGAATATCAGCCCATGGTCTTCTGTGGATGAATCATTGCTAAAGGCCCCATTTTATTTACCTATATTTAAAGACAAAGTTTACCTTGTTTCTAAAAATATAATAGGACAAATACCAATCATAAGTATGACTGTTGCTTAAGAGAGTATTCTAATAGACAACTATTGTGTGACACATTTTCTCTAGAATATAGCCAACGGAGTTCTCTAGAGTGTTATGCTAATGTTTCAAATTTTAGCTATTGTTTCTATTATTTTTTTTGTCCCAAATAGATTAGACATAACAACTACTTGTTGAAGATGTTAACTCTGGGCTGTTTAGAATTATCTTTATGTTTGCCTTACTAATTCATTTTCTTTCTTTCTTCTTTTTTTTTTTTTTATCAAGACAATGTCTCATTATGTAGCTCATGCTATCCAGGAACTCGCTATGTAGACCAAGCTATCCTGGAACTCACAGAGATCCACCAGCCTCTGCCTTCTTAGTGCTGGAATTAAAGGTATGCACTACTACTCTTGGGTATATTAACTCATTTTCAATTTAAGGAACTTATAGCCATTAAAATGGAATAAAATGCAATTAAATAGTTCTCACAATCACTTTAAAACATCATGTTCATAATAAAACATAAATACAAATAGCACTATAGAGACTGATCTGTTTGTATATATGTTTTTATTAATATATGTATAAACAAATACGTATATAACAACAACTAATGAAATAAGTCATGCATTTGAAAGACAGCAAGGAGTCTATGGAAAGGTTTAGAGGGAGGAAAGAGAAGGAAGAAATAATGTAATTATACTCCAAACTCAAAAAATAAAAAAAATGAAAAAATAATTCTGAATTATAATTTATGTCAAAAATATCCCCTGTGTAAACACTTAGGCCTAGTTATTTATTTTGTTACTATTACAACTGTCATCAAATATATTTGTGCTCAGAGAAACGATTTTGTCTACATGATATAAAAACATGAGCTTTCTTCTATGTGTCAACAAAATATGTCATTCCAGCCTAATATGAAGCGACTTCATATGTAGAGAATAGTACTATGATGTCATTATATTAATACTGTCAGGATTTTAACAGTGAAAATATATTAATAGTGTCACTATATTGATAAACATCATAGTACTATGATTTCACTATATTAATCTTATGATTTTAACAGTGACAATATATTAACAGTGTCACTATATTGATAGACACCATAGTACCATAATGTCACTATATCATGAGAGTAGCAAAGGGAAAATCTGTCCAGTTGACACAATAAGAAGAATTCTGTAGCAACTCATATTGCAAACACTGCACTTTTGAGTGACTTACAATTCCACCAAAGAACATTTATTATTTAGAACTTTATTTCTTGTAATTGCAGTTTTTTTTCAAAATATGCTATTATTCGGTTGTGACAGTGGTGATGATGAACATGACGGTGATAATGATAATATTAATGATAATGATAGTGTCAATGAGATCATTCCAGAGATAATGAAGAGGAAGAGGAGGGTAAGGATGGCCGTGATGATGATGGTTGTATTATTTCAGTGCATCAGGGAAGTAATGGAATTGAAAAACAAACTTCAACTTGAACCATGTTTAGCCTAGGGCTATTGTTCCAAGCACATTTTTTAAGAGCAGGCTCTGAACTGTGCAGTATTTTCATTTGAATTGCCATACCTGCCAATCATCCTAAACTGTTGAATGCTTTTTTTTGGAAACAACCATAATATTAATTCTAAAAAATAAAGTAAAGCTACAAAATACAAAACACAATATGTTAATAGTGGGACTCAGTAAAGTTGTTTCCACTCCTGTGGTATATTACATTGCTCCATTTTGAACAACATGTTAATTGTATGCAGAGATTTAATCTTTGTGACATCTACATAAAAATTAGTTCAATTATTTTCTCATCCTTTGTTTGCATTGAAAAACTTTTGGGCTTGATCTAAATTTCTGTTTAGTAACATTCATTACTACAATTAAACACCAGTCTTTAAAAAATGAAATATATTAAAGCTGTATTTCTTAGAATATCCTATCTCTGAAATATCTTTTACTGTATAACAGCCCCACAGTTTCTTTGTTAGGGGCTCTAGTGGCAAGATATAACATATGAAAGTTTGAATTCATTCTTTCCAAAATATTGTATTATAATAAAAACTAAATGAAAATTCTGGAAATCAAAACACCGTAATGTATTGACTTCAAAAGCTTGTTAGTTGATTCTGCACAACTCAGAGAGGATTTATTGACTTGAAGATAACTTATTAAAGATAACTGCAATAAATATGAAGGGGAAAAGACTGAGGAAAGAGGGGAGTTGAAGAGCCGTAGGACAATATTATGTATATTAACACATGCTGGGTAGGATCTTGAAAGGGGAAACCAACTGGAAATGGCTGAAAACTTTTTACTGTGAATTGATTTTTAAAAATCAGATATCAAATTGTAGATCTAAGAATTATAATACACAAGGTAGCTTAAAAGGCAATAAAACCTGGGACTGGGGCTATTGCTTAGTGGTTGATAGCATTTATTGCTCTTGCAGAGGACCAAGATCTTGATTCCCAGAACTCACAAAATTAATAAGTGAATGAATGAATGAGTAAATAAATAAAGCAAGCATCATGAAGTCTCTGTGTGTGTGTGTGTGTGTGTGTGTGTGTGTGTGTGTGTTGTCAACCACTCCTTGGTATGTAGCTTTCCCTGGAAAATGGAGGTTGTATCCAGTGAAACTCCTTGGCAAAATTAATTCTCCATTTTCCAGCAAGAATCCATCGCAAATAGCTTCTTGGTTAATGGTGGGTTTTTGTGTGGGGTTTGCACCTATGCAGATCCTGTGCATCTGTCACAGACTCTGTGAGTTCATACAAGCATCAGACATGTTATGTCTGAATGACACCACTTTCTTTGCTCTTACATTTTTTTCCTCTTCCCTATAGATCCCTGAACCCTGAAGGAAGAAGCTTGATGAAAATGTCACATTTAGAGTGTAGTGTTCCAAAGTCTCTCATTCTGTCAACATTGTCCAGCCATGAGCCTGTGTGCTAATTGCCATCTACTACAAGAAGAAGATTCTTTGATGAAGGTCAACCAATATACAGATCTCTGGTTATAGAATATATCATTAGAAGTTAGCCTGGCTGCGGTAGTGCATGCTTTTAGTCCCAGCACTCGGGAAGCAGAGCCAGGTGGATCTCTGTGAGTTAGAGGCCAGCCTGGTCTGCAGAGGGAGATCCAGGACAGGCACCAAAACTACATGGAGAAACTCTGTGTTGAAAAAAAAAAAAAAAAGAAGAAGAAGAAGGAGGAGGAGGAGGAGGAAAAGGAGGAGGAGGAGAAGGAGAAGGAGAAGAAAGAGAAGTACATCATTAGAAGTTAGTCTATTGTTATGTTCCATTAGCAGAATAATAGTAGTAGGTTTTCACATAGGTCCATGACCTAACTAGTTTTAGGCTCTTGGTCATTTTAACAGATATGGGAGGTTACTCCTCTTTTAAAGTTTCCCAACATCTACAAGTGCCTGTAACACAAACTCTAGCTTGTCAAATACCATCTTCTGACATCTGCAAGGATACATATGCACCCCTACAAACAAACACACATGACTAAAAATAAAATGTCTTTAAGATACCGAAGGGTTAATGGAAAGTATGCAATACTATTAATCCTAAGAGCAAAGTATCATAATCTAAACTAGTGTTACATAAAGTAAATATCAGAATAAATAATATCATATCCTTTCTCACCTCTCAAGTATGCTTCTTACAAATCCTTACTCTCAAACTGATCTGAGACTGTATCAGTCAAACCCACCAAATTAAAGTGTATTTAATTTAATAAATATGGCATTCTGAGAAAACACTCAATTGATAAAAAGCAAAGAAGAAAACTGTCACAAATTAGAGAGGATAAGTCTTGCATGCCAGTAAATTTAATGTGACATCCTAGAGTTGATCAGGAAAAACTAAATTGGAAAATGTTTAAGCAAGAAACTAGAAGATTCTGAATAATGGCTGTAGTTTAATTAATATCAATGAATGTTTCTTAGATTAAATTATTGTTACCATGGTTATATGCAAGGTGTTAGTATCAAGGGAAGGCAAGACATTATTGTCTCATATGCCATGAACAATTCTGTCTTTGTCATATTTTCAATTTTTTAAAACATTTTTCAAATCAGCTTGTACTTAAGACTTTCCACTAATTGCACTATTAAAAGTGTTACATGTACTATTGGAGAATAAATATATTTTCAGCATACATATTTAATTTATAAAATGACATGCAATTTAGAAATGGGAGCAGAATCATTCTGAATATGTCACATATTTTGTTCAATCTTTTGGATTTGGATTTTTAATAAAATTCATTGTAGTGAGCAGATTAAGCATGGAAGAAAAACAAAAGTAAAGAAATAATTTGAAAGAAGTAGTGATTTTCAATATTTCACTTTCAAAACTATAAAAATGCATTCTTTGATAATTTCACTAGTACAAAATGTATTTTAACCATATTCACCCCATCTAGCATTCCTTAGATCCTCCTTTATTCCTGGTGAACCAGATCTTCCTTCCAAAACATTTGTTCATGTAGGTGTGTGTCTGTGTGGAGGAACACAGACACACACAGAGCAACAGAGAAGGAGATTGAGAGCGCACTCTCATGGGATTTAATTAGGATTGGTAGTATGAACAAGGTGAAAGTTGCTTACTGGAGGAAGGACAACTTACCAATAGATTAAAAACTGGATAAAATGACAGGCCCCCCACCCCTAGTAATCCTTAAGTGCAAGTTGTCCCTCAAGCAGAAAGGGTAAAACGTGAGACCCTCTCCATCTATGATTAGATGTCAATAGGCCAAATCTTGCACAGCTATAATTAGCTCTAATATGTCTATGAATGCAAGTGCCATACAATGCTTAAAAGACAGGTTTGTGGAGTATTCCTCCCTCTCCTTGGACTCTTATATGCTTTCAACTCACTCATCTGTGATGTTTCCTAAGCCTTGGAGTAGGTGATATAGATACCCTGTTTGGGACGAAGAACACAAGAGTCATATATGACTCAGCGCTATGACTAGTTTGAGGCCCAACATTAACACTACCCACAGCAAAGATGAGCTTCTCTAGCCAAAGCTGAGAGCATCAGTAGTCAGTGGATATAAATCTAAATATTGAGAAAGCAGTTTGGAAAAAACGTCCATTTAACAAAACAATGGTATAGGTTGCACACTAGAGTGATCCTCCCCCTCCCCCAGCCATGAGCATTTGACCATGTTATGGTTTTAAACACGAGTCCTTCCCTATCTTACAGTATTCATTCTAATCGTAAATCAGTTGTCTTCACTCAGCAAATTTTCATTGTTTAAACAGAACTGTATTGGAGTAAATACACACTACACTTCTTTGTCATTTTTTAAGAAAAGTTTGTTTCCTTCCTTTCCCAGTTCCTAACTGTCAGTGTGAGTCTTTGATGTTAAACAGAATTAATGGAGTGTATTTTCCCCAAAATGTTCAGTTCCTCTGTAGTGTGGAAAGAAAGATGAAGCTATCTGTCCTAAAAATAGAGCTAGGTAAAACTGCTACTGCAAGGATGAACAGTTTTTGTGTGCTTGGGTTGAAGAGTGTGAAAGATAAGGGAAAGTATGAATATATTTTTCTGGGTCGTATGTCAATTTCTGTTATTTATGTATGTGTATGTCTGAAAATGTTCACTTTTTTAAAAAAATAAAGAAACACAAGTAGACAGAGATACAAATATTATGTGTCTATATTTTCCAAGTTTAGGAAAATATGTAACTTTTGGCAGCGTTTATTATAGTTTGGAATCCATAACGCATGAAGATTTTATGGACATGGAGTTTAGTGTCTTCGTTACAATAAAATATACAGTTTAAACTTTAAATTTGAACAAAAATAATTTTAAAATACATTTTCCTCATTTTTGGTAGGATTTTGGTAATTTCATACAATGCATTTTAATCATAATAACCCCCTCCCCACTGCTCCTGATTCTATCCTCTCCCTTTTCCATCCATCCAACTTTGTGTTTAATTCCATCAAGTATAGTTATGTTGTCTGTGTACTCTTGTATGTGTGTCCTTCATTGGAGTCTAGTCAACCAACTAGGGGCCATCCCCTTAGGAAAACTGCCTATCCCTCTCCCAAGAGCTACCAACTTTCAATAATTTCTTCTCCTCCTCCTCCTCCTCCTCCTCCTCCTCCTCCTCCTCCTCCTCCTCCTCCTCTTTCTTTTTGGTGGGAGAGGTTCAAAGTAGGGTTTCTCCTTGTAGCTCTTGCTATCCTGGAACTCACTATGTAGATCAGACTGACCCCAAACTCACAGAGATCACAGGCCTCTGCCTCCCAAGTGCTAGGATTAAAGACATGCACCACCATGCTCAGCTTGTCAATAACTTCTTATCTGAGAGTTGTACTTTGTGCCTGCTTCCTCTCTCCATTCTGGAATTTTGACTTGCTTGTGCTTTGACAGGTCTTTGTGCATGATATCTCATTTGAGGCAACATCCTATATGCAACTACTTTGCTTGGTTGAAAAAGCTCTCCTTCCTTGTAGTCTTTGCATGGACACTCTGCCCTTTTTCTCTACTAATCCCCGAACCTGGGAAGAACGAATTTTGTTTGATTATTGTATACTTCCTTCCTTACATTACATTACTGTTACTGACCTCTTACAGATTTAACAATGGTCTTATCACTCATGCAATGCAGTCAAGTAAATGACATAAGGGGTATCAATTTCCATCATCAAATATCGATGACCTTGGAGATTTCAAGACCACTGAGAAGAAAATTTGTCTTAGGTGAAAAGAAATTTATTTAATGACTTCAAAGTAATACTTTTACTACTTCAATGTGGCAAAAATAACCTAAGATATTGGTATTATTTGAACCTCAAATGTGCTTGTATTGAAAAGGTTCCTGTATTGAAAACCTGGATCCTGAACTAGTAATAGTAGTAACAAACATATTAATAGGCAGTGGAAACTATGGGCTGGGGACTACGTAAAGGAAGGAGGGCAATGTGGTGTGCTTGGGAAGATGTTCAATGCCATCTGCCACCTGTCTCTGGGTGTCTCCCTCTGTTACCTGGATTTCCTGAAGTGAAGGGTTTTACACCAGCACACCACACTGCTGGGTTGTTCTCGCTTACCAAAGCCCAGAAACAAAGTATCCAAATCAACCACTGTCTGAAACTCCCAGACAAAGGAAATCAATCCTTCCTTCTTTAATTTGTTCTTCTGGTTTATTTGTCAGAGCAACAAAAAGCTAACACAGAGATTAAGTTCATTTTTTCCGTGGTGACCTGACAAAAGTGACATAAAGATGGAAGGATTTATTTTTCATTCACAGTTTAAGGTCTCTAGTTCATCACAGTGGGTAAAGTACCTTGGCAAGATCACAAGACACCTATTTTCACTGTCAAGACTTTAAAAAGAATAGCTGAGAAGCCCCCAACTGGATCAGGCCCTCTGGATAAGTGAGACAGTTGATTAGCTTGAACTGTGTGGGAGGCACCCAGGCAGTGGAACCGGGACCTGTCCTTAGTGCATGAGCTGGCTGTGTGGAACCTGGGTCTTATGCAGGGACACTTGGCTCAGCCTGGGAGGAGGGGACTGGACCTGTCTGGACTGAATCTACCAGGTTGAGCTGAATCCCCAGGGGAGTCTTTGCCCTGGAGGAGATGAGAATGGGGGTGGGTTTGAGGGAAGTTAGGGGGGACAGGAAGGGGAGGACAGGGGAATCCATGGCTGATATGTAAAATTAAATTAAATTGTAAAATAATTTTTTTTAAAAAAAGAAAAGATACATGCCGGTGCTTAATTTGCTTTCTCCAAATCATTCCAAGCAGCACTAAGGGCCATGGAGTGGTGTTGTCCAAGTTAAGGGTGAGTCTTCCTGCTTCACTTAAGGCAGTGCTGAAACTCCCTCACAGACACGCCCAGAGGTTGTTTTTGTAGCTACATACCATCAGGTTGATACTCAAGATTAATCATCATGATGCCATCTATTGTTAACTGGACACAGCACACCACTTTTAATCACAATGGTGATTACAATTTAAGAAGAGAGTGCATTACATGGATTTTATACTCTAAGATTTGATGTCTGTAAGAAAATGGTTCTGATGCTGGTGGTCTGCAGGTCACAAATTGAGTGTAAGAGGCAAATATCTATAAATGCTCCAAATCAGCATTCATAATATAGTCAAAATAATACCCCAACCTTCCAAAAGACAGCAGAACAGACATATGTACATGTAAAAGAGGTTTCCAGAATACATATTACACAAAGTAAGGTTTTTTCCTACAATTTCAATGCACTTTGTAATGTTCACATGGTAATTCCTCCATGATTGTTTATTTTCTGAATAACTCCTTAAGAGAAATTATAGTGATCTCCTATGTAATAGCTGTATATCCTCACACTTTAAAGTTCTGAATATGGTTTATCAGTATTCTAAAAGTCAAGATTTCTTTTCGGTTGATAGGCACTCAAAAAAAGGTGCCTTAAATTTTTTTTAATTATAAAATTAATTTAAAAAATGGATTTCATGAGTAAATGATATTTTTATTATGGAAAAACTTAAATAAATTAATTGAGAGGAGCCAAAATAAACAACTGGGCACTAGAGAGATGTTAACAGAACAAACAAGAAAATGGGCAATATAACAGATGTGTTTATTTGTATTTGGGTAAAGTCCTGGAAATATATTCTACATGTCTACCGATTTTAACTTTTTATATTATATGACACATTTTGAGAGAATAGTGTCTATATCACCGTGACATAAAGGCAAACTGAAATGTCTAGCACATAAGAGTTTAAAATATATCTTTATTATCAATATCTGTACTATAAAATAACCTAGCGCATAGCTAATAAGTCACTCTGAGGGGTGATGAAAAGGTTCAGGAACATGAAGAAAACATATTTTCAGTTCCTCCTTCTTTGCTAATGGGTTGTGTGACCTTGAGCAACCCACAGGTTGGTCAAGATATTAAATTAAATAAGAAGGGAAAACGGCTTTTTTTTTTTTTTTTTTTTTTATAAACTCTGCAGGTCCCAACAAAATGAATCTGTGTAGGTCTTGAAAAATAGTGAAATAATGTTTCCTAATCTTTTATATTTAATGGCACTCATGTCAGCCTGTGAAGATTTACTGAAAACCATAATGAGTCCAAAATACATCAGGATAAATCCCTGTGTTCAGGTTTAACAGGTTCTCACCCCAAACAGACTTAAAACCAGGAGAAGCCTGAAGAAAATTTACTAATGAATGTGAAACTGCATGGAGGGCGTGTGCAGGAGTGCGGGTTGCATTTCTGTGTGTGGTTTTATTAAGGTATAAATCTTCCGTATAAATCTTCCGTTATTTTGCCAGCTAAAGGACAGATGGCTGCCTTAAAATGGAATCTGGATGCAGCATCCACACACCGAATGTCATTATACACAGCAGCAGCTGTGTTTAGCATATCCTTCATTTGCATTCTAGTTCAGAGCAAAGACAGAAAATCATAGCCTGTCTATTATCACCAGGCACCGTGTCCAAACAGTAAACACAGAAGGGGTTTCTCAGGAGCCGAAATGGAAGGGGACTGCTATCTCTGTTACTCAAACACCCAGGGCTGAGAAAGTGACTGGCCCTGTACCTGCGGAATGTACTTTGTCAAGTTTACCAGGGAACTCCTAAATCAAGGGCAGGGGAATACACAAAGGGACATGCACATTGAATATACAAGATAAGCACTATTAAAAAGGGGATGGGAGATGAGAGCGTGAGTGAACGGGATGGTCGAGTTGATGCGGGGGAGGGAGACAGAGTGGAAGATCAGTGAAAGAGATATTTTGATAGAGGGAAACATTATGGGGTAAAGGAGAAACCTGGTACTAGGGAAATTCAGAGGAATCCGTAAGAACGACCCCAGATTGGACTACTAGCAATAGTGGAGAGGGTGCCTGAACTGGTTGGTCTACCCCTGTAATCAGATTGGTGAATATCCTAATTGTTATCATAGAGCCTTCATCCAGTTACTGATGGAAGTAGATGCAGAGATCCACAACCAAGCACCATATTGAGCTCCAGTTGAAAAGAGGGAAGGCGGTTTATATGAGCAATGGGGGTCAAGATCATGATGGGGAAATCTACAGAGACAGTTGAACCAAGCTTGTGGGAACTCACGAACTCTAGACCAACAGCTGTGGAACCTGCATGGGACTGGACTAGGCCCTCTGCATACAGGAGACAGTTCTGTAGCTTGGTCTGTTTGATGGGTCCCTGGTAGTGGGATCAGGATCTATCCCTGGTACATGAGTTGGCTTTCTGGAACCCATTACCTGTGGTGTGATGCCTTACTCACACTTGATGCAGTGGGGAGGGGCTTGATCCTGTCTCAACTGAACCAGGCTTTGCTGACTCCCCATGGGAGGCCTTACTCTTTTGGATAACAGGATGGGGGGGTGGACGAGGTGGGGAGATGCTTGTAGAGAGAGTGGAGCAGTAGGAGGAATGAGACAGGGATCTGTGGTTGGTATGTAAAATGAATAAAAAACATTTAATTAAAAAACAAAACAATCATGGAGGATTTACCATGTGATCAACATTACAAAGTGCATTGAAATTGTAAAAAAAAAAAAAAAAAAAAAAAGGTTAACATACCTTACTTTGTGTAATATGTATTCTGGAAACCTGTTTTACATGTAAATCCCAGCAGTCGGGAGGCAGAGGCAGGCAGATGTTTGTGAGTTCGAGGCCAGCCTGGTCTACAGAGCAACATCCAGGAAAGGCTCAAAGCTACACAGAGAAACCCTGTCTCGAAAAACCAAAAAAAAACAAAAAACAAAAAACAAAAACAAAAACAAAAACAAAAAACACAAAACAGAATAAAGGTAAGAGTTCAGGATCTGGAGAAAGTTCCAGCTCTGATCTGCATCTTTGGTAACACATACACACTGATGCTTTTAAGCAAAAGTCAAATGCTGTATCAAGCAGATTGGGCTCCCATGGACTCACAGGAGTGCATTTTCTCACAGTTCTGAAATCTGTACATCCAAATTCAAAATCTGGTTGGATTGGATTCCTAGAGATTCAGCCCTCACAGTCTTTTGTCCATTTGCATTGCAGTAGTCTAAGATTTGTGTCCCAGTGGTTGGGAGATGGTAGGGTTGTGTGTGTGTGTGTGTGTGTGTGTGTGTGTGTGTGTGTGTGTGTGTGTGTGTGTGATGGGGGGAGTGCCCTCTGCTCACTCCTTTTACATCCATACTAATCCCATGGAGACAAAGACCTATATAATAAGAATTGTGTAGTTTCAAGACCTATACAGAGTCCTGCAGACCCTGTTTCCAAATATAGACAAAAACACATAATAGCTTCAATACACAATTTTTATAATGAAACTCTATCATAGCAACCTCCAAAATTAATGTTACATGGAATACTGTCCATCTTGATAATTCTACACTCTTTGTAGTTTTTCTGTATTGTGTTGTTTGTAAGTTGGTGGAGACTCTAACACCTAAGTATCTAGTCACAGATGCTAGCGACTAACCTGTGTGACATAAGGTTAGATTTGTGCACTCAGATAGGTATTTTACATGCAAAATGAAGCTGGAAAGATTTTGTGAACTCTGGATCACTGAGCGCCATGAGTCTGTGAGGACTAGGAAAGTAGACAAAGAATATTTTCCACCCCTTTGTATTTTTGAGGCATTTAGAGTATGGATGTTGCATCAAGATTCCATTTGAATAGTTAACAATATTGCTACTAAGAAAGTTCCTGACCAACATCTATCAGCATTGAAAATTAGCATCTTATGAAATAAAATTTCCATCAAAATTCAGACAACTATTTTCCTGTAACTGTAACAATTTTGAACAGAAATGTCCCAAACTTTTAAACAATATTTCCATTCCTTTCAACCTTTAAATGCTTCTTCTGAAAAAAAAAAACATTTCAAATTATGCACATTCTCACTGGCAATCATAATCTATAAATATTTATAAGAGAAAAAATATTTTAGTGAAATATTAAAAGCTTTTACTTCAGAATGGTTTAAATGAATCACAACTAGTAAAAAGTTAAGGAGGCTGTGAATGTAAAAGTGGTGACAATAATAAAGCTATTTAATTAATTTTATTTAGAAATTAAATTTAAAAATGGGGAAATAGGAGATTATTATAAATTAGAAGTTATGAAATCCCAAAGGTCACCTCAGGACCCAGAAGACATGACTGTAATGCTTAAAGGTTGACTTATTATGGTTGGTCATTTGCAAGGTTAAACAGGCCGTTCCAAGGAAGCTTTACCACATGGAAGGTCTTTGATGAATTTACTAAGGCAGTTATGGAAATAAAGTTATTATCAACACATTTAGAGATTCTTCAGTCCTCAAACACACCAAAACATATTTTTAAAGAAAAATATGTAGGGCGAGGGGAAAGTATTCAGTTGATAGAGTGTTTGCCTGTCATATATACAGTCCAGGGTTAGAAAGATCCCTAGAGCAGCACACCCCAGGCTTGGGGGCATACACCTGTACTTCCAGCTCTTCTGAAGTGTAGGCAGGAGGATCAGATGTTAAAGGTCATGTTTGGCTTCATAGTGAGTTCAAAACCAGCCTGGGCTGCAATGGAACCCTGTCTCAAAATAATTTAAAAGAAAGTTACTAACTAATGCTTTGAAATCAAAATTAACTTTGGAGGGAAACTAAATTCTTTTTTTTTTTCAAGACAGGGTTTGTCTGTGTAGTTTATCTGCCTGCTCTGGATCTCCCTCTGTAGACCAGGCTGGCCTTGAACTCACAGAGGTCTGCCTGGCTCTGCCTCCCAAGTGCTGGGTTAAAAGGCATGCTCCTCGCTGCCCTGTAGAAAACTAAATTCTTATTAGCTTTATCAGTAAATCCTTTGTTCCCCTCCCTACTGCAGTTTGTGGGTTGATATTGACTATTCAGTTTAGAGGTAATACAGTGATGTGTCTGTTAGCCTCTAGTTGATTAGGGACACTTAAGGTTCTTTCCCATTGGCCCAGCACAATAGTCATGTGAACCCCACACTCATCTTCATAATTTGATACACTGTCCTTCCTCTATGTTGGTTAATATATATTGTCTTCAAACATACCACATTTTATTGGTTTAGTCTTATTTATAATGATAATCAAATAATACCTTTACCAGATCCCTATATTTCTTAGCCATGGTAACACACAGGTTCCACTGTTCTTGTCTGTTCTTCTTATTATTATTGTTTCTTTCGATTCTTTAGTCATTTTTAGCAGTATTTTAATCAAAGGGGAATGACATATTTTCTGAGGACTGTGACCTTTGTCTATGGAAAACTGAGTACAAAATATTGTAAGTTGCCAAAATACTTACTATTACTTAAAACAAATACACTACTATTGTTTTAAGAATTATAAACTACAACTGTGTTCATGATAAAGCTTAGAACCATCAAATTTAACATATCTACATATTTTTAGATATATTAGTGACTGTACAGATTAGAATTCTAAAATAATAAATGATATTCAGTTAACTAATCAAAACATGATATTGAAATAATTACTTATGTTGTTTTAGTTACTCTACTTAAAACATTCATTGAATATCTAGAGGAGCTAAGTGCTGAGGTGAACTTTGGTATTATAGAATAGTGGATGATTCTTACCGTTATGAAGATCTCATTCTAAGGGGAGCAATATTGGAGTAAAAATTGTTACATTCTGGGATTTGGGAGGTGCCTCAGTAACACACCTGACTCACAAGCCAGAAATGATGAAAAAATCTTAGCTCTGGGGGAATGATTGAGAGACAGGTAGATCCTTGAAGTTCCTTGGCTAGCAGCCTAGCCAAATCAATAATCTCAAAAGCATAAAGATGGAAAGTGACCAAGAAATACATCTGATGTCAACCTCTGGACTTCACAATCACAATCAATTGTACATATATGCATGTAGATCTACACTAACAACACAACACACACACCCTTCATATATGTTAACACCAAAAATACAAATTAAGAAATGATTGAGTTCTGGTGTCATTTTGTAAATTTTATCAAGTCAATCACTTATCGGTTAGATGGATTGTTTTGTACTGTGTTGAGACTTAGATAAATGATTTGGTGATAAAGGACAAGAAAACAGTTGATAAGTATAACTGGAAAGCTGTGTAAAGTGAGGTAAAGGTAAAGTTTCAGATTACTCTTTTCTTCAGTATGAAAAATTTGAAATACATTCAAAGAAAGCACGGCAGTAACAAACCTCCTGTTCATACAGAAAAAGCTGAAATTATTAGTTTTCTGCATCATTTCCTGAGGACAATGACTTTAATCTGAGCATCTTTTGAATACAGGCATTCCTCCTTCATAATGGGATGATGTCCTGATTAACCCAGTTAGCCACTGGCTAATACATATAAAGCACCAAGCACTAGAGTTCTGTGGCATGTGGCACTGTGATTTTGGTTTTCCTCTCCCATCACCATATGGCTGGGACCTGGACCTAGCACCCAACACCCACATTTGAAAGTACTGTGCACCTGTTGATATCCTGGTGAAAGATCAGTATTCAAAATCCAAAGCTTGGTTGCCTAAATCTTTGTACTGATATTAAATTAATATTGTAGGTTTGTCTTTCCAATACACACCAAAAGGTGTTTTGTAGGGGAGTGGGAGCTTGGTTTCATTCATTAGCCCACTTGCTTTAGCCTTTGAGATTGCAGTACATTCAATGTGCTATCAAACCATTGCTGTTATATTTGAAGCTCAAGTCACCTCATGTTTAATCAATGAGAGACTCAGATTGAGTGGAGAGGATGGTTTTCTTGTACTTAAGAGACACACACACACATATATGTGTGCATTATATAAATTCATTTTAGCTCCTCTTCCCTCTCCCAGTGTGTGTGTGTGTGTGTGTGTGTGTGTGTGTGTACGTGTATTTAAAACACACACATGCACACACACACACACACACACACACACACACACACACACACACACACACACCTGCTTGCCACAGCATGTCAAGATCGTAGGTTCTCTATGTATACCTTTTTGTGGGTTTGGGAATAGGACTCGGTTATCAGGCTCTCATGACAAGCCTGTTTACCGGCTGAGCCATCTCTCCAGACCATGCATGCATTTTGTTATAACTCAAAGCAAGATAAACTTCTAGACTTCCTGACTTTCTTTTAGAAAATGGGGTGGGATTTACTTCTAAAATCAGGAGATTTTGTGTAAGAGATACAGTGTCTACCTCGCTCTCTTGACTGTATTTTTCCTCCAAGTTTTAGTGGTTAGAGGGAAAAACACTTAGTGAACCTACTTCACAGATTCCTGCCAGTATTTATGACTCAAATGTGATATTTTAGGTCTCTTTTACAAAGATTTCACATAATTCCTTGATTTGTCTGTTATGTATACATAAGATTTAAGGAAAAAACATCAATATTATTACTAAAAATATTCTTGCTGAATACAGCTCTAAAATTTTCTGCAGTTCTTTTTGTCTCTTTAGCTTATATATCCCTAGCAGGTTTTACAGTCAATTAACTCTGCTTTTTTACTTGGAATAATTTCTTTGTTTTGAGCTGTAAACCCAATGGAAATTTAAGTTCCTTTGCTTTCATGGCTTTTATGTTGATTTAAATCGGTTTTGTAGTTATATAAAATATTTACATGATTCTTGTATGAAATTTAGAAAGTAAATTCTAGGCAGTAAAATAGCCTCACACAGTTTGCTTACTCTTGAATCCTCTATATTCTTTCCTGTATGTATAAGCAAAAATGTCATTCAATTTATGATTTAGATTTAGATTTCTAAAAATGTAAGAAATTACAAATATATTTATAACCACTAACTACTTTCTTATATAAATATTACCAAATGGTATACATTTTCTTTAGCTCATTTTTGTGCATAAATTTGTATCTTAAAATCTGATGACAGCCTGTATATTATACCTTATTTCGAACTATAGTTGCAAAATTCTCCATTTTGTCAATGAGGCAGCATTTTCTCTATAAAAGCTTACTGGTAGACAGACATCTCAGCTATTTTCAGTTTAGATTCAATTTAGATTCCACAATAAGAAATTGTCAACTTCATAGCTATGTGCCTGCAAAGGAATCTTAGGAAGCTGGTGTGAGCTCATAGGCCTCAACCATCCAAGAAACGTAAAACATGACAGGTATGTTCCATTTACAGGAATATATTGTCTTTTATATTTTATACTCAAGGGTAAGATGGATTTCTAAGAGTTCCTATCCATTGATTCAAAGATTGGATTGCTAAGTAATCCCGTAAATATATCTTGGAGTCACATACATGTTTCTAGCTGTCAAGGCACTTAGACACTTCTTTCTCTTCCTCTAATTTTCGTTGTAAAGAATCTGATACTACAGTGGTCTTGACTGTATTCTTTTTCCCCAAAATCTTACACTTAATTATTATCTTAGTAGCTGTTGTGTGTAAATACTGTGGTTTTTATTATTGTAACTGCTTAGCTATCTGTAGAATAACAGCCCCTCCCTAGAGCTCTACATTCCAGACTCATATGATATCAGCTACATACGGCATGTCATGGCTCTGAAAATGTATTCTAAGAATATATGTTATTTCCTCAGAGAACATGTAATTTTGACCTAGTGTACTAACATGATTTAAAACATTTCTTTATTTTTTTTTTAAATTTTTATTTTGCAATACAATTCAGTTCTACATATCAGCCACGGATTCCCTTGTTCTCCCCCCTCCCACCCCCTTCACCTTCCCCCCAGCCCACCCCCATTCCCACCTCCTCCAAGGCAAAGCCTCCCCCGAGGACTGAGATCAACCTGGTAGACTCAGTCCAGATAGGCCCAATCCCCTCCTCCCAGGCCGAGCCAAGTGATCCTGCATAGGCCCCAGGTTTCAAACAGCCAACTCATGCAATGAGCACAGGACCTGGTCCCACTGCCTGGATGCCTCCCAAACAGATCAAGCTAATCAACTGTCTCACACATTCAGAGGGCCTGATCCAGTTGGGGACCCTTCAGGGAAGTGCAAATGAAAACAACTCTGAGATACCACCTTACGCCTGTCAGAATGGCTAAGATAAAAAATACTGAAGATACCTTATGCTGGAGAGGATGTAGAGCTAGGGGAACTCTCCTCCACTGCTGGTGGGAATGAAAGCTTGTACAACCACTTTGGAAATCAATATGGCGCTTTCTTAGAAAATTGGGAATCCATCTCCCCCAAGATCCAGCTATACCACTATGGGCATATACCCAAGGAATGCTCAATCACACGACAAGAGCACTTGTTCAGCTATGTTCATATCAGCATTGTTTGCAATAGCCAGAACATGAAAACATTTCTTACTACTAATATTTTGTATCACATTCTTAAAACAAAATGTGTTAAATTTAATAGTCCCTTTATTATCTACAACACGAAGCAAGAAAATGAAAAGGAATACTAGTTTTTTCTTTTCATCCAGAATCTTCCATGAAATATATGATTGGGGTAGATGATATGGCTTGACATCAAATATGGGAAAATTTAAAATCTTCATTATGTTTTAAATCCTATCATATTTAAAAAATACATCATTAGTTTTCTATTTTTTTAATTTTTAGATATTGGAGTATTGTTTAGGTGTAAAATTGTACTAGACATATGCAAATCTTAAACTCAGCCAATTAGGTTTCATACTTTATGAACCAATGTTGAGAGTGAAAACATTTCTTTTTGTTCCCAGGTGTTAGCTCCCCCGTCATATAGATCTTAACATAAATCCATCACTTCCAGTATGAAATTCAATTTAAATGACTGAGTGACAAATTGGTTTAGTCTGCAGTTATTAAGTAGTATTTAATAAGCCCCATTGTGTGGGTGACACATAGGCTGAACATTCAATGTGGGTTTTCTATGCAAGCATTTCTTACAGTTTTGTCTCCTTTGGAAGTTTTTACAATATCCTTCTGCAGCTTTTATTTTTCTTTCTTTTGATCTTCAAGTAATTCAGGTAAAAGTGGCAGGGTAGGGAAAGCCATTTATAAAAGCAATGTAAAAAGCTAATTTTTTATACTCAAGATGAGATGTTTTTACCTAAGATATGTGTATGTTATCTTAATAAAATCAAAGGCACAGAACTTTATCTGCAATGTAGCAAAATATATGCCCTGAAATTTTTCACCAAAAAAAAAAAAAAGACACCATGAGTACAAGAAATTTCTTAGGGGTCAAAATGAAAAGCAAGCAGACAAACATGGTGAGTTAATAAAAAGAACTATTTTTTGTTTATTTTGTGAAAATTAAAGATTTAAATATCAACAGGTGTGCAGAAAGAGGTTACTACTTGGAGAAATTAGAGGAGTGTAATTGAGACTCCTATTTACAGTAGCAGTATTCAACATTCATCTCCCATAATTCTCTGATGGACCAGGAATAAAAATTAGGCCGAGTAAGAGAACAATGTGTTATTATTCCATAAGGCCTGAAATAAGGGCATAGCAAAAGTACCATAGTGCACTACTTTAACCACAAGAGAACATCTTCACTGAAACGTGGCTTTTGTACTTATATAATATAATATATATACTTATATAATATATATATTATATAAGTACTTATATAATATATATATTATATAATATATATATAATATATATAATAATATATATACTTATATAATATATATATTATATAATATATATATATATATATGGAATATATATATATATACATATATATATATATATATATGGAATTTCTAAGTCAATATATGTATGTAATACATATATAGTGATGTATGTATTAGTAAAATATAAACAAAGCCCAAAACAATATTTGAATATGATCAGAAAACACATATCTCCTGCTTTTTTTCAGTTTGAAGCTAATTATTAAAAAAAAGAAGAAAAAGCCAAAAATATAAAACAGTGTACAGAAATTAATGTCATTTTTTTCAACATAAAACTTCAGCAGTCATTTACAAAATAATTTAAGAATACAGATTGACCAAAGATAATTGTTTTTAAGATCAAGGACAAAAACCAGAAATTATTTATTAAGGACTTTCATATATAAATTTCCAAAGAAGATACTTAAATAAGAGAATTTAAATCAAGAAGACAGTTGTAATAATGAAGATGTAATGTAAAAGAAAAAAGGCAAGTATACAATAAAATCTATATAACTCTTGAATGATTAAAATAATTATCCAAATTCTAATTTTAGATCTAAAAGAAATTAGAACGAAAAATTTGTTTTTAATAGTATGGAAACTGCATAAAATAAAATTGATGTTAAAATTTTAAGTCTTCTATCATTTTTAAAGAAAAGAGTATGCAGCCATAATGTCTGTTTTACTAAGATAATATAAATATAAAGGATATAGTGAGAAGAGTTAAAATGTGAAGTATGATGTCCAAAACACCTTGATGATGTGGAATGATGGCAATTTCAGAAAAAAACATGCAGAGAAATAAAAACATAAAATTAAGAAATTGGCATAAATCTAAATACTTCAATAATTGAAGTATTTACAAGGACTTTTCTCAGCAGTTAATGAGATAATATACTGAATTTTTCAAAAATCTATCCTGGTTGCACACACTTATTATCCAAGAACTCAGCAGGTAGGGAGGCAAAGAGATCAGAAATTCTACAGTTTGGATTACAACATGTAGTAGTTTGAACATAATTGGCCTCCATAAGCCCATAAGGAGTGGCACTATTAAGAGGTGTGGCTTTGTTGGAATAGGTATAGGCTTGTTGGAGGTAGTGTGTCACTTTGAGTGTAGGCTTTGATGTTTCATAATATGCTTAAGCCGGTCCCAGTGTCTCAAAGCACTTCCTGTTGCCTGTGGGTCAAAATGTGGGACTCTCAGCTCCTTCTCTAGCACCATATCTGCCTAAACACCACCATGTTATACCAAGATGATAATGGACTA
Organism: Peromyscus eremicus; assembly: GCF_949786415.1. Taxonomy (NCBI): domain Eukaryota; kingdom Metazoa; phylum Chordata; class Mammalia; order Rodentia; family Cricetidae; genus Peromyscus; species Peromyscus eremicus. The sequence goes on along the minus strand of NC_081424.1, from coordinate 39,683,598 downwards.
AACCTCTGAAAATGTAAACTACCCCAATTAAATGTTTTCCTTTATAAGAATTGCCATGGTCTCATCTATTTCTGAGTCTGGATTACCTCACTCAGGAAGAACTTTTCTAATTCCATCAATTTGTCTACAAATTTCAAGGGATGGAGAGTGGATCAGGGGGGAGGCTGGGGGGGGAGTGGGAGGAGGAATGAGAGGGGGATCTGTGATTGATATGTAAAATGAATAAAAAATTCTTAAATGAAAAATTAAATTAAAAAAAAAGAGTTGCCATGGACATGGTGTCTCTTCACAGCAATAGAAACCCTAACTAGGACACACAGGAAGTTCAAGCCAGCATGGGTTACAAGAGACTCTAGTTGAAAAATAAGGAAAAGCCAAAGAAAACAAAAATCAATTAATATACTTTTTTGAAAATACCTAAAACACGTATGGACAACAAGTTTCTGAAACACACACAGACGTTTAGAAAGGTCATAAGAGGACCAAGAAATCCAGTATGAGATTTCCTTCTATACATTTGACAAGGAGATGTACTCATGAAATCTTAGCAGCATGGTCACCTAAAAAAGACTACCTCAATAACAACACTGTCTGACATCCATAAGTGGGGGATGTCTCACAAAGCCACATTCCTACTTAAAAATTATAGGCAATTAAGGGTTGCTCTGAGAGGGAGAATAATTACTTTCCAGGAATAAAATCTGTGACAGGTTATCAAATCCCAAGAGGTGAGTACTAAAATCATACATATGATCATTGCAAAATAATTCTAAGCAGGATAGATGTGCATATGTGTATGTATATGTATCTACAACTCTACAAGTTAGCATCTTCAAGACCTATACAAGGCCAAGATAGAGAAACTGCAGCATGGATAGGGAAAGAACTCATGATGTCCCAAGTCTGCCTAAGAACATATTGGAAATGGATGGCTTCTGGGAAGTAGAAAGTCAGTGTTCTTCAGGAATGAAGTCCCTGTAGGTCTGTCTATGTAGTAAGTGATTCCACACCCATCCAACCCATCTATAGTCAGTTATTTTAGAAATGTATTTATTTATTTATCTTTATTAAGACTTTTTATCTTACATACCAACCACAGATCCCCCTCTCAACCCTCCTGCCTCTCCCCTGCAACCCACCCTCCATCCCCTCCTCAAAAAAGGTAAGGCCTCCCATGGGAAGTCAGCAAAGCCTGGTACATTCAGTCAGTTTTTTTTTGTTTGGGGAACTTTTTTTTTTAATTGACAGAGAGGAGAACACATGAAGAGGAGAGGGAAAAGTGGTGTGAATAAGAGGGGTGAGATTTTAGGGAAGGGAATGGGACATTGATTTGTTTAGCATATTATATGAATTCAGGAAAAAAAAACACAAAAGGCACAAGGTCATAATATTAAGAGTACAACATTTCAAATGATACAATTTAGTCAAACAAAATTCTGTTTTTTAACTAACAAGCACAGCAATGTAAAAATCTATGTACAGAAGGACCATGAAAGTTGGTGTACTGAAGCCTTACAGTGATGAGTAAGCTGAAGGAGCTACCAGCAATGTGGTTTTCACTGCAGTTAGGAACGTTTTATTTGTTCACTGTGGGGTAGAGGTACATAGCAATTGATTATTACTTTTTGTACCTTTGACTGTTTTTAAGTAGTTTATAATGTATATAGACGGTAAATTTCAAATTTTCCACTTTAGATAATTAAGGGGAATTTTTGGCCACTTTCATACACCTTAGCATGCTCTGATGACTTTAAAACATGTCTTTCTGTAGCCCAGCCAAGACTCCTCTGCAGTATTTAAATGGACTACTTGGATAGCACAAAGAATTAAAATTGAGATAGATAGTACATTTACAGAAAGACATAGCATATGGCAAGATAATCAAACTAAAACATTGTTCTAGAACAAAGATTTAGTGTCATATATGAAATCCTTTGCTTTGTAGCTATCAATATGCTCCCTTTCAAAAACAACTGTATCATCAAAGTTCAGATTTTGCTACACAAAGTTCTTGAGATAATAATTGTATGTGTGTGATAACTAACATTAGAAAGTCCTGTCTTTCACCTTTAGACACCTTTTTTTTAATTTTTTTTTGATTTTTTGAGACAGGGTTTCTCTGTGTAGCTATGTACCTTTTTTTTTTTTTTTTTATAAAGAAGCCATAAATATACAATGGGAAAAAAAGTATCTTCACCAAATGTTTCTGGTCTAACTGGACATCAGCATGTAGAAGAATGTAAGTAGAGCCATATTTATCATCCTACACAAAATCCAAGTCCAAGTGGATCCAAGACCTAAACATAAAACTGGATACACTGAGCATAATAGAAGAGAAAATGGGGAACAGTCTTGAACACATTGCCACAGAAGACAACTTCTTGAACAAAATACCAATAGCACAGGCACTAAGATCAACAATCAATAAATGGGACCTTATGAAACTGAAAAGCTTCTGTAAGGCAACAAACACTGTTAATAGGATGTAACGGTAGCCTACAGAATAGGAAAAGGTCTTCACTAACCCCATATAGGACAAAGGGCTGATTTCCAAAATATATAGAGAACTCAAGAAACTAGACAACAACAAACTAAGTAATCACATTAAAATATGGGGTACAGAATTAAACAAAGAATTCTCAACAGAGGAATCTCAAATAGCTGAGAAACACTTAAAGAAATGTTCAACATCCATAGCCATCAGGGTAATACAAATCAAAACTACTTCAAGATTCCATCTTATACCTGTCAGAATGGCTAAGATCAAAAACAGCTAATGCTGCAGAGGATGTGGGGCAAGGGGAACACTCCTCCATTTCTGGTGGGAGTGCAAATTTGTTACATCCATTTTGCAAATCAATAATGGTTACACAGATAATTGGGGATAGATCTACCTCAAGACCCAGCTATACCACTCCTGAGTATATATCCAAATGATGCTCAATCATATTACAAGGATTACTTGCTCAGCCATGTTCATAGAAGCTTTATTCATAATAGCCAGAACCTGGAAACAACCTAGATGCCCCTCAACTAAAGAAAGGATAAAAAAAAAAATGTGTTACATTTACACAATGGAATATTACTCAACTATTAAAATCAATGAGATCATGAAATTTGAAGGCAAATGAGCAGAACTAGAAACAAATCATCCTGAGTGAAGTAATCTGGACTCAGAAATACAAACATGGTATGTATTCACTTATAAGTGGATATTATCTGTTTAGTAATGGCTAATCATGCTACAGTCCATAAATCCAGAGAGGCTAAGTAACAAGGAGAGCTCCAGGAGGGATGAATGGATCTCCCAGGGAAGGGGAAATAGAATACATTTTGTGAATGGACTGGGGGTGGGGGGGTGCGGGGATGGGAACAGGAGAGATCAGGCAGGGGCTATCGTAGGAATAGGAGAAAGCACTGAGAGAAGCAACTGGAATAGGGAGATGTGGAAAACTAGTGCAGTGGAAACTCCCTGAAATCTATGAGAGTGACCCTAGTGAAGACTCCTAGAAATGGTGGATATGGTGCCTGAAGCAGCCATCTTCTGTAACCAGGCAAAGCTTTCAGCACTGGGACTGGAACATCAACTCAGGCGGAAAAAAAAAAAGAAAAGAAAAGAAAAAAAATCAACCTACAATCTGTCCTGCTTACATGATGTGCTGGGGCAATGGTGGCTCAGAACTTGTGGGAGTGGCCAACCAATGACGGTCCAACTTGAGGCCCATGACAAGAGTGACAGCCCAAGACGGATACAGCCTGGGTGACAAGGAACCAGAGGCTGGACAGCCAGGGGACCCAGGATAGAACCAAACATGACAAGAAAAATTTAAAAAGTCAATAAAATGATTATTTATGGTATTCTGCAATATTCATAGATGGGTGCCTACCTCAATTGTCATCAGAGAGGTGTGATCCAGCAACTGATGGGAGCTGATGCAAAGACCCTCAGCCAAACACCAGGCAGAGCCAGAGGAAGCCAACAGGAGAGAAGAAAGATTGTAGGAGCCAGAGCAGTCAAGGATACCAAGAGAACACAGCCCAAAGAATCAACTAAGCAGCACTCATAGGGGCTCATAGAGACTAAAGTAACTATCAGGAAGCCTGTATGGGTCTGAGCTACTTCCTCTGAATATATGTTATGGTTGCGTAGCTTGGTCTTCTTGTGGGACTCCTAACAGTGGGAGTGGGAGGAGGTGTCTCTAATTCTTTTACCTGCTTTTTGGACCCTTTTTCTCCTACTGGATTGCCTCATCCAACCTTGATATGAGGATTTGTGCCCAGTCTGATTGTAACTGTTTATGCCATGTTCGTTGGGTTGGTATCTGCTGTGGGATGTATGGCAAATGTGTTGCTGATTAATCAATAAAACACTGATTGGCCATTGGCTAGGCAGGAAGTATAGGCGGGGCAAGGAGGAGAATAAAGCTGGGAAGTGGAAGGCTGAGTCAGAGAGACACTGCCAGCCGCCACCATGACAAGCTGCATGTGAAGATCCTGGTAAGCCACGAGCCATGTGGCAAGGGATAGGTTTATGGAAATGAATTAATTTAAACTGTAAGAACAGTTAGCAAGAAGCCTGCCACGGCCATACAGTTTGTAACCAATATAAGTCTCTGTGTTTACTTGGTCGGGTCTGAGTGGCTGTGGGACTGGCAGGTGAGAGAGATTTGCCCTGACTGTGGGCCAGGCAGGAAAACTCCAGCTACAGGTATCCCTGAAAGGCCTGCTCTTTTCTGAATGGAAACAGAGTAAGAGTAGATCTGGGAGACAGGGGAGGCTGGGGATGGACTAGGAGGAGTGGAGAGAGGGGAAATTGCAGTATGAGAGGAGAATAAAATAAATAAAATAAAAATGATAAAACGAAAGTCCTGTGTTTTAGGGACACTGACTTCTGTATCTAAATAAGCGTGTTGAACTCAAGTCTTGATCAGAACATACAAAATTGTGAGTGGGTAGTCTAGTTAATTTTATGTTCAGAGAAAAGATGAAATTAATAAACATCTTTGTTACCTGCATATATCAGAGAGAGAGCTTGGATTCTTTATTTTTTATAAACCTTCTTTTCCTATAGTAAGGTAATACTGATCACATCTATATTCTAATTCTTTAACTACAAAAACCTAGGATATATCTTTAGGCTACTGGACATCAACTTTGTTTCTTTTCTTTTTCATTTGTGAATATAGATGAAACTGTGCAGATCCTATTATTTCTGTGTGAGTTAGCTGTGTAAAATCATAAAAAAATTTACTAACATTAATTCATAAAGAATGATATGTCTGAGTATAGTTGTGCATCTGTAAGCTTTTGCTGAATCTAGAGCCAAATGAGTTAGTCTTCTCATTTCTGAGTTAGAATAAAATAATGGTCTAACAGATCAGATTAGGAACATAAAAAAGACAGTCATTCCAAAATGACACACCAGCCAGCCCTTCCTTTATTCTGCCAAGGAAGAGTTAATAAAGGGAGGGTGGCATTTGAGCATTACACCCTTGCTTTCTGATGATTTATTTTTCTAAGTCTATTGAAGCTCTTTGTTAAAAAGAGGCTTATTTTTCAATATGTCTGTTCTGCGAACAGAGACAGGAAAATGTTTCTGAGATCTTGAAATGAATTAATATACAGAACAAGAGTCAGCACAGGGCAGGCTTATTCTCAGTAGAACAAACAAAACATAATTACAAAAAACACAGATTATAAATCATATATATATATACATATATATTATATATTTGTATTGTCGTGTGTGTGCGGGGGTATAAGAATGTGTACCAAAAGATTATGTCGAGCAAGTCACGCCTTAACTCTGCCCTTTGTAGCAAGTGTCAGAGCATTCATGTTTTATGCATGAATAAAATAACACAGGTGTAATTTGTATACGTAATCAATTTAGTGGTGAGCTAGGAACTGCAAAAAGTCCTTTAACTATTGAACTCATGCTATTAGAGTTTAGCCGAAGCATAGATACCTGGGCTCTTTTCTATGGGCTCTGAAAGGCACACAGCTTCCCATTTAAAGCATATTCTTTCCTGACAAACAATGGGGAGTCAGTATCGCCCTCAGGTCTCCGAGCTGCAGCAATAGCTATCAATCACACAGCAGATAAATAGATTTCAGAAGTTTTGTGTACAATATGTTCTTGAATTTGGGCTTAAGCTCAGACTGACATATAGTATTTCATTGCTAATGTGATCTCTTTCTAGCAGAGGGAACATTCTTTTTCTAAATTGCATTGCATAACTTGTTTGCTTCCTAGCAAAACAATTTTTGAATTTCCGTATAATTTTTTTTGTTAAATCTATTTTTAAAGTTGAAGCTTAGGTCAAGTGCAAACATGAATATGGATTTATCCAGCATGCATAATTTGTAGTCTGTGAAGCGATGACTCATCTGCCTCCTGTATCTGTTAGTCACATGATGAGCCCTCCTGCTAAGAGTGACCTACTCATTCTTCAAAAACACATCCAAAAGAGGAAGGAAAACAATGTGTACAGATCCAAGGAAGACACAACATAGTGTGCATAAGCTGTCACACTCAAATAAGTCCTGCCAGTAATTTTTCAAATTAAGAGTTTCTCCTTAGGAAAGCACTCAGAAATCCTATATATATAAAATCTAAACCACCAAGATGCTATCTTTAAAATTTGCAAGTGACCAAGGTAGAAAACATCTGCAGGATTCTTTTGTAGCTTGAACTATTCAAATAAATACAAAACTCAAATGCAGACAAGTTAGATGGAGATAGTCCATTTTTCTATATCTCAAACAATTGTAGAGGGAGTATATTTTCTTCTTGGTGATTATCTATACTCTTGTCAACTCCTCTGTTTCTGATTTTCCTTTGTTTTATCCTGAGAACTATATTGTTTACTTCTCTGTTGTTATCTATCCACTTGTCAAATGTGTTGTTAAGAAAGGAGAGTATCTATAGAAAGACGCACAAGAAACACATCTTTTTTCTCTATCAGAGAAAAAAATCCCCATTAGGTTCTAACAAATGTGTCTTAATGCATATACTATTTTCAGCAAAACACTTAAAAATAATACCATGATAGAATACAACTCATTTTCAGGAAAAGTATTACACATCTTTATATAGATTGATCTTAATATGAAGAATGAATGAATATGCTAAAACACATATAAATTTTATATATTTAAAATGGTGCATTAGTTTGCATTTTAATACCATGCTTGCAGCCATTGTAGGATAGGATTTGCAGAAATGGTTTAAATATGTCAGGGAACATATTTTTATTGAAATACTGTGTTAGACCTTTTCCATATAATCTGACATTAGAGAATTGCATGAGTGGTAAAAAGAAGTTTGAAGAAAACGAATCGGCTAGAGGAATCTTAAAGTAATGTATAATGTTGAAAACTACATAGATGCAATTAAAGTGCTTAACTACCTGTATCGGTTTGAAAAATGTTGCTGAAGATTTACTTTTGCAACTAAAAGTTAAAAAATAATCCCTTCAAAATAACATCTCAATAACAATAGAAAATTCAAGGCAGGTTGATCTCAGTCTGTGGGGAAGGCTTTGCCCTGGAGGAGATTGGAATGGGAGGCAGGCTGGGGGGAAGGTGAGGGGGGTGTGAGGGGGGAGAACAAGGGAATCTGTGCCTGTATGTAGAACTTAATTGTATTGCAAAATAAAAATTAAAAAAAAAAAAAAGGAAAAAAAAAAGAAAATTCAAGGAATTTTTAAATGGAATTCCATATCATCATAGAAAAGACCTTCAAATTCAGATTTCTATTTCACTCTGGATTCTTGAAATAATGTGTCAGGTTCCTCCAAACATTAACCTCTTAGAGTATCTAGGACAGTTGATCATGGAAAGTATGATAGAAGAACTGACAGATTTATTAGGTGATATAATAACACTGTGGTTTCAAACAAAATTATCCATTACTTTTATATGTCAAGGTAGTTGTATTAATGTGTGTGTGTGTGTGTGTGTGTGTGTGTGTGTGTGTGTGTGTGTGTGTATTCCCGTGTGAATTGCTATGTGAATGTAGATGACTATGAACATGTAGGTGTCATGGTACACTTGTGAAAGTCAGAGGACAACTGTAAGGACTAGGTTCTCTATTTCCATTTTGTTTTTGAAGCAGTCTTTCCTTCTGGCTAGCTGGCCAAGGAGCTTTAAGATAGTCTCCTCTCTTCATCTCTCATCTCATTGCAGAGGTGCTTGGGTTTAAGATGTGTACGTTTGGCTTCTTACATGGGCTGCATGTTTGGATGGCAAGTGCTTTTACCCATTGAATTATCTAATTGTCTCAGTTTGTGCATTGGTACATGAGTGCTGAATATTTTGCTTCTCATTCTAAAACTCATTTTACCCCTTTTTGTATTTATAGGCAAATAATATATATATATATATATATTAGAATTTATATATGCATTCTACAAATATATATATGTATGTGTGTGTGTGTGTGTGTGTGTGTGTGTAGAAAAAATAAAAGCCAACTATTTCAATACTTCAAATTTGGTAAATAGTGGTTAAAGGGATTTAACATGTTAATATTTATCAGATTTTTGTTTGTTTGTTTCAAAAGAACAGCTGGAAGAAGGCTGGAAAGATACTACAGTGGGTAGAAGATCTTACTGCTAAGCTAAATGACCTGAGTTTAGTCTTGGTGAATCATTTGGTGGAAAGAGTGTAGCATGAATTTTAAAGAGTCTTATTAATAAAATCAAACCTGGAGCCAGGTATTGGGGTGAATGCTGGAAGATCAGAGAAGCAGAACAAGCCACAGCCATCTCACCTTGCCAATTCCTCAGCTGATCCTGTTTCCTCAGACTGGAAGCCTCTCAGTCCTCATCCAGAATGAATCTCAGTTGAACTGTTACTCAAAAGCCTAAAAGCTTAACCAGCCAAAAGCTTCCAGTTTCTGGTCTTCAAGCCTTATATACCTTTCTGCTTTCTGCCATCACTTCCTGGGATTAAAGGCTCACTTTCTGGGATTAAAGGCATGAGTCACCATGCTTGGCTGTATCCTTGAACACACAGAGATCCAGGTAGATCTCTGCCTCTGGAATGCTAGGATTAAAGGCGTGTGCTTCCACTGCCTAACCTCTATGATTAATATTGTGGCTATTCTGTTCTCTGACCACAGATAAGTTTATTAGCGTGCACAATATTTCAGGGAACACAATACCACCACAGAAGAGAGAACCTAGTCCCACATACGATCCACTGACCTTCAGACATTCATCTTTCCACATACATTCACCCATCCTCACATATAAAATAAATAAGTATAATTAAAAAGACGAAAGAACCAACAAATCTTTCTATTTTTTCATATCTTTTACTATATTTAATATATTTCAAATTATTTTTAGTGCAGTATATCTTTTCCCCAATCTATCAGAAAGTAATTATTTTGGAAAATACTGTAAGATAAAACTAAAATGAAATCAAGTTATACAAAACTTAGATTCTTCTTCTCCCATGCTGAGAACAAGCTACCAGAACTATCTATGTGATAGAGGATGATAATTTGGGCAATATTTAGAAGTAGAAATATGAGATATAATCCAATTGTGAATGTATTTTGTAAGTAAATCTGTTTATGTTTGTGGGTGGATAAACCATAGTACTTAAAACTTTGGGTGCCTCATGGGAACCTATTCCTCATGCTGGATTGCCTCGCCCAAACTAAATACAAGGAGCTTCATCTTAAGGCAACTTGATATGCCATGCTTTGTTGATACCCATGGGAGCCTACCCCTTTGTGAAGAGAAACAGAGGAGGAGTACATGAGGGAGGTGGGTAGAGGGAGACAATGGGGAGGATAGGAGGGAGGAGAAACTGTGGCTGGGATATAAAATCAATAAACAAATTAAATAAATAAAAATAGAAAGAAAGAGAAAAGAGCGACATCATTGTTTTGTTTTTATGAATGATTGCAATGATGTGGTTGTAACAGGGAGGAACAAAATAAACCCAAATTAAAAGCTATCTGTGAAGTTTTTACCCCATAAATTAAGTGTTGAGATAACATTTTCTGATGAAAAAGATCAATGGAAAAACTCATACCCATGAATGGCAATGCCCTTTGCTAATATAGCAAATATTACAAATACAAAATGACACACGATCAAATGTTTGGAGAAGTCTTCAGAACTATATTTTTAAAGTGCATTCGTATTTGTACTTGATTATAGAGATGAAATATTGATTAATTATACTTATGTAAAATATATATGTTTATTCTTAGGATATAGGGACATTTAATCATGTGTCACCTATCCTTTTAAATACAGAGGATGCCATAGAAAAAATGCAGGTTCTCCTCCTAGAGTGTGGATGTTCTGAACAGGAAGGATGGCCAAGAGGCCAGGTGGTACTCCAAGCATTCCATGGTTTAGCTGGGCATCTTTTACTCAAATCCATTGACATCCCCTTCTTTCCATTTTCTTGTCTGAAATACAGGTTTTTGTGAAAGTTAATTCTGTGTGACAACTTGATTAGCCATGCAATGCAGAAATACCTGGGAAAACACTTAAAGCAAAGTGTGAATGGCTGAAAAGGGCACACACTGTTGGCTGCCATCATTAGTGACTTGTTCTTGTGTGTATCACCTACAATTTATATGTATACTAGTTCATCAAACAATCCACAAGACTTTATAATGTTAAAAAACACATAATTAATATGTTCCATGATCAAATTTGACTAAAGATTATTATAAGATAATATTAAATACGTATTTCTAATTGTCTACTTCTTGGAGTTTTTAAAGATGGTTCTGTTTCAAATATCTTTATTTCTCAGGGATGCCATGGTGCTTAGCCTAGATCTCAATTATCTGTCTCCAGTAATTAGTTTTAATTTTTCATCTTTTAATAGTTTTTTTAATTTTCTCTGCCTAGTACCACTGGTGATATTTTAGGACAGGTTCCATGTTTCAGTTTGATGCTTCAAAAATGGAGGCAGAGCCAGGCAGATCTCTGTGAGTTCAAGGCCAACCTGGACTACCAAGTGAGTCCCAGGAAAGGCACAAAGCTACACAGAGAAATCCTGTCTCGAAAAACCAAAAAAAAAAAAAAAAAATACATTTGGACCAATATGAGTCATTAAATTTCCTGTAATCTTTCTATAATTTCACACATCTTATTTAATCTTAACCAGTTGCTTTTTATTTTCTGGTTTTGACCTTTACCCAAAGATCTCTTCTCCTGTTTAATACTTATATTTGGTGTGTGATGTCAGAATACACAAGTTTTCTGATTCATATTGTTTAAATCATAGGAGACTATATTCTGAATTTGGAGGACAGAAGTGTCTTTCTAGTTTCAGCAGTCTTGTGTCATATATCTGTAATTACCTATGATTGGATTAATTGGCTGCCCATTCACTTCTTTAAATAGAAGTTAATATCATGACATTCACAGCAGCCTGTCAACCACAGACAAAAACCTGCCATTGCCAAAACCTTCCTAGTAAAATTGGTTTTGCTTTATTTATTCCAGGTCATTATGAGTTTATCTGTTTCCTATTAGACTGGAAGAGCCGGGTAATTAAGTAGACCATATATACACCTAGGAGTATTGATGGGCATTATCTTGTTCATGTACAATCTGGAATTAGGCTAATCCTCACTTATGATTTCTTTTCACTAACCTTTAAAGTGGAAAACCAGATAATATGATTCACAAATCTACCAAGTCATCTTCTCTCTCATGTACTTGTTTTGATCGTTTCTTTCAGGGTTCTAAATATGGGGAGATTGGAACTGTTCCTTAAAGCCCTTTGTGTTGGCGTATGAAGGAATAGATGTGCTACTTTGATGAAAACATACTCCCACCCTTCCAGCCTGTGTTCCTGCTAGTGAAGGCTTTGAATCTCACTAGGTATCCAATCCCATTTTCTTATTGGAATATTTCTCAAAAACACTACAAATGTACTACATCAAATGAAGACTACCTCCTGGTTAACTGAAGTCCTGATCACTGGATGGAAGCAGGGAATTGTGAAATTTTGTGCCAAATCCTAGCTTTTTCTTGTCAGATATTTACATATTTTTTTAATTGAGAAGTTCTGCATGTGGTATGAAAGTAACACAATCTCAGGAAAGGTGTGATACTGTCAAAGAAAGACTATAAAGAATGTCTATGTGGTTTCTTTCTTTTTTAAAAATTTACTTATTTAAAAAAATAGTTGTTTTTGCGTTTTACATTCCGATCCCAATTCTCCTTTCCTCCCATTCTCCCTCCCTCCCCATCTTCCCCAATCCCACTCCCTCCTTTGTGGAGGCAACGAAGTCTGGCACAAGTTGGAGCAAGACCAACACCTGCCCCACCCCGCGTCAATGCTGAGCAAACCACCTTAGGAAATGTGTTCCAAAAAGCCATTTCATGCACTCAGGAGAAGTTCTGGTCCCACTTCCAGGGACTCCCCAAACAAATCTAGCCATATAACTGTCTCCCACTTTCAGAGGGCCTAGTTCAGTCCCCTGCATGTTCCCCAGCTGACAGGCCAGAGTCCATGAGCTCCCACCAGCTTGGGGCATCTGTCTCTGTGGTTTTCCCAATGGATATCTTGACTTCACTTGCTCCTGTGATCCCTCCTCCTCCTCTTCAGCTGAAGTTTAGGAGCTCAGCCAAGTGCTTGGTTGTGGATCACTGCATCTGCTTCCATTAGTTACTAGATGTAGGTTCTATGATGACAGATAAGGTAGTCACTAATCTGATTATAGGGGAAGATAAATTCAAGCACCCTCTCCATTACTGCTAGGAGTCTTAGCTAGTGTCATCCTTGTGGATTCCTGGGAATTTCCCTAGCACCAGGTTTCTCCCTAACCACCTAATGGTTCCCTCTCTTAAATGGATATTAGTCACAAAGCAAAGAATAGCCAGGATATAATCCACAACCCCAGAGAAGCTAGACAAAAAAGATGACCCTAAGAGAGACACACATGGAGAGCCCCAGAAAGGGAAAAATAGTTAAAATCTCCTGGGTAAACAGGGAGGGGGTAGAAAATAAGGGATGGGGGATTGGGAACAGGAGGTATTGAGATGGTCGAGTGGTGGGAGGGACTGAGAGGGAGAGAAATGAAAGAGATATCTTGGTAGACAGAGCTATGTGGTCTCTTTCAAACTAGGGTACTGTAGATACACAAAGTCCTCCTGTGCAATACTTAAGTCAAATGCTTGTCAAAGTTTGCTTTATAACAACACTGTTAAAGGGCAAATTTGAGACCTTGCCAACCTTAGAAATATGGTATCTATTAGTTTTTTACTAAAGAAGAAGGAGGAGGAGGAGGAGGAGGAGGAGGAGGAGGAGGAGGAGAAGAAGAAGAAGAAGAAGAAGAAGAAGAAGAAGAAGAAGAAGAAGAAGAAGGTTACCCTCAAGTCAATGTCATTGTCATTAACAGATATCAGAAGAGCAGAACTCACCAGAAGTCAAGTAAGTTGCAAAATGTCTTCTTCTTTTCCTCTGCTTTCCTTTTTGAAATTCTGTGCTACTGATTATTCCATTGCTTCTTGTGGCTTATGTAGAAAGCACACGGGATGGATTTTGTTCTGTCATTTTGGCTTGAGTAAGTGTGCTGTTGACTGTGAACTCAGTGTTAAAGAATTATTTACATTATTTAATAAATAACATCTTTAAGTAAAAGCACACACATACTAAACAAGGCTATATATCATATTGATCTTTGATAAAAATAAAAATAAAAATATTGTAGCTGAAGACTTCAGGGACTCAACTCTGTATCTTTCTTTTTGTTGGTTTGGTTTAATATTTCCCAAGTTTTGTTCATATAAACTTTAAAAATTGCACTAGTATGAGTAATGAGCCTCTTGTGTATATGATTTCAATTTCTCAGTTCTCTGACAACTTACAACCACAACAACTCCATCTAAAGACATACAGGGTGTACTTTACCATTCATCTTATCTTGTATTTCTGAAGTCATTTTAAGATGAATAAGGTCTGACTTTCAATCCCTTCCAGGACAAACTTTAATGGCTTTGTGAAACAGTTTTCTTTTTCTACTAGTGTGTGTTATGGCATGACAAAATATTTGATTCCAAAAACATTCAAACACATTTCTCTTGTTTGATAAAAAGGAATGTATTCTAATTCTATTGCTTGAGGCACAAAAACCAAGGCAATTCTCTCTTCAGAAATAAACTTTAGCTATACTGGAAATTTAGGAGCTGGAAAGACAAATATATCTCATACTTTGTTCTTTTTTGTTAGTATTGAATTTTTCTTTCATTTGCCTTTATCAGGTTTAAGCTTTGGGAATGATTTGTAAGGAATAGGTAACAAAGTAGGCAAAGGACTCAAATAATAATGGTGTTTATTCAATTAAAAGTATGAACTCTGAATTTACAGGAGTAAACTGTCAAAATAATGAGAGCACTATTTCTAACACTGACTTGTGGTTTGTGCTTACTATAAGGTTTACAAATATCAGTTGAGTTTTCAAATGATAGCAATTTAAAATTAACTGTAACAAAATAAAAAGCAAAGTGACAAAAAAGCTGAAAATGGCTTTCTTCTTCAAACATTTTAAATTTCTTCCTTTGAATTCCTTAATGTAGTTGTATTTTTAATTGTTTTTTTGTTTGTTTATCCTTTGTTATCCTTCTACCAAAAATATGAGTGATTTACACAGCATTTCTACAATGTGTTTGAGGGTACAGTTATTCTAATCAATGACTTACATGTCTGTATTAGGGTTCTCTGGAGAAACAGAATCTATAGAATAAATGTATATATTTATTAGAATGACTTAAAGGCTGCCGTCCAGTTAATCCAACAATGGCAGACCGTAATCAGAAAAGTCCAAGTATCCAGTAATTACAGAATCCATGAGGCTGGATGTCTAAGCTGTTTTTCAGTATATGCTGGAATCCCAGAGAAGTAGGTTCTAATATCAGTGAAGGGATGGAATTGCTAGGGAGCTGAGAGCAAGCAGGCTGAGCAAAAGCTTCCTTCTTCCATGGCATTAGATAGGCATCTAGCGGTAGGTGTGACCCAAAGAAAGGGTGTGTCTTTTCCCTGCTCAAAAGATCTAGGTAAAAGGCACTTTTCCCTACCTCAAAGATCCAGATTAGAAGTCAGAGTAATGAAGGGTGAGGGTCGAGGGAAAGAGAGCTTGGGGGAGTGGGAGATCCCAGCTGGATCAAGAACAGAGAGGGGGAACAAGGAATAGGAGACCATAGTAAATGAAGACCACATGAGAATAGGAAGAAGCAAAGTGCTAGAGAGGCCCACAGAAATCCACAAAGACACTCCCACAATAGACTGCTGGCAATGATCAAGAGACAGCCCGAACTGACCTACTCTGGTGATGGGATGGCCAAACACCCTAACTGTCGTGCTAGAAAACCCATCCATCAACTGAGGGAACTGGATGCAGAGATCCACGGCTAGGCCCCGGGTGGAGCTCTGGGAGTACAATTAGCAAAAAAGAGGAGGGTTTATATGAGCGAGAATTGTTGAAACCAAGGTTGGATAAAGCACAGGGACAGATAGCCAAACTAATGGAAACACATGAACTATGAAACAGTGGCTGAGGGGCCCTCAACTGGATCAGGCCCTCTGAATGGGTGAGACAGTTGATTGGCTTGATCTGTTTGGGAGGCACCCAGGCAGTGGGACCGGGTCCTGTGCTCATTGCATGAGTTGGCTGTTTGAAACCTGGGTCTTATGCAGGGTCCCTTGGCTGGGCCTGGGAGGAGGGGACTGAACCTGCCTGGATTGAGTCTACCAGGTTGTTCTCAGTCCTCGGGGGAGGCTTTGCTCTAGTGGAGGTGGGATTGGGGGGTGGGCTGGGGGGAAGAGGAGAGGGGCGGGAGCGGGGAGAACAAGGGAATCCGTGGCTGATATGTAGAACTGAATTGTATTGTAAAAAAAAAAAAAAAAAAGAAAAAAAGAAAAAGAAAAAGAAAAAAGAAAAAAAAGAAGTGAATCTTCCTACTTCAAGTTAAGCAGAAATCTCTAACAGGTGTGTCCTCCATTTTTTTTTTTTTTATTTTATTTTAGTTCATTCCAAATGCAGTGCAGTGAAGTTGACAACCAAAAGTGGCCATCATAATGTCCTTGCTTTTCTTTTTCATGGGTATGTCTTTCAGTTTGAACACACTCTTTCAGAATTCTTATAAGCAACTGAGAAATAAATCACTCAGAAATGTATTCATCCAGCATTAAAGGGGATCTTGATGAAAACAGTATTCTCGGTCGGTTATTATTTTGTTCTGATATTGTAGTTGTTTCCCTGTTCCTATTTTAAATATCACCTACTAACGCAGTAGTTCTCTACTTTCCTGATGCTGAAACCCTTTAATGAAGTCCTTAATGTTGAGGTGACCCCCAACCATAAAATTATTTCACTGCTAATTCATAACTGTAATTTTGTTACTGTTATGAATCATAATGTAAATATTTGATATACAGGATGTCTGATCTGTGATTGCGAAGGGGTCAGGACCCACAGGTTGAGAGCCTCTGCACTAATATCTCTTCGTGAGTATTCTGCTTAGAAGTCTGCGAGACACATTAGAAAATGGAAATATTAGCACTTTTACACATCTTATTGGTTGTGGAATCCTCTTCTTTTCTTTTACTTTATGGAAGTGTATTCTAATATTTCATGGGGATAAATATGAGTCAGTTGAGTCTCCTCAATATTTTTTGCCCTTTCCGTATCCCTCTGTAGGTTTGGAAAGTTCTCAATCATTGTATCATTCCATAAACTTGGCTGCTCTTTGACATTCTTAAATAACCTCTAAATTTAGATAATCCTAGTATTTGATTCACAAACAGTCTTGCACAGTGCCTTGATGGTTCAGCATTGCTTTGCTTGCCTTTCTACTGTCTCTGCATCATAAGCTTTCTGGCTTTGAGCTCTGTAATTATTCTTCTGTTCAACCAACTTTACTATTGATACCTTCTGTCTAGTTTTTCATTTTGTTTGCTGTATTTTCAGTTCAAGGATTTGTTTTTCTCATTGTTAAATGTACTTTACACCTCCTATTTTTCCCTGGTGAAACATAGAATCATGAAATATTACCCTTTATCTCTTTGAAGTATATTGATTGCCTTTGAGACAGGTCTTTTTAAATTCTCAGTCCAACATGATATATTTGTCATAGTATTCTTGGTTTCTACTCCTTTACTTTGTGCTTTAGGCAGTATTAAGTTTCCATCAAAGTTATTTTTGTTTGGTTGGCTAATTTTGTTTGGTTGTTTTTTTGCAGGGTAGAGGTGCTATTTGTTTTTTTCTTTTTCTTTTTTTTCTTTTCTTTTTTTTTTTTTTTTTTTTTTTTGCGATAGCACATCACTATGTAGCCTAGGCTGGCCTAAAACTAATGATCCTCCTACCACTACCCCCCAATACATTTATAGGTCTATGCCTACAGTCTAACATTCCCTGTCAAAAGCTCCACATGGAAGGATTATGCAGTGAGGTGATCATAATCTTCACAATCAGGCCTTTTGTCCCTATTTTTTCTAGAAATTCTAAGCAGTTTTGTTGACGTTGTCCTATTTTTGCCTTTCTACCGTGATCCCAATTGCCATTGTTTCCGTGGGTCTAATTCTTTATTAGATTTTTTTCCTCTACCAAGTGAGAGTGTACTCTGCACACTGTGCAGCTCAGAGTTGAGGTAGCACAATTAATGTAACAAATTTTCCCTACCACTTTTTCCAATATCTTTTACTATTATTATCAGAGGAAGTACTGTGCTCTCTCACCTACTTCTTGTACCTCTCGTAAAGATAATATAATCCCTTGCTTGAGTAGCTATTCAAATTACTGCGCCCTATGGGACAAAATCTCTGAGAAGTTAAGTATTGCTTGAATAGAGTACCAGAACCCTCTCTGAAAACTAAGAGTTTTCACATAGAAAAGAGAAGCAACAGTTTATTTCTAGGAAGTAATGAGAGAAACTCTTTGAATGTATATTTTAATCCTGTGAACAAAGGGTTTCATATTGTGGCCATGAACATATTATAACCTTGGACCCAAATATTAGTAAAAAATCAGTTTACAGTGTGGCATAAGGTGCATAAGTACTTATACAGGCTGGAAACACTTATTACAACAAAAATGTTGTAAAGCCTGTTAGAATAAATACAAATAGATTTCAAATCAATCTCATATGTTTACAGTTATATACATAAGGGGTTATAAGATGGATACAACAGATGAAATTAGATAAGAAACCAAGAGAGAGGAGATGAAATGTTAAGAGTTGGAGGTGAGCATGAAATCATATGTGACATAGAAGTGAAAAAGAAAGTGAGAGGTAGGATTCTGGAAGAGAGAGGAAGGAGAGAAAGATACAACAAAGCAACATTATTCAATTTTTGTCTAAAAATGTAAATCAATAATAAAATTTTATAAACTTAAAAGTAAATTATTTTAGCTGTTTGGCAGACTACAAAGTTCATGATCTGTGGAAAAGAATCATCAAACGAAAGACCTCTTTGTAAATGTTTGTCATCACAGGATTCTAATTGTCTTCAGAAGTGACACCATGAAAGTTTGCCTTTCTCATCCTTGGCACTGGATAAAAAGAACATTTTATCACAGGATACCGCCTTTACATCTGAGCCAATCTTTAGAAAAATGTAGCAAAATCAACTCGAAGTAATTTACATTCCAGAGGAAAAATTAAGAGAATTTAATGTGACAGGTTTCCAGGTTAGAAATCCAGGCAGATAGTAGCAATAAATGCTAGTTCTCTTCTTGAAACACATTATAAAGCTAAATTGTTAGAAGGTAGTTTTAAATCATGGTTTTTCCCTTTTGTGTTTTACTAGCTCTCAGGTTTCGTGAACGTGTCAGGAGGATAAATATGGTGATCAGCTAAGATGAGATAAGAAATGGAAGATTCTAGGTCTAGACCAATGAATCTGATAACACTTGTTGATGATGAATTATAAATGTTCAATGTCCTGGTATGGAATGGGACACAAATTTAAGCTCTGTTATGTGTCACCGGGTTCTAAACAAGTTAATAGTTCATATTGGTATATTTTCTTCCCTGTTTTGGCAATTTAAAATACATTTTCAAAAAAATTAGAGACATTTGACAATCATAGTCATTTTTGAAAGTTGATGCTATGAAATTTTATATATATGTATATATAGCATATATAGCATATGTATATATAGTCTATATAGTATATAGCTATTAGACATATAATGCTATTAGAATTCAAGAGTAGTTTTGTTTAAAATTACCTCTCATAATGTGATAATGTATTAATTGCCAATTTGATAGGACCTAGAATCATCTCGATAAATAGTCTCTGGGCATGTCTGTGAGGCATTTCTAGATTAGGTGATTTGCAGGATGTGAATCTGTTCCTTGAGTTGATATCCCGGACTACAGAAAATGAGAAAAATAGCTGAGCACAAACTTTCATTGCTCCTTCTTTTCTTACTATACATACAATATGACCAGCAAGCTCCCTCCTGAAAACTTGCCTTCTCCAAATTTGGACCCCCAAATAACCTGTTTTTTCCTCAGGAAAGGACAAGTCACATCTTAGTACAGTTCTAACAATGACAGCATGCTAGAATACACAGTGAGTAGCTGCACTTTAGTGAGCCAGCTCCTGGAAAGGCCTACATTTGTATTTGAATGCAACATCTTCTCTCAGCGATTTCATAGCTAGTTTCACCATCCAATTCAATGCATGTGTAGCTTTGCTGTTCTGTAATTGATAATGAAATACAGTCCTTTTCCCTGTGTAAGGGTTTCAAGTTGATTCTAAATATTCATGCAAATTACCCTCATGGATTTTGTTTTTCCCTTTTTTATGAATTGTATACATGTAATCAAGATATTTTTACCAACCTCATCTCCGATTCCCCTTCTACCTCCTTCCTGGCTTTTCTCACCACACCATACCCTGAAAATCATATCTTCTTCACTTTTTAAAAGTTTTTCATTGTTTTATTTCTATCTTGGAAGAATTGCATTAGCATTTTCATGCAAGCACTCCAGCAATAGTCAGCTCTTGAAGAGCTCATTTGTAGTATTAGGCATCATTCCTTTATTCACCTAAATAACAAATATAAAGAGTCACAGAAATAAAATACATCTGCAGTAACACTGAAAAAAAGAAAAGAAAAGAAAGACAAGCTTTATTTAAATAAGGCAAACTCAAGAATTGTTATAACCACAAAATCCTAGACATTGAGCACACACACACACACACACACACACACACACACACATACATCAGATAAATGTAGTGACACACACACCATACGTATGCACACACCTCATGCAGATACACACTTACTACACTATTCTCTCTCTCTCTGTCACACACACACACACACACACACACACACACACGTGCACGCACCTATGCTTACCCACAAACAAACTACACACACAAATACTGCCATGGATACTATATACGTACATCACACACACTACACATACACACCACACATACATACCACACACACATACACTCACACCTTTCCTACTGTACAAAGGAACCTATTGACTTGGCAGATGGAGAGTTCACATCATGATGTTTCTTTCAACTGGAATTACAGGAAACCTTGGCAAAATTTGCAAAGTCCCTCTGAGATGCAAACTGGCTGCAGAAATCAGCTGGATTAGTATATGCTTTGACTACATGAGAAGAAAATATTTTCTGGACAATATTATAAATAACAAGACTCATACTTCAAATACAAGAGCATCTACTTAGAAATACCATTTATAAATAAAAGTCATGTTTCAAAACACAATTTAAAATAATTTTTGCAAAAAAAAATCAAAAATTAAAAAGTATAATGCCTAAAACTTAAAGAAAACAGCTGGAAAACTCCAGAACAATCTAAAAGGATGTTTTCCCTCCTTCTCAATATATAGCTGGTGCCAAAATATTTCTCTGTTGTTCACTTTTCCACTTTTCAGTTTGACAATAAAGAAGAGGATGAATGTTACAGCCTTAAATTTTATCATACAATCAACTGATATTATTAATTGGCCTTTAGATACCTACATTTTTGGGCCGGGGAGAAAGAGTGTTCTTTTGTGCCTCCAGATTTTGGTGTAACCTTTGACTTCCTACATCAGGATGACTTCCTACTTGCTTATTGAATAATTGTGCAACAGAAACTATACATTTCATATTAAATAGATAAACCTTGTCTTTTGTATTTGATTGAAATCTAACTTTATATGTAGATATAAAGAATGCCATGGAAGCAACCTGCTCATGCAATTCTGAGTTGTACATTGACTCTGAGCATAGCATTCAGATAATGTTTTGTATTTCTGAATTTTTCATGAAATAGATCTTTGGCTATACTTTTAATGATTCTTTTTTTTTTTTGGTTTATACTTTTAGGATTTGGGGTTTTTACTTTATTATTTTATTTTTTGGATCATAATGACCCACCTCATGCTGTCATAGTACATGATAACAAATAAGAATCCTAATTAAAATATTTATTTAATGTTTGATAAATTATTTGAAAACCAAATGAATAAATCTTTGTCCAGAAAAGTGAACTAAGTTTAATAGCATCCCTGAGTTCAAGAAAATTTGGTTGAAAAATCATTGTCCTTTTTAAGGTAGAGGTGAAAAATCTTTACCTACTGTCAAGCACACACACACACACACACACACACACACAATTAATTTATATATTTAAAATACTATATATTATCTCACCTTCTGAAAAGGCATACTACTGAAACATCTCTCCAGCTTTCTGTTTTTGTTTGTTTGTTTGTTTTATTTCTTTCTTTTCTAGAGATATCAGCAGAATTCTGCATAACAAATTATAATAAGACTAGGGACGGACCCTCATATGAAGACTAGAAGAGGCAACTCATTAAGAGGAAGAGGGTCCCAAGAGCAGCCAAATGAGTCAGAGACCCTCTGCACTCCTGTGTTAGGGGTTCCACAAGAACACCATGCTACACAACTATAACATATATGCAGATGTTCTAGCTCAGACCTATGCAGGCTCCTGGTGTTCCTGTGGTGTTCTTGACCCCTCTGGCTCATACAATCCTTCCTGACCCTCTTTTGTAAGGTGCCCTGAGCTCTGGCTAACGTCTGGCTGTGGGTCTCTGCATCTGCTCCCATCAGTTGCTGTCCAACACATAGTATGTTTGAATCCTCAATGATGGAAAAGTGTGTCAAACCTTTAGAGAAGCAAAGTAATATTAGAAAACAAATAGAAAGTTAATATGTGGTGATATATTGTGTAACCTAATAAACTCGCTTTGGGGATCAGAAGACAGAGCCAGATACTAGATTAGACATAGAGGGCAGACAGTGGTGGCACACACCCTTAATCCTATCACTCAGGAGGCAGAGATCCATGTGGATCTCTGTGAGTTCAAGGCTACACTGGGCTACATGAGAGAATCAGAGCCAGGCAGTGGTGGCACACACCTTTAATCCCAGCACTTGAGATCTCATGCCTTTGCTTGGGAAGCATACATGAGTTTAATCCCAGGAAGTGATGTCTGGACAGAGAAAGGTTTATAAGGTGTGAGAAAACAGGAACTAATGCTCTGAGGCTGAGGATTTCATAGAGGTAAGAACATGGCTGGCTTTTTCTGTTTCTCTGATCTTTCAGCTTTCACACCAATATCTGGCTCTGAGTTTTTTCTATTAATAAGACCATTTAGCAATTCATGTTACATTATTAATATTTAAAATAGAAAGAGTAGAGCCCTCTTCTAACTATAGTATTGATTCATTTTAAATGCAGATAAGGAAAAATATCAATAATAATTTTGCAGCTGTTTAAAATAAATAAATTCACAGAAAATACAGTGTAGTATTCTGTATTAAAAATGAAAATTATTTAGTTAACATATCCATAATTCATAGGCCATGCTGACAAACTATCACAGAGAAAGATTTTTGAGGCATTCTGAATCATAAAAGCATTTTCAAATTTTTTTTCAAAAGGTATAAAGAAATGACTTCGATTGAAAATAAATAAAAACATATTGCATTGAATTACATTAAACTAATTAAATTTAATTAAGTCACATTAAGCGAAAACAATATAAATTCCTTTCAAAATGAGAATGTCTATGCTAATATGAATATTCAATTAATACACATAATATGATAAGAGACAAAGCCTAAACAATAATGGAAAGAAAATTAAATCCTAAAGGTTAAAATATGCCAATCAGAAACAAATTAAGTGAAAGATGTTGTGGCAAACAAATCAGTGTAATTATGATTACTAGGTACAAAAAAGATCACCTTGTAAAAGTTCAAATTTTGATTCAACTGAGTATAATACTTCTAATGGGAATGATAATGTTGATGTAAGTAAAGTATTTAAAGACAAGCCTATGAGACAGTTTAGATAAAGACACTAAGTGTATAAATTTAATGAATACATTTCAGAACGTAAAGAGAAATAAATTAAATTGACAAATTTTCAGAAACACTATGTAAAATTTGAGAAGCATAGTTAACAAAAGGACCTTGGGACATTCACTAAGTCAGGATTCACATCATTAGAGTTCTCAAAGAATATTACAAAATCTGATTAATGGACTATTTATGGACTGGTTACTCTACAATTCACTATCAACAAGTGCCAAATAATTTTAATAGCATATATTCTATATTATTTATGTATCATTGATATCAAATTTCATTTTATGTTTCAAAAACTCTGCAGCTGGGGATGGGAGAGATGGCTCAGTGGGGCAAGGTGCTGGCCACTTATCCTGACAACCTGAATTAGAAGCCTGAGACTCACATTGTGGAAGGAGATACACTATGAATGTATTCCTGTAAGTTGTTCTCTGGTCTCCATATGTGCTCATTGACATACGTGGGGGACTATGCATGCATGTGTGGATATGACTCACACACACAAATAATAAAATTTATTTATTTATTTACTTACTTACTTACTTACTTACTTATTTATTTACTTATTGGGCCAGGATCTCTCTATGTAGACCTGGCTATCCTCAAACTCACTCTGTAAACCAGGCTGGCCTGGAATTCACAGAGATGCATCTGCCTCTGCCTCCTGAGTACTGGGAATGAAGGCGTTTGCCACCAGGCTCAGATAAAATTAAAGACAACAACAATGACAAAAACTCTCTATAGTCTATTAGTAGTAGTTCAAGTGGAATTTTTATGGTTCCACTCTGTTTCTTGGAAAACAGAACTTCTGCATGATCATCAAAGAAAGAAGGAAAATTGGAAATCAATCTACCTCAAGACTCAGCTATACCACTCTTGGGCATATACCTAGTGAATACTCAATCATACCACAAGGACACATGTTCAAGTATGTTCATAGCAGCATTGTTTGTAATAGCCAGATCCTTTAAACAACCTAGATGACCCTCAACTGAAGAATGGATTAAGAAACTGTGGTACATATATATAATGGAGTAATATTCAGCAGAGAAAAACCATGACATCATGAAATTTGCAGGCAAATGGATGGAACTAGAAAATATCATTCTGAGTGAGGTAACCCAGACTCAGAAGAACAAACATGGTATGTACTCACTCATAAGTGGATACTAGATATAAAGCAAAGGATAATCAGTCAACAACCTACAATTCCAGAGAAGCTAACTAACAGGGAAGACCCAAAGAGGGAGGTATGGACCGCCCTGGGAAGGGGAAACAAATGAGATCTCCATGAGTAAAGTGGGGATGAAAGGTGGGCAATGGAGGGTAGGGGATGAGAGCCTAAGGGAATGAATGGGATGGTTGAACTGGAACAAGGAGGGAGGGGGAATGCAATGAAAGAGATACCATGACAGAGAGAGATATTATGCGGATAGAGAAAAACCCGGTGCTAGGGAAGTTGCCAGGAATCCCCAAGGATGACCCTAGCCTGGACTACTAGTAATAGTGGAGAGGGTGCATGAACTGAAGTGGCTTGCCCCAGAGATCAGACCGGTGAATACCCTAACTGTCATCACAGAACTTTTCTCCAATGACTAATGGAAGCAGATGCAGAGACTCACAAACAATCACTAGACAGAGCTCCAGGAGTCCAGTCAAAGAGAGAGAAGAGGGATTCTATGAACAAGTGCATCAGGATCATGATGAGAAAACATTCAGGGATGACCAAACCAAACTAGAGGGAACTCATGAAAGTTGGATCAATGGCTGTGGAGCCTACATGGGACTGGACTAGATCCTCTGCATGACCAGACAATTGTGTAGCTTGATCTGCTTGGGGGCGGGGGTTGCTGGCAGCAGATTCAGAATCCACCTCTGATGCATGAGGGGGCTTTGTGGTGCCCACTATCTATGATGATGGGACACCTTGTGCAGCATTGAGACAGGGGAAAGGGCTTGGACTTGCCTCTGCTGAATGTGCCTCCCCATGGGAGGCCTTGCCTTCTTGTGGGAGGGAGTAGGGGATGGGTTGGGAGGGGAGGCTGGGGGGTCAGGAGGAGGGAAGAGGGGGATCTTTGATTGGTGTGTAAAATGAATGAAAAAAAATCTTAATTAAAAAAAAAAAAAGAAGCAATGCATTTATGGAAGAACCATACCTAAGTGGCAGGAATTAGAAATGAGCCAGTACTCACCAATTATACTAGAGATTACTAAGTCATGCTAACTTCATAAACAAAGATACTCTCATGACACAATGATATGAACAATGGTATATAAACAATATGCAGGGTCTCACAGATGAAATCCTGAATGAAAATTTTGGCCCAAAAGACTACATGTATGTCTAGAAATGAGATTGATTGAGAAGAGCTGTTAAGGAAGTTTATGAGAGATGGGTAGCTATATGGCTCAGCAGAAAAAAGGGCCTGCCACCATGTCTGAGTACCTGAGTAAGATCTTAAGGGTCTAAATGGCAGAAGGAGAGACCTATTTCCAAAAGTTGTCCTCTTACCTCCTCATGCATGCTGTGGAATGTACTGCACCTTCAAACTAAATAAATAAAATAAAAATAGTTTTAAAAAGAAAACTTACAGGTTACTGTAAATAAGTTTCATATTTTATCTAAGTGCAGATGTGTGAACACTATATTTTTGAGTGATCATCAGGTTGTATGCTTAAGATTTAGTCAACTCAGGAACATTACATTTTAATTAAAATGAACACAAAAGATCCACAGAAGAAATAATGAAAGTTGGAAAGTACTCATAATTGATCAAGATAAAAATAGTAGGTCAAAATATATAGAATCCAGGAACGTTTGTGCTTAATAAGCTAAATATCAGTAATAATTAGAATAAGTCCAAAATTTAGATGACACAGAGATGGTGAAATCACATAATAGGATGAAAAACAGTATTATAAGTACAACATAATTATAAAAGTGTATAGCTAAAATGCCTTGATTATGATCATGAGAGAGAACTATGTTTATTCTGTATTAAAAGCAATTAACGTATGTCTCTTGTGGAAATAATAAAAAATAATGATACAAATATTACTAGAAGTGAAAACTAAGCATTGAAAATTTAAGTTCTGAATATAATTAACAAATATGTGTACTATTTTCATATATTCTACTAACTAATTTTAGCGCTATGAATGAAGGGCTAATTAAATTCTGGACAAAAAATGCAATATACCAAAAGCTAGTCAATAATAAGTACAAATTTGAATAGTTCAATGATTATCTAACCAATTCAGTTATTTGTTAAAATTCTCTACATAGCCAGGTAGAGTAGTGTGTGCTTATAATTAAAGCATGAACAGAGCTGGGACAGGAGAAACATGAGTTCCAGGCCTGCATGGGAAACATGGTGAGACCTTTTCTCAACAAACACGAAAAAAAGAAATCTAAAAATAAGTCGTCAGTCCTTTAAATTATTTTTGGAAATGTCTTCCAAATATTGAAAGACGAAAACATTTGAATTTAACATAAATTCTGCCAAAGAGCTAAAGAGAAGTTATCCATCTTAACTACTTTTATTGGACAGGGAGACTATGGCTATTAATACTAAATGACAGTAAAGTAAAAATACTGGCTAATTGTATTTATGAATCTTGATACAGTACCTTAAAAAATTAAGAAATTAATTGATCAACACATTATAAAGGGCATTCACTTCAACTGGACTTAGAAAGGAAATGCAAGTCAGTTTAACGTCAATGAGTATTAACATAGTTGACTACATAAAACAATTAAAAGCTAAAATAATACAGCCATCTCCAAACAAGTAAAGAATTTATTAAGCTGAGTCCAATGTGTATAAATAATTATAAAGGAAAAACTCTTAGTAACATTACAAGAAACATAATTTGTGTTCATTTTTTTTCTTTTTTTTTCCTATTTGATAGTAGCACTTTCAAATTGTTAGGCTATAATGAAACATTTGTTTAGTTTTTCATATAATTTTATTAATTATTCTTTACATATATTAAAAAATCATGAATAGAAGAATAATAGGTATATTGAAATCTAGAAATCAAAGGGGAAATAGTTTAGTATTTCATTATTTTAACATAACTCCTTTAAAAATATGAGCCCACAAGCTACGGGCTGTGGTGCCACAGGCCTATGGTCCAAGCACTTGGGTGGTAAGAAGCAGAATAATTGCCATGAATTTCATTCTATTCTGTTTTACACAGACTTCTGGGCCAATCGTTGTGGTTGGAGCCTTTAAGAGGTAGCAACAGGAATCTATTGAATTTGAAAGCAGTATTGGCTACATCCTTCAGTCCACCTTTGATTATTTCTGCTGTCATTATGACTTCTGTATTCTACACACTGCCTCATAGACCCTTATTCTTCATCTAGCCAAGATTTTTCTAGATGGAAGGACTTCTACTATCATCATCATAACTGAGTTCCCTACAACATTGCCTTTGTTCATTTATGCATTATATCAGTAATCTTTACTACAAATCTTTAAATCAGTAATCTTTACTATATTCTTTAAATCAAAATGAAGTAACCCAGAAGCTCCTAATAGTTCCCATACTCATTCTCCTTTGGTCTCATTTTAAGATTGAAAATTTATGTAACTTTCCTAATCATGGCTGATAAGTCAGACAGAAAAAACAAAACAAAACAAAACAAAAAAAACAAAAGAAAGGAAAAAAAACTCTTTTTCCTACTTGGTGAGACAGTGTCATAAGGAACAAAACCTGGTCAGGTAGAACTCTCAACTTTTAGTTCGCTGGAGCCAGTTTTACACCAGAATGATTTGACATCCTTTCTTGGAGAAGACCTAATTCCACACTATCAGAAGTCAATGTTCTGGAGACATGAAGCAAAGACTTTAAGACAGGTGAGGACGTATAATAACAAAGGCTTCCTCTCACTTTCCCTTGTATTTGTTGTTGTTGTTGTTGTAGAAGGTATTTATTGTCTCAAATCATATCAAAGCACAGATTACTCAAATATGGTAATTATGTTTGGAATGATATTCATCTCTTTCTCTTTTTTTTTTTTTTTTTTTAAATTTATCTGGCTGCGACATCTGTCCCCTTGTATTTTGACAGCAATGAAGACTGCACAAAATACTGCAATGGATTGATTTAAGCAGTGCGTTCCAATGTGCACTATAATTGAATCCTCAGGACTTCATTTCATCTTCCTGTATTCCTGTCACTTCCTAGTGTTGAACTAATTCAAATGAGGCAAATGGTCATACGCTAATCACTTCATTTTATATTTTGTAAGGTGAATTTCTTCTTAAGAAGTGATATATGTGATTTTCAAGGGAAGGTATATGTATCTTGAGCAACCTGATTATAATGCTGAGGAAGCGTGCTGGAACACTTGCTCAGAGTTCATGAATACAATGAGAGAAGCGCCCTTGATTCCACTGAGAAGAGACTCAGCGTAAACAATCAGCCACCTACTGCCTCACTGCTACCCTCGAAGAAAGGATTCATAACTGGAGTTTAGCAACAATGTGTGTCATTGAAACACCAGCCTCTTAGTCTTAGGAATATCATGATCAGCCTTGGTAAAAGGAAGAATGTATTTCTTAGACAATGTGTATCTTCTATTCTGAAGCTATATACATTCACTGTTTAGTCTCTATAAGCAAGTACTTCACAATCTGGAGAGAATAGTGTTTGTCACTGCGCCAAATTGGTTGTTGAGTCTTTTCTCTGCAGTGTATCATTTTTCTCAGATTATTAATATGAAATATAAATACCTTAAAATTCTGTGCTCCTTCTAAAAGATGTATCATACCCCTGCCCCAGACTTCCAATTTTCCAACCATGTTTCTTCCAAGTGTCTGACCTTTCAGACAAACTATTAACAGCTGTCTGTGAATCAGAGAACATTCATATTCTTGGCCAAGCAAAGTGGCCGATGAAAATGGAAAACAAATTGTACAGCTCAAAATTCTACAAGTGGCGAATATTTTCCTTACTGCAGAAGCACACTCTCTTCTAACTCCTCTATGTGGTACTGTTCTGACATGACACTCTGCCTTTGGATGGCAGGAACATATCAGGATGCTGGATCAACTCTGAAAAACGATTAGTTCTGATGCCAGTGAGATGGCTCAGCAGATAAGGGCTTTTGTCATCAAGGCTAACAACCTGAATTTCATCCCTGAGACCCACAAGGTAGAAGGAGAGGGCCAACTTTTGCAGGTTAGCCTTTGATCTCTACACACATGCCACTACATACACATACCCATAGATGTAGACCAATAAATGAATACATGAATTCAATATTAAAGAAAAACAGATTGGCTAATTCTTTAGTCAACTAATTAAAATATTCATGAGCTCATGGTCAATGGTTAAGGGGGAAGACTCAGTATAGCAGAAATCAATCACAGAAGTGATCCACATGCTCTAAAAATTGACTTGTAACTTTTAGACATGCCTGATAGTAGTCTTATGTGATTTTTCACCCAATAAGATATCCCTGCTGTATTTAGAAATCATTTTTTGGCTTGGTGTCAGATAAAATATACTAGACTAAATAATACCTTATAATATCTGGCTAGACACTTTGTTTCTTCTAAAACTCATTAGTAGATGGGGATTTATTTCTCTATTTGTGTCACTGTTTAAGTTATCTTTGATATTTTATATATTTGAATTCTTTAATGGACTTGTAAAGACACTTCTCTGTGTTCTGAAGCATTTTACTCTTATATGTTCTACTGTTGGATCTGTTTCTTATTTTTAGACATTTGAAACTGCAGGACTGTGGGGAATCTATGTAAATCTACCAGGGGTGAATAAAGAGTAAAATTGTGGCTATGGTCATACAGTTATCTTTCCGCAGACATAGGGATTTCAATACCTATCATTACGCATCAAATTCTTCTAAGTACTAATGAAGCCAGATGAAATATCATGATGCTCGCTTTTACTATAATGATAATAGTAGTAAAACATGTATTGAAGAATACATGAAAGAAATGTTATCTACTTTACAGTGTCTGTAGTCAAGCACTATGAAGAGAGATGTCTTCTGCTTGGGGAAAAAGAAGTAAGGATGTTGAAGTCTTGCAGTGGATAAACTGTAACACATGATGAGGTGAAACCTAGTGATGAATAGAGTCCCACAACCATCCCAAAACTCAGAAAGTGAGTCACTGGCACTGAATTATCCTTATTAGCTAATGTCAAATAGATGTCTCTGAAATTCATATAGCAGAATGTGGAGCAAGATGCCATTTCCTAAGAATTAGGGCACAAATACTAGCAAAGAGCATTTTAGTTCAGTAGACAGGCCCAATAATGAGAGGTCCAAAATAAGACAGAAAATAAAGGCCCTATACTCATGTCAGAATTTAAAAATGAAGCCTATTAGGCCAGAATTCAAAGATTGAGTCTGTAGACCTACTCTAGCTCCAGGCTGGTAAATAGTTCTAATTGGAGTGATATTTGTAGGTAGCCTAGACAGCTTTGTGCTTTCTCAGAATATGCAAATCTCTATAACTGAAAGCTCCAGATAGAGTCCACTCTAGTACCAGCCTTAGTAGTCATGGGACACACTACGGAAAGTTTCTATACCCAGGCCTACACCCACAGAAGAAGATTCTAAACATGCACATGGAGCACAAATAGACTTGTGTCCTGATGAGGCTAACCAGAATTTTATCCTACAACCCAGCAGTATGGTCCTGGATGCACCACTGAGATTGAACAGCCTCTTGCATCATGGAAGTAAGATGTCTTACATCTTAGTGTCAACCTTGATGACCAACAGGCTATAGTACCAACACTACAGCCACAGGCAGCATCATGTGGAATAAGATACCAATTTTCTGAGATAACAGATTTATAAGCACCCAGCTTTGCTTTGCCAAGCAATTAAACTAGCTCTGGGAAGATCTTAACTAATCCTACCCATATGCTTTCCTGAAAGAATTCTGGCCACCTCGAGCGTGGTGAGCCTGGCTCTGGCAGGCCTTGCCCTTCTCCTGATTCCTTCTGCCTTGCTAAAAACCATTAGATTACATTCCTAACACTAGCTGTAAAAGTCTATTTGACCACTTCCTCCTAGCGAGGCTTACTACCACGATCTAGCTTTCAAAGTGTTGAAATCCAGCAATCAAAACCCCCTATGGCCCACCTAATTAACATGCCCAATTGAAATCATACACCTCATTCTAGCACAGGATTCCCCTTGTGCCTTTATAAACTGCCATTTTCCTATGCGCCATGTCTTTCTCCTCTCTATCCAGAGGCAGTCCTTTGTCCTTCTGGGACAAATACCCCTGTCCTTCTCCCTTGTTCATTTCTCCATCTCCCTCCTCCTCTTTCTTCTGTCTGTGTCTCTTATTCCCAGCCCTCTCTCCTGGGGCAAACAAATCTCCTTTGTGCTGAGAACTTGGCCTTGGGTGTCCTGTACCAATACTTTTCCTTTCATTTCCTAGTGAAAAAAAAAAAAAAAGACCTACCATGTAGAACTCAGTATGGACAACCTGCAGAAGAGAATTGAAATCGGCGATTTGAAGAAAAGCTAACCTGCTTCAAAGGTATGGGGGGGAAACGAGCCAGGAGTCTTACACAGGCCAGAAGAAAATTCACTTAACCTCAGGGAAAAAAAGAAAACAAACAAACAAACAAAAGACATCCCTGAGGGATGGACTATGTCTTTAGGTACTAAAGAAGTGAACAAAGAAGTGGAGTCCTAGATTAGCTACACACAGATGAAGCCTGGGGTCCCTGGAATGGGAGTGAGAAGAGAGACTTGGAAACAGTTCCAAGAAACACCATAATTTACCTTTAGAGAGAAAGGACATAAAAAGAACCACTGGCGTGCTCAAAGATAACAACCGTGGGAGAGAAAAGCAACAGGAAGACAACATTTTCAGCAAAAGGTATGAAATAGCCAGGTTTTTTTGTTTGTGTGTGGGACTAAATGTTGAGTCAATAATAATATGGGGGAAAAGTCAAATAATTTTTATCATGGATCATAACAGTGAGGGTGGTCCAGCAGGTTCAAGTGTGGGTTTTTTCAACTACTATTTTGTCACAGGTGACAGTGCCTCCTGCTTAAACTGTGTTTCATAGTCAGTCTTTAATTCATAGTATGCATGTGGGCGTGTGGGTGTCCTCACCTACAGCAAACACTTCCTGTCTATTTCTGTCATTATTTATCATCAGCATGTTTGCTATTATGTCATCTAATCATAACAAAAAGTGACATGTTATAATGGACATGGGAAGGATAGCAGCAGCAAGCTGAGGAATACACAGAAGATGGGTTAGTGAAATCCAATAGATGGTATGCTTTGGGATCTATTTCATGTCTGGTATAATCTCATGAGAGTGAAATGATAAGAGAAAAGAACATGTTTCCTCCTGGGTTTAATTTTAGAAATGTGAGTACTTATCCTTAATGAAGGAAATCACATAAGAAAGATTAAAAATTGAAATTCCACACAAGAGCAGAATATAATACACAAGTTCATGAGAGTGCTCAAATGTGGCCTGAGAAAATAACTTAGTAAAGTAGAAATAAAACTAGATAGGAAAACTGTTGATGCTAGAGACTGCAATGCAAAATATTGATGTGTTTGTGCACCAATAGATTTTTACAATCAAATATGTGTTACAGAACATGTACTATTTATTCCACTAACTGGTAAAAATTTCATTGACCCACAACTCATGCACTTATTTAATTGATTATTGGTTCATCAATTAATTCATATGATAAATGTTTCTACTTTTCTAATGATACATACTTGTTATAACCTGCATGGTGTCAGTAAATGAAGTCATAAAATACAATAGCTACCATCAGTGAATGAAAGACATACTGAATGACGACTAAGGAACCACTGAGTGTAAAGTCTGCAATATGAGAGAAGTAGCAGGAGAGGATGAAAAATCCAGAACACTGCATGGGCTACTGAGTAGGTTGAGAGGCAAGGGTAGAAAACTAATCTGTCTGTATTTCTCCCTCCCTCCCTCCCTTCCCTTCTCTTCCTTCCTTCCTTCTCTTCCTTCCTTCTCTTTTTTTTTTTTTCCTGATTCATAAGCCAAGAAATTGTAAAATACTTTCCAGTTTGGCAACTGATTGCTTTTTCAAACACTGTTTTTTGGAACTTCATACTAATTTTGGATCTTTATAAGTTGCTACATAGAAAAGTGGAAAATTGTATAGTGGATCATATTTCTCTGAGCCATTCAAAGCTACAGTACTTTGATCTTTTGTCATAAGTAAAAGCTTGTGTAAGATTTTGATTCAATATGTATTTGCACTGTTACTAAATAAAAGCGTTTTTTTTTTTTTTTTTACACTTTGCCTAAAAGAATTTTTAAGAAGGAAAACATGGTGGTGGGGAGGCATTTGGCAAAATATCTGAGAGATAAACTGGAAGAAAAAAAAAGGAATAGTTATTCTTGGGTTTACAGAACTCACACTGGTAATCCATATAAAGCATAAGCTTTATATAATTTAAATATAAACCTTATATAATTTAAACTTTATATAATATAGTATAAAAACTTTATGTATTCCTATGAAGAATATAAATGAGGAAAATTGAGACAGAATGCAAAACGTAAGTCTTTTTGTATGCTCAATGTTTTGAAGATGTGAGATGGTTAAGGTGTAAAACGAATTCATCCCAAACATGAGAGGAAACAACCTATTATATTTTAAAGATGTGAAATTATTGATAGCTAGCATTGTTGATAAACAGTGATCAAACAAAGAATACAGATGGAAAATTATTATATGGAAGTGTTTATATGTTTGAAAGAGTCAAAAATAAGATAAATGTGCTAATCAGGAAATAGTGTGAGCAACAATCCCAAAAAGGGAATTTGTGATATGCAGAAAATGTGATAATTAGGAGAGTGAGTCATTCGAAAGCTAAAATTGAAAACTGAATCACACTGAAGTTATTAAAGTCAAAGTTATGGCTCTTTATTAAGATCATCACACTCATATTACCCTTTTATACAATTTTCTCTTCCTGTTTGGATAATTGTGCTACTGGTCCTTAACAATTAACTCAATATGAATTAAAATTATATTATTCTTTTTTCAAAGATTGAATTTTTGTTTGCTTACTTCTTTATTAAAAATGGGATTATAAAAATTTCTATCAGACGGACAATCTTTCAACCTCTCTAATATGTGTGTTCCAGACATACTGTGTAGAACAACTGCATTTTGAAAACAAGGATTTTCAGTAGATAGCTCTGTTTAGTTTTTACTGCTATTTAGAATGTGTAAAGTTCTAAATGCAATGAAAAGGAAGCAAAAGACAGAGATAGTGAAAATAGAAGGATTGGATCATCTTTCTACATTAGGAAAGCCACTAAAATAGCTTCATCCGGGCATTTTATTTGATTAAAAAAAGAGCAAGCAAACAAACAAAAAACACACATAAAACTCTTTCAACATAATTGTTGCTTTTGTTGTTGTTTCTTTTTTTATGACAGTAATTATGAACATAAAAGTTCAGCAAAGACTTGTTTATTTATTCAGTTGCTGGACTGAATACTGATATATTCGTTGTTACTATTTTATCCTCATTAAAATATGAAGATGGTGGGTAATTTTTATTGTTAAAGAAAAGAAATAATACAAGTTATTATTTTCTTGAGCAGACATATGGAGCCCATTGTGCAGAGCTCCCTCATTCTGACACAGGCTTGCCATGTACCCCATGCTGTGTCCCTTGGGCCTATACTGTGAAGCAAAAAGAGGAGAGTAAAGAGGGGAGAGGAGAATGAGGTATGACAAAGGGAAGACACTTCAAAGAAAAAGGACAGGGTCTGCTGATCACCCCATCCATTCCACTGGGACTCCTTGTTCTCAGTTTTCTGCTTCTCAAGTTTCTGCTATCAAAAATAAAAGCTGTGTTGGTACAGCTAAATGTATCTGACGGTGTGATCAAATGCAACAACCATTAGATTCTTCAGGAAAGGAAGAAGTAAGTGGAAGATTGTGAATCAATCAGACACTTGTTTGAAACTGGCCACTCAGTTCATTTAAGTGATTCATTAATTAGACAAGAAGCATTCTAATTGCCTATGGAATGAAGAAAAGAGAAAGTGTCTGTTCACACTGTATGCATGATGGCACTCTTTCAACACCGTG
Source organism: Peromyscus eremicus (assembly GCF_949786415.1). Classification (NCBI taxonomy): domain Eukaryota; kingdom Metazoa; phylum Chordata; class Mammalia; order Rodentia; family Cricetidae; genus Peromyscus; species Peromyscus eremicus. The sequence continues at coordinate 39,648,098 of NC_081424.1, read as the reverse complement.
TTGTGTTAGCCTTTCCTTCTGTACATATTTTTCCAGATATTTCTGGTTAATTTTGAACAGACAGATACAGCTATAATCTCTACCAAATTATCGTCTAGATCAAATTTCTGATAATAATGAGTCAAGTAAGATCTACATGTTGAGTAACCGGAGTATCTATCTGATAAGGAGCCAGGGATTTCAGGGCTCTTGATTTTCAATGAATCAGACATGGCTTTGCTCTCATGCTGCCATTATAGAGGAAGAGACAGAAATAGTCATAATATAGAGAAAGTTGGTGGAAAGGTTAGTGGTTTTGCATTCAATTTACAGTTACGTTTAAGAATGGCACATAAAACATCAAAAATTAATGCACTTATAAAATTTAGATAGATCAACATCAACCATATGCTTTATGTACTAGTAAATACAGACTTTACAAGAAATAAAATAGACAGGAGAGAAGAAAATTGCTGTGGGTAAGAAGCACAACCTTTCATATGTAAAATCTTTAACCAACAAAGCAAAACACATAGCCAACTGTTATCATCAAAAGGAGACAACTGAGTGATATCAGATAAATATAAATTGTTATCGAAATGAAATATGACTAATATTGGAAAATATGGCAATTTAAGACAGGCTTAGCCTATTTATTGGTTTTTAAACATTCACCAGTTGTAAGAATTTCTTCTTTTTAAATTATTAGATGATTATGACTTCATTTTGTTTCACTGAATTCTTCTTTGGATGCTCAATCTCAGGCTATCCTTTCACTTCTGTTACATCTACAACAAGATTCCAGTCCTATTTCTAATGATAGTGTGGAACAACTCCATCTCTTCATTCAGCTAATGAAATGTACACTCTGTAATATACACCTTATAATTTTAAGTTTTTTGCATCAGTAAGACCAGATATTGAGCACTTACAAAATTTATGTGAATATTTTTGGTTGTAAAAATATTTGGACCCTCATGGCAACAAACAAGTAAGTATAACTCCATTCCCAGAGTACCCAAAACCCTCTTACGGCTTTGACAAGCACATGTAGAATACATGGACATCTATGCAGACAATCATCCACACATATAAAAAATAAATAAACAAAGTTTAATTTTAAAAAATATTGGCAAGTATTTCACACCTATCTTCAGAGGGCACTTGAAGTACTTCTATCCATGTCAGGGATACCACTACTTTATAGATGAGGAAAAAATTACCAACCCTTTCTAGTTAGTCCTGCAACACGGGCTGAAGAGATGACTCATACTAATCAAATCTAGAACCAAGCTCTCATTTTGAATGACACACAGATTAAAGTTACACTGAATATTCAGAAAATCAGCTATAGGCTAAATTTAGTGTAATGTTCTATTTTTTTTGTTTCACATTTTTGCCCAAGAGTGTTGTGTTATGTATGAAAAGGTATTCATTCCTGGGGCGATTTCCATTCTCTAGTAGTCTGTACTAATAATGACCAGATTCATATTCACAGTATGTATCCATATGATCACTGAATCACTATAATATCCTTATGTGTTCCTAAGGTTCTAAAAGTTGTAAATATTCAAAATCTCAACACCTAATTGAAAATAGAGATGAGAATCTAAGACTCATTTGCATCCATGACTGGAAAAGAATGTTTCCTGAAAATCTGGTCCTGTGAGTGGCAACTGTATTCCAATGACTCATGAAATCAGTTGATAGCCGTTCCACCTTCCTGCCATGTGTATAGTGACTCTGTAATTATGATTTATAATGAAAGCAATATAACAAGAAGAAAATAAGCACAAAAGTCCCATTTTATAAAATACTTTAGGTCAACAGTATTCATCAAAAATACAATCATGGATTTGAGAGAATTAGATATAAATTCTGACCTTTGTATCAGCTATCATAATTTTCAACTGGGAGCTTTCTCTAAAAACAAACCACTAAGATCATTGAATCCTATGAATTCCATAGTAAAAAGAGCTGAGTCTAACTTCAATTTTCTCTTGCTGTTTTTTTAATAATAGAAGCAAAAATAATAAATTTGACCCCATGAAAACCTCATAAGTTTTATAAGGAAACACAGGTACTTTCCACAGGATTTGGCTCCCCATCTTATGAGGCCTTTTATATAATAATCAATATATACATAGAGAATTGGTACCAATTCACTTATTTCTGAGTATCCAGAAAAACAGATCAATATATTATGAAATTTCTTTACTACTTTTTTCAACTTAAAAAAATACCACAAAAACAAAAATTAAGAAAACACAATTATTCCAAGAACCAAGCCAGCAGCCAATACTATGATAAATCTGTCTTCAAGGCTAGAATTTTCTGAGATTCAGGCAGATCCCAGGTTTCACATATTCATTTCTAATTTCTAAGTGAGAAAAAAGTTATAGTGAGTATTTCTATATCGCCCACTACTAAGTATTATGGTACAATTTTCTATTATGTAATGAAAAGTTTAAAATTTCAAGTTTAGATTATGCGGCATTTACTTCTTCTTTCAAAAGATTACAATTATGAAAGACTGTATTAGATGTTTATCTACGAAGTAAGTTAATACAACTTGATTAACAACTATAAGTTTTTGCTGCAGTTACATGTATACAAGATACCCACCAGTAGAGAAATACAAAAACAAAAACACATCAACTTTATTAAGAAAGCCATTTCATTTCTGTGGGATCTATGTTTCTTAAACTTAAAAGAGAGTATTTGGTTAAATTGTCTTTAGATCTCTTTTTTCCACTTTAATAGACCATTTGCAATATGATGACTACAATTCAGCTTTGATGACAATGCAATTTGGTTAATTCTTGAACTGCTGATCAAAATTTCAGTTAAACTTACTGTGATTCCGGAGGAAAACATTCCAAGGTTGAGTCAAAAAAGTAAGAAACACAAAGCTTTGATAGATGGTTTACATTTGTGCCTGTTAGGGACAAGAGCCGTCCTTCAATCTCCATCAAAGTCATCACTGAAAATTACCCTATGTATAAACAAGAATGAACTCCTCTGGATTTACAATCACCAAGGAAAGAGCCTCTGGTGTATCTGCCAGACTGTTCCCTGTAGCTAGAGCTTTCCTCCAGTCCTGCCTGGCCCACAGTCAGGACAAATCTCTCTCATCTGTCAGGCTCAGACCCAACCAAATAAACACAGAGACTTATACTGCTTACAAACTGTATGGCCGTGGCAGGCTTCTTGCTAACTGTTCTTATATCTTAAATTAATCCATTTCCATAAATCTATACCTTGCCACGTGGCTCGTGGCTTACTGGCATCTTCACATGCTGTTTGTCATCATGGCAGCTGTCAGTGTCTCCCTGACTATGCCTTCCACTTCCCAAAATTCTCTTCTCTGCTTGTCCCGCCTATCCTTCCTGCCTGGCTACTGGCCAATCAGTGTTTTATTTACTAACCAATCAGAGCAACATATTTGACATACAGAACATCCCACAGCAGTTCCCAGTCTAATTTTGGAGGAAAGATCCATTGTGAAAGTGAATAATGTAGTAGAATATTAGTTTAAGTCTTCATATGTTTTTCTAGTATTTTCTTTAACTCAAAACACGACAAAGTGAAATTTCCTTGATGAGAGATTAAGACTATACTGATCTGTGGGAATAAGGACAATATTTATAGATTATGTTAGGAATTATGTTTGTTTGGTACATTAGTGTATATAGAATCCCCTCAAACAAACATAACTTCACTAGGACTTTAATAATTATCTAGGTTTCTGGTACTAGTAGCTACAGTTTCCCTTTCCTTAGAAAGTCTTGATTCCAGTTAGAGAGCAACTGGTTAGCATCAAGGTACATATACTACTACCTTGAGGTTATCTAGTCATGATGGTGACAGATGTAGTTCTTAAGAGTCGGAGCTGTGTAGGATTGTCAGGTACATTCCTTCTTTGGAAACTTACAGGATGCCAGATAGATACAACTACAAACACTCCTACAACTAAGGCTTAGGGAACCTTGTAAATGAGGAAACAGAAAGATTGTAAGAGCCAGAGAATTGGGGAATTTTCTGTGATATTGTGTCTCCTCATAATATCAGAAGCTCTACCAATAGAGTCTCACCAACATGCCTGGCCAGATATGAGCTGAACAAGGACAACACTAACGCACATGCCAAAGCATTCAGTAAAAAGCTCAGGAGGCATCAACCCTACCAAAAGAACTATAGACAACTGAGGAAAGCTGAGAACAGAGGGGTGGTTCTCCTCAGGAAACGGCACACCAATTGGCTGTCAAGTAAAAAAATATTCAGCTGTGAAAAACATACATACAAGTAACATTATACAGACGGAGCAGGTTATATTTAGGAATATCTGTACATGCATATACATATATGCATTTATATTATAATCTCAAAAGGAGTTAAAGGAAGAGAAGAAAAAACATGACATCAGTCTTTCACTGAGTAATATTGGAAAGGTTCTATTTAAAACTCATAAATACATATCCAGATTTTTTTAAAATTTTGTTTGTTTGTTGTTTGTTTCCAACTTTAAAATTGGCATTCTAAAGGGTACTTATGTCCCTGCTTATGCTGGAATATTTTCACTTTATCATGTACACATTATTTTGTTGTATTTCCTAGATGTGACACTCTGTCCTGTGTATTTTAGGAACTTGTGCCTTAGAAGTCAAAACTCTAGGGATCACTGACACCATAAAACACAGCCTTACCACAAACACACTTTGATATATATATATATATATATATATATATATATATATATATATATATATAAAATGTGTGTATGTGTATACATATGTGCGTATGTATATATGTATTTTATTTTATTAATGTTTTATGTAAGGAAATGACATATTGTTTTCTTGATTTTAGTTTTCTTTTAACTTCCCATTAAGCAAATAAATTAGCTAAGTGCAAAGTAATATTATTAGAGGAACTGTTCCAAGAATGTCTGTGAAATTGCATTTCAATACCCATTAGACATGCTTCTTTTTCTCTATAAACCTCTCTCCATCACTGAAAATGTAATTCTGCAGCATTAAGCAAAGACATGTTCAAAATACAGCTGGATTTTCAATCACTGAGCTATATCTACCTCAAATTAACACTGGAACCCAATTAAGGAGAAGCTGAAAACTCTGACCATTTTAATACTTTTCTTTGTACTTGGGAAGTTTCAACGGGAACATGCAACTGGAATTGCATCTGATTTGGAGACTCCAAATGGAAGACGCTGACCAGGAAATCATGGGTCACTGGGCAGGACTGGTCTCTGTAAGAGAGATGGAATAGAAACATAGGTTAGTAGAGAAACCCTTGTAATAATGTTTCCATGTAAGCGACGTTAGTAAAACAGGAAAATATTTCTTTGCTACAGTAGGCACCATCCTAGCACCTTGATAAAGAAATGTTTTGTCTCAGAGACCTTGGCATAGATCCAGAGCCAGAAAGATGCTGTTAGCAAAGAGTTCTGGTGCTGATACATGTGAATGGGGGGCCACTCTGTGCCAATTACTAATGGTGTGGGACACCAATATCAAAAAATTAAGCATGTTAAAAATCTCTATATAAGCATCATTGGACAGTGAACTGATCTCCAAGGTTCAGGAATACTGACAAAAAAAAAACATAGACTCAGGATGTATACACCCTGAAGGTCACATAGTTGATGCATTGGGAGAGACAGCTTGTCCAGGTTATATAACTCAAATTTACATTATTCTCTGGGCTATAACCTTGAAGGACATGTTATGGAGAGGGTGGTACTGGTGCCTAGAATGGAGATGTCACCTAAGTATATTGCCCTTATGACACTATTATTACTGTTGAAAATACCAAGGCTGAAAGTAAGGAGAGCTAGTTGGGTCTCAGGTCACCTGACCACTATTCTACAACAATGAGCCACCATGTCTCAAGAGTCAGAATGTTCCCACAGTGGCCAGATAGATTCATGGATCGTTTTATTAATTAGTATAATTTGTTAGTATACATTCAAAGGCAGTTGATCTACTACAGCTACAATCCAGAAGGCAAAAAATCTAAAAACAGGTTCACAGCTATCTCCAAAGATAGAGTTGATCATTTTCTACTAGTATGGTTACATACTACATATTACTCAAGGGCAAGTGGGGTAAATCCTCCATTCTTGGTAACTCTACACAATTAGCCCTTGGGATATTCTTCGGGTGGCTCAATTCTTTCTATTTGAGGAAGCACTTTTATTATTACCCTAAGATGTCACCCAAATATTCTTAGTGGCACAGAATTTTTACAAATAATCTATATTCCACAAATATACAGTCATTGAGGTTTCACAAGGTCAGTAAGAGCTGCCCACACCAAAAAATGGTAATTTTTCTTCAAAATTAATTTAACATTCATAGGATAGGGACTAGTTAAATATCTAGACAAACCAATTTTGTTTTAAATTCTTTGGTCTAGGGATGCACTTTAAGATGTTTGAGGGCGAGAGGACACCTGAGACAGATTTGATTGGAAAGTTGGAAGTGCTTAGTCATGTGCCTGATTTTCTGCACAAATGGAAGCACAGACATCATTCAGACCTGCAACCCCACACCACCACCCATTGCAGTCCCAGTTTCAGGCCAGCAGACAGGTCTCCTGCAGGCAGGCCAAACTACCACCCTCCACTACCAGACCCTGTAATGTACAAGCCCCACCCCTCCACACCCCCTCACCCTTCCAACTGCAGCTGCTCCCTGAGACAGAGCCTGCCAGCACCAATTGGACTAAGAGGTGAGTCTTTGTTCTCATAGCCAAACACCCCAGCCCCTAGGCAAAGGGCACAACCCTACATCCCTACACCATTACCCATTGCAGTACCAGTTTAGGGCCAGCAGGCAGGTCACCTTCAGGCAGGCCGGACTACCACCATCCTCCATGGGACTCTGTAACCTACAAAACCCTCCCTGAAACCTACCCAACCTCCAAGACTGCAACTGCTCCCTGAGACACACAGAGTCCATCAGCACTGATTTGACCAAGAGCCCTGATTACACCAAGAGCTTCCCCTGTACCAAGAGTATCAATCTAATGAAGAGAGGCTCCTTTAGACACAGACACCACTTGCACCAAGTGGAGGAAGAGATGGGTAGATGCCAGTGCAAAAATACAATCAACAACATGAAGACCAATATGGCACCACTAGAACCTAGTGGTTCTACATCAGCAAGACCCAAATATCCCAATGCAGAAGAAGCAGAAGAAATCGACCTTAAAAATAACTTTAAGAAGATGATAGAGGCCTTTAAAGAGGAAATGAAAAATTCCCTTAAAGAAATTGAGGAAAAGACAAACAAAAAAATTGTAAGAAATCAATAAATCCTTTAAAGAAAGCAAAGAAAAAGCAATTAAACAGGTGAAGGAAAGAGTTCAAGATTTGAAAACTGAAATAAAGACAAAAAGAAGACACAAACTGAGGGAATACTGGAAATGGAAAATCTGAGTAAATGAACAGGAATTACAGATGCAAGCATAACCAACAGAATGCAAGAGATGGAAGAGGGAATCTCTGGTGCTGAAGATACAATAGAGGAAATAGATACACCAGTCAAACAAAACACTAAAGCCAAAAAAGTCATAACACAAAACATCCAGGAAATCTGGGACACCATTTAAAGACCAAACCTAAGAATAATAGGGATAGAAGAAGGAGAAGAATACCAGCTCAAAGACACAGAAAATACATTCAACAAAATCATAGAAGAAAACTTTCTCAACCTAATGAAAGAAATCCCTATAAAGATACAAGAAGCTTACAGAACACGAAATAGACTGGATCCAAAAAAAAATAATAATGTGGCAGGATACAAGATTAACTAAAAGAAAAAAATCAGTAGCCTTCCTATATACAAATGATATATGGGCTGAGAAAGAAATCAGGGAAACATCACCATTTATAATAGCCACAAATAATATAAAATACTTTGGGGTAACTCTAACTAAATGAATGAAAGTTTTGTATGACAAGAACTTTAAGTCTCTGAGGAAAGAAGTTAAAGAAGATAACAGAAAATGGAAAGATCTCCCATACTAATGGATAGGTAGGATTAACATAGTAAAAAAAAAAAAATGGCAATCTTACTCAAAGCAATCTGCAGATTGAATGCAATTCCCATCAAAATCCTAACACAATTCTTCACAGACCTAGAAAGAACAATACTCAACTTCATATGGAAAAACAAAAAACCCAGGATAGCATAAACAATTCTGTACAACGAAGCAAACCTGAATGCATCACAATCCTTGATCTCAAGCTTTACTCTAGAGCTATAGTAATAAAAACAGTTTAGCACTGGCATAAAAATTGACATGGGGACCAATGGAATTGAATTGAAGACCCTGGCATTAATCCACACACCTGTGAACATGTGAATTTTGACAAGAAAGCCAAAACTATACAATGGAAAAAAGAATGCATCTTCAACAAATGGGGATGGCATAACTGGATGTCAACATGTAGAAGATTGCAAATAGATTCATATCTATCACCATGCACAAAACTCAAGTATAAGTGGATCAAAGACCTTAGCATAAGTTCAGTGTAACTGATAGAAGAGAAAGTAGAAAGCAGTCTTGAATACATTGGCACAGAAGACCACTTCCTAAATATAGCACCAGTAGCACAGACACTGAGAGCAACAATTAATAAACTGGACCTCGTGAAACTGAGAAGCTTTTGTAGGGCAAAGGACACAGTCAATAAGACAAAACAACAGGCTACAGAATGGGAAAATAATTTCACCAATCCCGCATCTGACAGAGGGCTGATCTCTGAAACATATAAAAAATTCAAGAAACTAGACATCAAAATACCAAACAATCCAATTGAAAAATGAGCTATAGAGCTAAACAGAGAATTCTCAACAGAAGAATCTGAAATGACTGAAAGACATTTAAAGAATTGTCCAACATCCTTAGTCATGATGGAAATGCAAATCAAAGTGAATCTGAGGTACCATCTTATACCTGTCAGAATGGCTATAATCAAAAACACTGATGACAGCTTATATTGAAGAAGATGCAGAGCAAGGGTAACACTCCTCCACTGTTGGTGGGAGTGCAAACTTGTACAGCCACTTTGGAAATTAGTAAATCATTTGGAAAATTGGAAATCAATCTACCTAAAGACCCAGCTACAGTACTCTTGGGCATATACCCGAGGAATACTCTATCATACCACAAGGACACATGCTCAACTATGTTCATAGAAGCATTATTCATAACAGCCAGAACCTGAAAACAACCTAGATGTCCCTAAACTGAAGAATGGATAAAGAAAATGTGGCACATATTCATGATGGAGTACTACTTAGCAGTAAAAAACAATGACATCAGGAAATTTGCAGGCAAATGGATGGAACCTGAAAATATCATCCTGAGTGAGGTAACCTAGACTCAGAAGGACAAACATGGTATGTACTCACTCATAAGTGGATACTAGATGTAAAGCAAAGGATAATCAGACTACAATCCATAGCTCCAGAGAAGCTAGCTAACAAGAAGGGCCCTAAGAGGGACACATAGATCTCCCCGTGAAGGAGAAAAAGGTGAGATATCCATAAGGAAATTGGAGATGGTGGGCAATGGAGGGCAAGGGATGTGTCATGAGACTATAAGGGAAAGGAAGGTTCGAGCTGGAATAGGGACAGAGTGGAAGAACAAGGAAAGAGATACCATGATAGATGGAGACATGGGAATAGGGAGAAACAGGGTGCTAGGGAAGTTCCCAGGAATCCACAAGGATGACCCCACCTTAGACTAATAGTCGAGAGGGTGCCTGAACTGATCTACTCTAGTAATCAGATTGGTGATTACCTTATCTGTCATCATACAACCTTCATCTAATAACTGATGGAAGCAGATGCAGAGATCCATGGCTGGATGCCAGGCCAATCTCCAGGAGTCCAATGGATGAGAGAGAGGAGGGATTCTATGAGCAAGGGACATCGAGATCAAGATGGCGAAAAATACAGAGAAGACCAGGCCAAAGTACTGGAAACTCGTGAACTATGAACCAATACCTGTGGAGCCTCCATGGGACTGGACTAGGCCCTCTGAATATACAAGACAGTTGTTTAGCTTGAACTGTTCAGCTCCCCTGCTCCCCCCCGGCAGGGGGATTGGGATCTGTGCCTGGTGAATGAGCAAGCTTTGTGGAGCCCAGTGCCTATGGTGGGACACCTTGTGCAGCCTTGGTGCAGGGGCCAGTGGCTTGGACTTGCCTTAACTGAATGTACCAGGCTCTGCTGACTCCCCATGGGAAGCCTTGCCTTGGAGGAGGTATGAATTGGGGTGGGTGGGTTGTGAGGTAGAAGGCTATGGATGGTAGGAAGGAGGAGAAAGGAGATATGTGGTTGGTATTAAAATGAACAGAAAATTCCTTAATTACAAAAAAAAGCAATCAGAGAATCACCGGAAATATATTTTACTGTTTCTCAAGTTATGCTGAATTCTTACATGTATATATTGTATTGTGATTTTGTGCTCCCCTCCCCTCTTCCCTTACCATCACTTTTCTCCCTCTAACCTCCTAATAGTGAACAGGCTGGATTGCGAGTGAACTGCAGCAAATATGGCAGTAACGCATGCATAGCCTCTTAACAAAATAAAGACAATATCCAGAACACCCAGTTCCGTCTTCTAATAAACACAAATCCTGAGATAAAGGTGAAAACAGAAAAGTTAAGAAGTGAGTTTTGACTGAGAGAAATACAAATAATACTCTGAGAATGGGAGAATAGGCCCTGATCATCCCAAATTAAAACCATGACTACAAGAATCTTAAAATGTTTTTATCCCTAGTGAAAGCAGAGATAGGCAGAGTAAAATACGATACATAAGTAGACACATACTTTCTCCTTTTCAAAGAGATGACAAAAATAGAAAGAAGGACAGGGCCTGAGGTAAAATATAAATGAAGTAGTATCATTAATTTCCTTATAAATTTGTACTAAATAAGTGCCTTCACTGTTTCCTTAAGCTTCATTGAAACCTGTGTGAGGCCCTTCCAGTCCCAAGGGACTATTGGCACTTAATAGTTGATAGGGAAAATAGTATCATTTTCATCAGTGGTTTACTCACTGAAAAAGTAGCTCATGATCCATTAAATAACTTCCCACCCACACTCATGTAAGCAACCCTAATTAAATTCAATAGGTCACACATGTACAAGAAGACATAACTGAAAAGCCCCGAGTCTCCATAACAGTACAGGCTCTTGTCACTCTCTTTGGTTGCTTACCAGAATTAATTGGTAAGATTATATTGCTGAAGATAATCATGTATCTTGGTTTGCAAGGAATAAAGTAATTAAGCTATAACTGAGTTGGAAATTTCCTCCCTGCTGGCTAGCTTTCATAATGCTAAAGGATATTAGGCAGGCTGCTGGAGAAGAAGTGGTGTCAATAGTCTTATCCAGCTGTGAATGCTATAAAATACGATATTAACCTGCCAGACTAGATGTACCCACAAATGCAATAGTGCCTCAATTACTATAGAAGTAACTTGCTACAGTCTGATTAGAGTTGAGGCCTGCTCCACAAGAGGAAATCCATGACTATTCATGTATAACTTGCCAAAAATAATCACAGCTGAGGAAAATTTAGATGCTAGTGAAGAGGCCTAACTTAACATTCGTGCAGCCATGACAGGCTGCAGACTAACAATACTGGGACTAGGCCTTACTCTTACAATAACCAGGGGGGAAAAAAACTCACAAACCGTACCCTGCAGGGGACCAATCAGAAGTGAGACAAGCAAGTACTAGATGTTCCAGAATATTAAGGATAGCTTACATATCTTGTATATAGGTCACCTTGCAGCAATGTCAATACCAAACCCATTTGACAAGACTTCTGTTGCCCCACTCCTGCCCAATCTGGAGTTCAATCCCCATCTGAATCTGGAATTTCTCTACCCCATCATCCTTTACTCCTTAAAAACCCTGTCATAACTGAGCTCAAGGCTCCCCCAATCCAACCACTGTGCCAGAACGGAGAGGGAACCCAAGCTTGAGCTTGCAATAAATACTCTTTGCTTTTGCATAGGTGGTCTCTGGGGGGCTCATGACATGGGCGTAACACTAGGTAGGGAAACTTACAATTACTGTTGAGTGAAATTGTCAATGCACTAGGAAGACCTCTAAGTGTCTATGTTTATAGCCATATATAAGTAATAATACTTGTCGTAATCAGAGAAGTTTCTTTTTGTAATAAACAGTAGTTAATGCAAAGATCCATGGCTGCTAAAGTCTCTAAGAGTAAGAGTTGAGTGCTCTGCACTAAACAACACTTCTATATCACAACATCTTAGGCTCAGAACATCACAGAGGAAGACATAGAAAGAGTTTAAGAGCAAGGAGACAGGGGGAAGATGTGAAATGTTGTATTCTGGAAATGAAACAGCCAATGTAGTCAGGACTTCAGAGAAGTCATGGCTGCATGAGTTGGACTTACACAAGATGGAGGCTCTCAAAAGTCAATCATGTATCAGGGATGTCCTTACTGGGTCCTACCCCTCACCGGTGAGTCCACAACTTCTGAATGACTCTGGAAGAAGAAGAGTCATTGCCTTTAGTTATATAACTATTAAGGAGTCTAATGAATAATTTCAAACCCATGGTCACAGACATAATCCTAGTAACAATGGATCTAAAAAAGAAAGAAAGAACAACAGCAACAACAAAGAAAATACATGAATGTGTGCTATGGATATCTGTATGCTGTATGCTGTGAATGTGTTGCTCTGATTGGTTAATAAATAAAGTGCTGACTGGCCAGTAGCCAGGCAGGAAGTATAGGCAGGACAAAGAGAGAGGAGAATTCTGGGAAGTGGAAGGCTGAGTCAGGAGACCCTGCCAGCCGTCACCACCATGAGCAGCAAGATGTAAGATACCAGTAAGCCATGAGCCACATGGCAAGGTATAGATTAATAGAAATAGGTTAATTTAAGATATAAGAACTAGATAGCAAGAAGCCTGAGCCATAAGACCAAACAGTTTAAATAATATAAGCATATGTGTGTTTATTTGTGTCTGATCAGCTGCAAGAGCCAGTGGACACAGGAAAACTTCTAGCTACAAATGTGGATAAAGGACTTATACAAAAGTGAGAGAATAATGACGATGGGAGAAGTATTAGAGATGTTGGGATGGTTAGGATGAGAATGTACTATGCATATGTTTGAAATTATCCAAGAATAAACTAAAATCTGATGAGATATAGATGGTCTTATTGGGAAGTAGGGTTTCAGTAGAAGAAAGAAGAGTGTGAGAGGGTAACCGGTAGAAATGCCTGAGATCCACTACATGCATGTCAGAGAATTAGCAAACACAAAAATTGTATAATGTTTAAGATTCTTGCTAGATGTGATATAATTCTGAAGCTATAGATTAGTGTTCAGAAAAATAGAAGCACTTTTGAATGAATCAAACAACTATATAGTAGGATTTGAGAATGATGGTATTTGGCTAAAAGGGGAGAATTGATGACTGCCATGGGTAGGCTGCAAACCAAGCAGTATATGGCCAAGAGAAAATGGACTTAGCAACACCTTTGAAGTTTTCTTGTTTCATAATGTCATATCAGGGCTTTTCTTTTTTATGTTTAAAGTTTATCTTATTTCATTTTTATTTTATTATATATATACATATGTAATTATTATTTTCTTCTCTTTTTTACCCCACAGATTATATATATATATATATATATATATATATATATATATATATATATATATATATATATATATATATATATCTTTCAGTTTAGGTCTTTATGCAATTGCTCAGTATAAGAACGAGGGAGTCCTAGTGTCTACACCTTTTTCTTGTGACTTTTCTTGGGCTCTTTTCTTTCTGTTTGTTTCTTTTGTTCTATTCCAATGTTCTAGCTTTTGTTTTATCTTTATATTATGTTGTTTTATATCGGGTTATATTGTATTTTATTTTTATCCCTCAGAATGCCATTTGTTTTCTAATGAGAGACAGAAAGAGGGGGTGGATCTGAATAGGAGGGAAAGTGAAAGGAACTGGGATGAATACAAGGGGAAACTAAAATCAGAATATATTATGTGAGAATAAATTATTTTGAATACATGCAAAAATATAAAGTAGAATATCTACTCATAGGCTTATCATGTAATAAGGACATGGTTGCCAGTTTATGGGCTTTTGTGAAATTAATTAGATTCTAAGAACTTTGACATTCTCAGTGCATTGATCTATTGATGGATTCAAAATGTGATATTTGGAGATGGTCAGAGTTAGACCCTAGCTAGAGAAAGTATGTCAATGGAGTTGTCTTGTCTGAGTGATGCAAGAACCTCTGAGCCACTGACATATTATAATGTTTCACATTGGATTTGAAGTAATAAATTCCACTGACTTTCCACAGAACATACCAAAATTATGAGCCAAAATAAGTCTCTCCTCCTTAGAAGTCATTTCTTTAGGTATTTGTCACAGCACCAAGAATCCTCACTACTAGAGTGGCATTGTTCTACATGGGTAGCTAAGACATTCATCAGTGCCTTTGTGAGTTGTTCATATTTCTAAGCAATTGGACTAAAATTTGAGAGCAGGGATCTGCACACAAAATTATTGCTCGCCCATCACAAAGGGGAATCATCTGAGATGTGCATGTCATGTTTAGGAGCACACTAAGTAGAAGATGAAAAGGATAACTTCTAAGAACAGACTGTCAGAAGAAAATGCCAGCAGAATCTGTCCCTGGCATGCTGTAGCTGAAAAATGGTGGACTTCAGCTACCATGAGATCTGAGGAAGAATCCTAAAGGCTCCATGTTCAGGTCCTCTTTGTCCAGAGGGCCTTATGTGAAAAGGAACATTTAAAATATGTACTACTTCGTAAGTTGAGTGTGAATCAGATATGAATGATTAAACTGAAGGATGGCAGAAGCAAAGAGATCAGTGGACAAAGAATATCCTGGAGAATTTCTGCTTTCATATGTTGGTCAGATATATGATCTGGAAAGCTGTAGTTCCCAGACAAGTAAGTTCATTTTTAAAAATTACATATCCATGCCAAGACAAAAGGATAACTCTGAACTTGAAAATTCTTTGACTATGGCCTTAAAATTGAATGTTATCAACACTTCCAATAGTCATGGTAAAGGACATTATTTAATGTATCTGTATACCTGCAAACAGACACAGGTAACTCGATGCCATGTATCTGGTGCATATGCCAATTTCTCTGCTTTGTAACTGCTCTGAGGTTACTCCAGTTGCTGTTAATTATTCACAAAATTTAATTGTCAGGACCTATTGTCTTTTGATAACTAAAAATTCTCCTGATTCTCCATAGTTAAATTTATATTGGCTTTATACTAAACTTTGAGTCTGGAAGTCAGACTTCTACCTTTAACTCCAGCATACAATGTCTCGGCTGATGGTGGTCCTGCTAGAGCTAAGAGAAACACAAGCTAACAGAAAAGAGCTGAGGATGGCAACATGTTTTGCAAGCCTGAAGGGGGAACTCTCTGCCACCCAATGGAGCAATTAAATGGAACTGGTACTTCTGAATAAAAATGATGGTCATGTGCCTTAGTTGGCTTAATGAAAATTATGTCCACTTTTAACCCCAAGGATGATGTAAAACAAATGGAATCCGTTTCTTATTCTTATGAAGTTCAAAAAATAGTGTGATTATAGAATTTATGGACACTAGATAATAAGAATTGACTAGACCATTTCTCAAGAACAATTTTAACAATTAAAATTCATGGCCATTTTAAAAATATTTTTAGATGCCTATTTTTTAGCTGACTGTTTTTAGATGCATATTTGTTTCCTAAATGAGAGACAGCAAGAAAAGACGTGAATGTGGGTGAGTGCTGATGTGGGAAGGATCTTGGAGGAGTTAGGGGAAAGGTTAACCATAATCAGAATATATTGCATGAAAAAAATCTATTTTAATTAAAAAATGTATTAAGCAAAAATGAAATATATGATTGTGGTACATTTTTATTGAAACTTGGATAAATAATATTTGAAAATAAGGGCTATTTGAATGATTTTCCTATGATTTCTGCTTTGAGGTTTTTAATTTTTATTTTATTATGAATGGAATTATATTCATATAAACATAATCCTCACCAGCTGCTGTATTTTGTATAGCTTTTCCAATCTAACTTCTATGCTAATTGCTTTAGGCTCAACACAAGGACCATATCTTTACCAAATATTTGTCATCATTTGTTCACATGCTAACATCTACTTTCTTGTAAGCTTCATCCAAAGGATTCCTGACTCCTATATTAAGTAAGATAATGCAAGCTGTTATAATTCTAAGAAAATGCTGACAATAATTTGAACTTTAGCTCTTGATATAAATGTACAAATATATGTTGTCACTCTTCACATGTTCCCTTTCATTCTGAGGATCAATCTTTTTGACACTTGGCTTTCAGATTTCCTGCAAAACCTCACTGTTTCTAGCATTTTTTCAAGTAGAAAAAAAGCAGAAGAAGTCACGTAGGTTAGACTTCAGGGCTAAACATGAGTATGATACATAGTACTGTGCCTTTTCCTATTGAATTGTACTCATTTTTATGTATACTAACTTAAAGAGATGCTAACAAATGGACACTATCTGGAGTAACAAACATCTCACAGTTCTGATGAATAGTTAGGCAGTCTGGGTAGGTAGTCATATGTGTAAACATACCCACACACACTGAATGTCACCTGTAGGCAAAGTAGATATCTCATTCATATCCCACGGCCAATGCAAATAGGCATAGTACGAAGAACTATTATACTGATTTTTTTCACTAAGAAAATTGAGACTAGAGAGCAAATGTAATGGTGAAATAATGGTCATTCTCTGTGAAGAGCTACACTTCAGGATCCTTATCACAGCTTTTAAGGGTTCCCTAAGAGACAAGGGGCCTGACCTAGGAAGACAGGGAAGTGCATGAGATCAGGGTACATTATGTGAAACTCCCAAGGAACTCCCAAATAATCAATAAAAATATTACATTAGAAAAAATAATAGCCATTCTCATAATTGCTGTTTAAAATTCCCCACTCTGGCTCTGGCAGTACAAACTCTCAGATCCTAAGGCCTTGTGGGGAAAAAAACAGTAGGGATGTAAGAGATTATTGGGTTTAATCTCTCACATTTATAGCAAACTGCATCATTAAGCTTCTGCATAAATCTCTTGGAGATCATTTTACTAATGGTAAAAACAATATCTCTACACTAAGCTAAATTTGTCTCCATTTAATTCTTATGCATTGTTTTCTAACAGAAGTCTGGGGAAAAATAATATAAATATAATTATTTCAAATCACATTAAAACATTTGTTAATAGCCAACTCTGCTTCTGTTTTGGAATTAATAATTACAAGTCATTTACATGTCTCTTACATGATGTTCTTTTTGGAGACTGTATCTACCCCAATACCTTCTGAAAATGTTTTCCCTAGAAGATGTCATTTCCAAGCTAGGCACCAAAAAATAGATGAAGAATGTTCTTGATCACAAATATTTCCCTATATTTTCTCTTCCAATTGTGGCTCCCCCTACTAAGCAAGGCCACCTTTTCTAAGTAGTTATTACTATTAAGGATGTAAACTTCTTTCCCAACTACACATTTTCCTGTTCCTAGCACTTTCTGTACATCATCACTCACAGTAATGGATCCCATTTTACTTACATAGTTAAACAGTTTATACTTTGCCAAGTTTGGATTTCAATCACTAACTCTCCATCCTAAATACTCCAAGTAATTTCATTTGGCCACAGTAATAGATATTCATATGAATTTTCAGCTTTTTTTTTACTATTAGTATTTAGCCATAATTTCAAGTAACTAAGATTACCTTAATTACAAAGGACAAGAGAGGATTTTTTTCATAGTAATATTACCATCAGCATATTTGATTATGAATAACAATATATTTAAAGATAAAACTGACTTCCTGATTTAATGCTTGATTCAATTTCCTCTCTAGACCCAGGAGGGAGTTATTTAAGAGATCCCAATTAGGAATGATTTGAATTAATTGGAGCAACATAATGTACACACTGCATTGCATTCCCAATTAAGTTGGAAAGAGTCAGAAGAAATTCTGCTGACAGCATTTCTTTATTGGGCTAATAGTCATTATTTACGTATCATCAATTCTTTATCTAAAGTATTTTGTCTCTCTGAACACAAAGAGGCATTATTAAGAGACAAAAGTAACAATGAGTAATAGATTGTATAAGTTAAAAGGAATGATTGGAAAACACACTATAAATTCATGAATCCTCAAATACCCAGGGCAGACCTGTAAGGTGTATAAATTATGTGCCAAAACTGTGTATGATTAGGTCATCCTCTGGAGCCCCATGTGCCCTAAAATAAGAGGAAGTTTTATTGAGCTTCAGTTTATATTTCCTTGATATGGAAACTGAAATGTATTTTGATGCATATAAGAATTCTGGCTGTATTTAGATTAGGCTTAGTCATGGGAGTATAATGCTTTAATATCACACTTCAGAATGGTGAGTGCTCTTTTCATAATGTAAACACTGGTTCTAAATCTTAGAACATTAATTTCAAACTACTGTGCTATTTAGAAACTTACTGTTTTGGATCAATTTTTCTGGTAATTGTTTTTAGTTTCTCTGTTTCTCTTTATGTAATATGAACAAAGAAAGGTATGATTCAAATTTACAGCATCAATGTTCTAACGCCGTATCTGTCAGGAATATATATGTACTGCAGTACAGGGAATGGTGAGGAATGTGGTTCTCACTCAACTCTGAGCAGAGTTAAGAAAGCAAATTTCTGTCATCAAATATTAGTTTCTGAGAGAGAGAGAGAGAGAGAGAGAGAGAGAGAGAGAGAGAGAGAGAGAGAGAGAGAGATTTGTTGTTTTATTTTTAGACCAAAACAGATCCTCCCATGGGACATAATTTCCACATAGGAAATTACTCATGTAAAGGTAGTAGAAAAAATTAGCAATATGCTCTGAGTTGGTAGTACATTTATCAAATGATTTGTTAATATATGCCCAGTTCATGTAAACAGGAATAGATGGATCTCTCTTCTCCATGAGCTACATGACAAGTAGGTTCCAAAAGCTACAAAAATGTTTTTTCATTAATCGCAAAACTCATTTTTAAAGATACCAATTAATACACTTTTTTCAAAAATATAGCTGTGGTCAAAATTATTCAGTTCACCAATTAACCAGTAGTGATTGCTACTGATCCATTCTCTCACTTAACTGAAGCTGAATACAAAATCCCATTTCTGACTGTAGATGAAGCTGTCCCATATCCCAGAAGCTATTACGGTTTCATTACAGGCAGTTTTGTGAGGCAAGTACCCAAACTAATGAAGTCTAATTTCCTGCAGATTAAAAAAAAAGAGAAGTGATAAGACATCGCTGATGTTAGGTAAAGAAATTTTGTATATAGCACATTTATTCTGTTAAATTGCTCGTGAACACATGAGCACGTGGATGCAGACCAAAAGAGCCACTGACATTTTGCTCCTGTGGGCGCTGTATGACATGTGGAATTCAAGAATGAGATCTCCCTGTAATCTTAAGGCCTTCAAGTAAAAGCACTGTAGACGTTCACATTTCAAGATAAACTTAAAACATTACAGGTCAAATGTGCTAGACAGGAAACCTAAAGAAGATATGTAATTATCACAAATAGGAACCCAAATAAGGTCTGTAACCATTAAAACTATCCGAAGAGTATGGTGTTTATAACTTGGTTAACGCTGTGCCTCCCTAGAACAAATGAGTACTGTGAGGGTATAAGTGTCTCCATTTCTAAAAAAAATTTCACCTGCAAATGTACAATATTAAGAAGTGTCAGTGGAAAATCAATAGTTAGCTTACTGCAAGTATCAGTTGTTTCAGACAGTCCTGTCTTATAGTAAGTCTTAAAAAGCACATTAGTGCTATCATAAACCATTAAAGTTGGTTTATAACCAGGGGGAAAAATCCTTTAAAATCCCTCTCTGCTACAATTCACAACTCGTTTGTTAGAGTCTTAACCGCCCTCAGCTTTGCCTTGGGCCATTAACTAACAAACCAATCATTAACTGCTAGTAATGACCATTTTCCCAGGGATTATTGCTTAATTGAACTCTTGTGCAGGACCCATTATTTTCTAAGATGTCAAAATAACTATGTAATACCACATTTTTCTGTAATATAAGCACCTCCCCAAATAAACAATACAAAATGTCAGAGAAATTAAATTGTTCACTGTCTATACTATTTAAAATACATTACTTTAATGACCAATTTTGATATTTCAGAAGAATGTCTTCATTTTTTTTCTCATTCTCCTGAGCGTATGCACCCTGCGACTTAGATGTAGAATTAATGTGCATTTTCCTTCAGTAATATATACAATGTCAAGACATTTATATTAGTAAGCTGTGTTATATATTCATCTGGATAAGGCACATTTGATTATTAACATTCTGCTCCAGAGAAACAAGGCACCGTTGCTTGTCTGTTGCCATGGAAATAAATTAGGAAGGATAACCTGCCTACTTATCAATTTTTATTAATGCAATCAGCCTACCTGCTTAACTCATAAGTAACAATAGCACATTGAAAGTAAGCCAACAAAGCACAGGAGGAACTCGAGGGGTGCCAGTTAAAGTAAATAGGATAGAAAATTGTTGAAATAAAAAGTCTGAGTTATGTGTCATAGTTTTGATGGGACCCATTAATATTACAGGATAAACAATTCTCCCATTTGAGAGGGCTTCAGTGGTGGAATTACCATCAATTAATGTTTATTGAGAGGAGAAGAAGCAACTGAGACAAGAAGTCAAAGGGAGTCAATAAAACACATTGGCCCTCCTGCAGGGCTGGAAAAATTTAGAGGGACAAGTGTTTAAATTGGAAATGAAAAGAATCTCAAGCCACTGTTTGTCCAGCAAAGGTGTGCAATAAACAAGGCTTGGCTGTGTTGTGTAGGGTATCTGGAAATGAAGCTCTTTTGCCTATATTCTGAAAGAAAAAAGCTTCCTCAGCAAATAGATTACAGGTTACAAGATCAAAATGATAGGCTGTAAAATCAAATATAATCATTTGAAGGACACAGATATGTGTCTATTCATTAAGATAGGTCGAATTAGGTTTTAAAAATGACTGTTCTTCGGTTCTTTCAGACTGACTCTATGATCAATGCCTACAAATGACCAAGATTTTACACAGCACTTTATTTTCAAGAAGCCAGCAAGTAAACATGTTTATTTTACATAAGAAAACAGAAAAAGATGCATTTAATCCTTAGCATCTAGTGAGTATCTTAAAAATAGTTTGTCACACAACAACAGAGACAAAACAATCTAATATCTGTAAGATAAGGTTTGTGATTTGCTTAGGACTATCTAATAAAAACTACAATCAATGAATCTGGAAATTTTGCTTTTATCTTCAACTATATTTAAGTTTTCAGTCTGTTACTAACAAAAGCTAAAATTAATGACTATTATTATTCTCATAGTGACAACAGATTAATAGCAAGTAGTCAGAATTAAGCTATTTGTTCTCATTTTGCAAAGGCAAAGGGAACAAATTCCTGTTGTGATTCATATTTAATTTTCTTATAACTTTTCACTGATAGTAAATCAAATGAAAAATGCATCCCATGTTTATAAGAAAGAAGAGCCTATCAAATATAGAATCATTGTCTCATGGTCTATTTGCTCCCTTTTCACAAAAATAAAATCAGTAAGATACATATTTTTGGCTCAATTTGAGATATGAACTAGAGTCTCATTAAAGACAAGCAACATTCTAAAATTTTCAAAAAAATGGTAAATGTGATAGATCTGAAATTCTGCACAATGCTAGAAAGGCTACTGTTTCCTAATTACATTAATGCTACTGTTAACTGATGAAGCAATTAATGCATAGATAATGTTAGGTAGAGCAAAACAGCTGAGTGTTAACATATTTCATAGAGTTTAAACTAAACTAAGATTCCTGACAGATGAATGTAAGTGACTCTCATTGCATACACTTCAATAAGTATAGATTGCTAGCAAGGTAATAGTCTTTGTTTGTTTCTCTTAAGCAATGTTGGGGTTTATTTTGCATTGTATTCAAAATTTCCTTTTAAAGGGGACATTTTCAATTATGAACCAAGTAAGTTATTAAACTCTTCCATAACTTCATAAATAAGTTTCTAGATCTTTAGCAATCACTCCCTAGTCTCTTAAACATAAGCAAAAGCCAATACGGATTTTGTCTTTACAAATTGGCCTATTATAGATATGTCGCATAAATAGACTTAAAGAACATGCATTTTTGTAACTGGCTTCTTTCTCGTACTAAGGTGTTTTCACAGTTCATCTACGTTGAAGCTTGTCTGGAAATCCTACCCCAGTCTACTTGGGATAGATGCCAAGATGGCTGGTGATTAGCATAACTAGAAGGTATCACCAGACGCTATGAATATCATGTTTTTCTCTATAGGTGCATATTTATTATGAAGTCTGATCATTAATTCAGGCATATTAAGATATTAAAATGATAACTATGAATAAAATAGACAAAAACTATAAAAATACACTATAAGAAACTTAGTGAGTGCTGTCTCTAAGATTGTGTTATTCTACCCAAGCCTTCTTTCTTATGATTATTTGAAATGATACAAGGCTATGTTATCAGACAAAGGAGGTGAATTGTTCTGGTTCCATGATGTAGCCAAGGAGTACTGCTTCAGGTCTACATGAACACAAACACTGCACCACTAGGCAGAGGATACAATAACCACAGTGACTACCAAGAAGCAGGTAGCATACATACTTTAATCATGGTGGGCACAGGAATGGTTAATGTCCTCTACAAGGCAGAGCAAGATGCTCTTAGGTTCAAGTGGTACCAGTAACACCTTTTAGTTTAAAATACATCAGTTCTTCATCTCAAGCATTTTCATTTCAGTTTTCAGAACACAGTTAACTTTGGGTAAATCAACCTATAAATGCAATATCACACCTAAAGGAGTATTACATCATTATTCCATCTTATTAAGATATCACATTTTATTTATCTCTATATAAACTGAAATGTATCTCAGTTCTTTCCACATCTTTTGGTATTATAAAAAGTGCATGAGACTATCACATACACTCACACAAATACACACACACACACACACACACACACTCACACATACAACCAACAAACAAAACAAAACAAATGCAGACAGTGGAAAATCATGAAAGTAGCCCAGGGAAAAGATTCAACCACCTTAGAAACAAGAAATCTGAGGGTGTAGTAAGATTTCATTCAAAGTAGCCGTCAACCTGGTTTTCTGAATACAGACCTACCTTTCAAAGATAAAAATGAAATATAGTTAAAAGCAAACAACTTAATAATAAAATAATGGACAATTTTGTTTCTAGAAGAATCATCTAATACAAAACAAATTTGGGAAGACTTTGACCATTAATCTTTTAATAATTTTCTGTTAAATTTTCTCTTTTCTCCCTTTATTTACTCCCTCAATACTTACATTAGTGATGTAATGATGTCCACATTTCTTAGAAGTTCTGTTTCTTCATCTTTTTCTCTGTTTCAAATTAAATATCTTAATTCCAGTGATCTTCATGATTGTGTGTTCCCAGAACTGGGATTACAATTGGCATATCAACACATCTGCCTTTCACATGGGTGCTGAGCTTCCAACCTCAAGTCTTCATGCTTTCACACCAAACATTTTTGGGCTGAGTCATCTCCTGATGCTATTCCCACATTTAAAAATTTCTGACCTTGAGTCCCGTAGAGACTAAGGTGGATACGATTGCATCCCACTTCTCCGAATACTTAACAATGATGTGCCACCATAACTTCAGCTTGCGTCCTGTTCTGGAAATAGTGTCACTATAAATGCAATCAGTCAAATTTAGTTGAATAATTATTGGAACAGGGTAGACTCCCGAATCTGATGTGAGTGGTGGACTTAACTAAAAATAAGTCTTTGGAAGCACAACTCTCCACATGCAGAACATTACGTTATGATTTAATCAGTGAATGGAGTCTGGTTTCTATAAGATAAGGAAGTACAAGTAAAACCTCCAAAAGCACAAAAGAAGCAAGATGTTGAACTTCTAGCCCCAGGACTAAGGGGCAACAGATCTCTGGCCCCTGATATAGGGTACTTAATCACGGCAGCACTTACAAACAATGTTCATCACAGCCTTGGGTTTGCCCTATTGCTCTAATAGGACCGTGTTATACACAAGGTTATATCATACTTTTTTTTATATGATTCAGCCTACTTGTTTCCTAATAATTATCAATTAATTATCCTATTGGTTTTATCTGTAGTTTCTACTAATGTATTTGGTCATAAATTGATCCAAAACCAATTTTTAAAAAAAATCAAATTTGAACTCCTTAGAAGAAAAAAAAAATACTTGAGACAATGGGAATTTCTGCTCCTAGGTCAGTTCACCCCAGTGATATTTTCCCATGTTTCTCAGACAAAGTAGCAGACATACCTTCCATGTTGTCCATTCTGTTAAAACTCCAACCTTATTTTTTTTTTCTGCTTTTTCTACCATTTTTACTATTTCTGAAAGCCTTAGACTTAAACTTCTTTTTTTTTTTCAAATATTTCCTTGGGAAGAGATTAAGTGCTATGTTTTTTTGTTTTGTTTTGTTTTGTTTGTTTGTTTTTAATTTGCTTCTCTTAGCTGCCTCTAATAAGCTGGAAGCCTGAGGTATGCTCTTCCTTTAGAGTTGAGCACTTCCTGTTTAAGGGAATGAGCTGTATCTTTATATTCTTGTTGGCTCTTTTAATAATATGGACTCACAAGGGAGACAGGCACCTAGTATCCTGAAACTTGTTCTATATATCATGCTTTGTGACTGAAGAAAGAATGTGGCTGTCACTCACCCGTATTCACTTGTAACTGAAATACAGCACCACATAGCTAGTTTCAAGGTGAGATACTCTCATGTCCCTGTCTCCTTGAAAGATACCCCCTTTGTGATCCAGAGCTGGAAGAAGAGCAAATCTCACTCTAACTCCTCATATTCTTGCTGTCAATTTGCACTAGGAAAGTCCCTTGGATGTATGCCATTATTTTTATTATTAAATCTATTATTATTATCTGAGATTATTTCCTGAGACTTTACATTGTTGCTATTAGGTAATTTTCATGATTTTTTGCCAGAGATGAAATTCATAGGACTTCTCACTCTATTTTGATGTAAATCCCATTTAATGGCATTTTAAATGTATGGCAAAGCAACGGATCCAACCACAATGAGGCACTGAGGTTGTGATCTGCATCTAAGAATTTAAAGACTGTAGCAGTCAAAGAAGATATTTCCATTGTAAGAATACAATTTTAATTTCCAGCAACTCCTTCACCTTATTCCTCAGAGATTTGGGTTCAAAGGAAGGCCAGGATTTCTCAATTTACCGTTATCCATGCTTTCATGTTAGAAACCTACAATTGATCTTCATGTTTTCCATTTACAAAATAAAGCATCTTTTGGTTGACAAATCAAATACTTAAGTTGTGAATAATTAAAAGGTCCATTTAAAATACAATAATGTGCTGTATTTTTTAATGTCTTTGTTGGTAAGATAGTTTTATTTATTTGAGGATAATATAAAGAAAGTAAGGCTGACATATCATTTCCCTTTAAACATTATTTAAAAGAAAAGCTAATAATTTTGTAAAATTTAGGGTTAGCAAATCTGTTCAGTATTTTCAGTAACCAGGGGAAAGTGGGTTATGTTATTTTATTCTTACTCTTATGCTCCCTAATTTTAAGAAGTGAATCATTGGATTCATTTCCATGAAACTTACAATTTAGAAGTACGAAAGTGTCAATTCTCTTCTAAGACACCAAAAGTTAGAAATATTCACTCATACTTAGATAACAAAGAAATATATTAGGTTATACATCTGGGGCTTGACTGTTCATACACTATGAATTTTTTCTTAAAACATGCGAATTGTGATTCATGAGGTGTCAGGAGCTGGAGAGATAAGGCTCAAGGTAACATATGGAAGAGTAGCACAGACAATACCATGACTGAATTGGCCTTAAGAAAGCTTTAGGCAAGGGACAACAAGGAAGTGGGAAGACAATTCTGTCAGCAGCTTCTGTCAAGGCTGGTTTGGCAACATCAATGAGTGAGTGAGGCTTAGCAATAATCGAATGAAGTCACCTGCATGCCAATTGCATTTGAAGTTTTTGGCATTGGCTTGCAATGTATACTGATTTGCAAAAGTACTCCAAGGCAGGAGGTTTTAGATTTCTACTTTTGATAAAAAGAAGCGTAATGACTTTAAACAGAAGTTCTAGCAATGGCATACATAATTTATTGTAACTGGTAATAGAATTGTGATTTATAGTTTGTATTAGTTACTTTTCTAGTTGTTATGAGAAAGCACCTAACAAAACCAACTTAAGGTAAGAGAGTTTGCATTTTGTGAGTTAAATTACATCGACCATTATGGCGTGGAAGTTTGATGGCAGGAGTTTGAGGTAGCTGGTTATATTACATTCGTAGTCAGCAAGTAGAAAGTAATGAATGTTAGTGCTCAACTCTCTTTATCCTTTTAATCCAGTGCATTAGCCTAAACTGTGGAATGGTGTTGTCCACATTGAGAATGTTTTACCTCAATTAACCCAATCGAGAAATTCTCTTCCATGAGCACCCAGAGTTTTTTGGGTGATTAAAGATCCTGACTGTATATAATTAATATAAAAAGTTAAGCATATCATCACCAACCATGCCAAACACTCTCAATATTTGGTAACCTCTGTCAATAATTTTATGATATAGACATTGTCCAAATCCCACTGTTCAGAAAGTTGATAATCCAACAAGACTGAGCACACAAAGATACATGACAAGTACCCAAAGAAAGGCACATAGTGAGCTCAGTTCTGAGTGTTCACACAGTACCTTTTCATAGGATATCCTGGTCCTTCTTAAAGACACAGGCATGGATTATATTACTATGCAGACAATCTATTTAGAATCCCTCCACTGTTGTAGAATATTATTTTAAGGTGTGTTACTTTTGTTTATACTCTGGAACATTTGTTTAATGATGCAAGGATGTGTTTGATTAAATAAAATTCACCTGCAGCCAGGAGGCTGAGTCAGCAACTAGCTGATAGGAGGTGGTAGGGAAGAGCAGGTGGAGAAGGGTTTTTAAGGAGGGGCCAGGAGTCACAGGAGGGCTTTTTGGAGGATGCAAGCAAGGGGGAAAGGTGAGCTACTAGCTGAATTCCACCTCATCCTTTGAATCTTGAGTTCTTTAGAGGGACAGAAATTTAGTTAAGTTCCCTTCATAGCTTTGAAAGACTTGGAGCCTAAGGGAACACAATTCCCTCCAGCTACAGCTCTTGCAGCCTAACTGCTGCTGGTAACTGCTGAGTTGCAGTTGTTGATTCAGACCATCATGGCTTAAAAGGTAGCAACAATTTAATAAAAGGACAACACTCCACCAATATACTCAACTCTAAGGAAGAGTGTTATATGTGGTATTGACATGACAGGACATGTATTATAGGATGTGGCATAACCAGTATGGTGAATTACATCATACACTATTGTGATATCACATATTAAAGCCTGTCTTGAAGCCATCTTACAATGTACTTGATCCTTTCTATTTTTATTAACTTGGAAGTCTTTAAGTGCTTAGTAATATTATGACATTGATTATGGCACATAATTTAACTTTATGGATTAATTAGTATTCAGTTTCTTAGAAAATTAATTACCTGCAATTTATTATATAAACATTCAGGCGTCCAGATTGAAAATTTAGATAACAAGAATCATTGTTCACACGTTTTTGTATTAATATGTAGCATGTAGCTAATTATAAAAATTTAGGAAGTATAATATTCTAAAAGTTCTAAAAGAAGAAAAAAAGGAGGGAGGCAAATTATTAATTTAATTTAATGGCAATGTTTTACCAAATGAGTGTATCCTAAGACTCGGAGTAGAACAGCTCGAGTTAACGACTGTAAAAACATCAAAGATGCTAGCAAATAAAGTCAGGAAGTAAAAAACACAATATGAATTTTTTTTTTTTTTTGGTTTTTCAGGACAGGGTTTCTCTGTGTAGTTTTGGTGCCTCTCCTGGATCTCACTCTGTAGACCAGGCTGGCCTCGAACTCACAGAAATCTGCCTGGCTCTGCCTCCCGAGTGCTGGGATTAAAGACATGCACCACCACCACTGCCTGGCATGAATTCTTTTGGGTATGTATAAATTCCATAAAGATATAATGAGTCATAAATTGATTTCTACTTAAATAATAGATTTCATTAACAAAATTTTCTTATCAGAAAAATAAAATAAAAAATCTACAAAAACTGCAGTTTTGAAACTTTTAAATTGTAGATTAAAAATTCAGTGAGACCACAAGTTAATACACTTAATCTAGGCAGTCTTAGAGCACACATACATATTTGGAAAAATATTATTATATAATACATTAAATATGTAAATATAATATAAAATATATGCTTATACATAATATATAAATATATGTAAATTAGAGATAATAATGTATCTACCTTTCTATCTCTCATCTATCTTTAATAAATGCATCATTTAAATCCTGGCAGCCATGCACAGTACTTGCCAGGACTCATTAGTTAATAATGTCCTTTTAGAAAAATCATTATTCTATTTCATAAAGTGAAATTTTGAATACAGAAAGAAATAAATACAATGTTGGGGATAAAAATAAATGTATAAAACTAAATTTTGGTTTTCACAATGGGTATATATCTTATAGAGCCACCAAAGCAGACGTGTTGATGGACATAAATGTCTGTATTTTCTGGAATTTATACAAAGCCTGGGAATACAATCAGAGAGAACGTAAATTGCATCTGCTCTACGGTATTGCTAGAGCTGCTCTTTCTTATTGGGTTGAGAATGGCATATGGAGCATCTCTGACATTCATGAAGCTAAGTGCATGAGCGTATGATATTTCTCTGAGGACACTGACTTAGTTTACAAAGATCTAGAAAGGAGCACAGACCATTCTGAATTTTTTTCTTTCAAGACAGGTTTTCTCTGTGTAGTTTTGGTGCCTGTCCTGGATCTCACTCTGTAGACCAGGCTGGCCTCAAACTCACAGAGATCCTCCTGGCTTTGCCTCCCGAGTGCTAGGATTAAAGATGTGTGCCACCACCACCAACCAGGCGACCATTCTGAATTTAACCTGACATGCTAGCCTTGTTTCTTGCTAGTCAGTCTCCAGATGAAAATAAGAGGTAAAATACCATAAGTACAACCCAACTGGATAAATGATCTGTATGTAAACTTGTCTTACTGTTTTTTTTTTTTATTGACCCAAAATAGATGCAGTCTGGAGTCTTATGTAAATTGATTGTAAATGTGTCCAACATTATAATGACCCCTGATTCTTAGCTACACACAAGCATGCCTGAACTGTATACCTACATTGGTGGTTGATCTTGTTCAATAAAGTGTTAAATTTTAGTATCGAAGTATATTAGCAAGGCTATAAAATTAGAGTCTTATAGTATAGCAACCAATATTGGAGAGGAAGCCAACGATACTTTCTGACTTTTGAAACTCCCATGCCTATGTTTGTCATTGATCCCCAACAGGAGACAGGAAAGAGCTTCTTTTCCAGTTCATATTTAGAACATGAATCCAGGTACTAATGCATGAGAAGATCATTTACAAAGCTGAAAGCCTTGTAGTCGGCTGACTATGGTTTCATTTTTCCACAGATCAATCAATGGTTTATGGTATGGAGCTATGTTAGTAGTGATTGATGGTGTAATATAATCAATAGTAGACATAGCAATCATCAATATTCTAAATGCTACTATAATCTGGAGGAATTATATTAATCTTCTTGATAGATAAAATAACCTAAATGTCATATAGTACTGTCATAAGATTTTTACAAATTTATTGGATCTGAAATGATTCTAAGTCAGATAGATTAACACTATGTCTTACTGTGATTCTAATAGTTTTTTTCATGAAGTATTTTAAAGAATTTCTCTAACTATTAATCTGAGAGTATGTATAAATTATCATTTTATACATCATTATTTTTGAGGCTTAAATATATATTTCCTATAGTTTATTTTTTATGCACAGTGCTTGACTGTAACAGCTGCACTGTGGCACTCAATTTTATTCATTCACTTATTAATGAACTACTCTTCTGCTTGGGAAGGTATTTTTAGAAATATGTTCCCTGAAAATGATCTCTCATCTATAATTTCTGCCATAAGGCAGCTAAAATTCCTCTTGAGTAAGATAGATGTTCAAATTTAGTATTTTAATGAGAAGTTTAAATTTGCTTTCAAGAATGCTTCACTTAGTCTAGGTTATTCTGAATGTGTATAAATACGAGCATTGAGTCTTAAGTGGGGAACTACTAGTTAGCTGATTAGAGTGTGAAGATGAGGGTAGTCAGATTGGGCTCAGTGTAGCCTTCCCTGAAGATCCCTTGATTAATTTCTCACAGCTTGAGTTACCTTTGGATGAACTTTAGTCACCTCTGAATGACCTCCATTTGCCTTCTACACACTATATTTCTGTCCCTAGAGTTTGGCAGGTGGAGATGACAGGAAGAACACCTTCTCCTCCAAGACTTTCCCAAGGGCAGAGCTCACTGGAGATGGTCTTCTTACCCAGATGGGAGTGCAATGTTTTGCCTAAGTACCAGGGCAGCTTGTAGATTAACCAACACTTACTGACTTCACAGTTGTTTTGCACTTATTTGTACAATTCACAAGCAATACCAGTGGAAAAATAGTTTTCTACCTGCTTTATGGTAATAATTGGATAAAGATTTTTTTTTACATCTAACAAGTCAATGCTTATAGATACCATATGAGAGGATGATAAAAAATTTGTAGATACATGAAGAGGAAAAACAAATTTTATTTGGGAAAGTACTATAACTTATTTTTCTTATCTTTTATGTACTCTCAGAAACACAAAAGAAATATATAGAAGTTAACAAAATATACTTAAACTCTGCAAGTAATGTGTTCTGTATAGACAATGTTCTCATTGGCTGCATTGGTTAATAAACTAGATAAGCAAAGACAAGCTGTGGAGTAAATATAGTATAAAGGCAAAGTTTTCATTTAAAATTTATTGTTTGTTTATAAATATATATATATATTAATGATATATACATATATATAGAGAGATTTATAAGTATATAGGCATATATACATATATGAAATATTTATGGTGTTATTTTCTTCTCACAAAATGTTAATGTTTTGAATTTAAGCTATTGATTCCCTGTAGGCTTGAAATCCTAAGGGATGAAAACACTGGAGACCTCCATCATAAAAATTATTTTCCAAGAACAGATGAAATCCCCTTCCAATTAACAGAGGGTCAAAAATGCATTTTTAAGTATACTGTGTATTTGTATTAAATATCATTTTGTCTCTAATAAAACGAGAAATTGATCTAAGTAACAGTAATATATAGCATAGGATGTTTTATAATGTTTAATGTATATGTAACACACATGAGAGTGAGTATTAATAATTTCTAACAGGGCTATGTATGTTTTAAAGCTTTTCTATTATTTTATCATGTAAAGTTTTAACAAAATACAAAAAACTGGTATAGCTAGTATGGTAAAACTCATTCATCTATTGATAACCCAACTTTAACCATTTAAGTTAGCATCGTCTATTTTATTTGTGCTTGTTCCTAGTACTCAAATTATTTTAGAGAAAATCCAAGTCATAATCTATAAGAGTCATCAATATTTCAATATATGTAAAAATTATTTAAGTAGCTACTGTATTATTACTTTAAGAACATTTAATGATTTTGACTAAATAACTAGGAAACATCAGCAAAAAATGAACACTTACATAAAAACAACCAAATAGGAAATGTAAAACTGAAAATTATTATTTCAGAAGTAGGATAGAGGCTTGATGTATGAGCTCCACAATAGTATAACATTTACAGAAAACTGGTGACCGAACATGGGTGCAGATCAATGCAATCTATTCAATCTGGAAACAAGGAGAACAGGCTTACTGGTATGAGCAAAATCTATATAGACTTTGGTGATAATTCTGAGAAGATTTAATATTCAGGTAATTGGAATTCTCACCTAGAAGAAAAGGAATATAGAGCTGAAAAGAATTTTTTAAAATAATGATTACAATTCTTCCATATTTGACAAAAGATATGTACCTACCTATGTGGGAAGCTAAGTAAACCTCAAGTATAGTAAGTTCAATGTGATCTGAATTAACACATCACTGTTCAATTTCAGAGTTACAGTTAAGGGAGGATAAAATAATGAGCAAGATGAAGGAGAAAAATAACATACAGAAATTAAGAATACTTATATTTTTGGTTGTGAGCCTAGCCTTTAACGGCTGAGCCAAATTAATTATAAAATTTTAAAAAAAATTAAAAAAGAAAAGAAACATGTAAAATAAACAAACAAACAAAAGAAATTAAGAACCATAAATAATGCAGAATAACAAGAATATTAAGACTTGGTTTTAGAAATCTCAATAAAGCTAGTAATCTTCTAGAAGACAAAAGTGAATAAATGGTGAGGATCTTCACATTTCCAGGGGTCTCAGTCTGTTTTCTATTAGCTGGGTGGAAGGGAACTCACAAAGCACTAATATTGGGCATGGACAGTAAATAACACTGAACTTTTTTTTTTTTTTTTTTTTTTTTTTTGTTTATCGAGACAGGGTTTCTCTGTGTAGCTTTGCGCCTTTCCTGGAACTCACTTGGTAGCCCAGGCCGGCCTCGAACTCACAGAGATCCGCCTGGCTCTGCCTCCCAATTTCCAAAAGTACCATAAGGATGTCACCTGAGTATGTGGCTCATGTTTTCAAGGTTTAACCTCAGTTTACTTTTCCTCCTTTTTCGACCAGCAGTTCTCAACCTACGTGTCTCAACCCTTTAAGAGCCACATATCAGATAGCCTGCATATCAGATATTCACATTATGATTCATAAGAGTAATAAAATTACAGTTACAAGGTAGCAATGAAAATAATTTTATAGTTGGGGGTCACTACAACATGACGAACTGTACTGATAGGTCACAGCATTAGCAAGGTTGAGAACCACTGCTCTATCCCCACATTTATAACCTCAGGGGTCAAGCATGATGTAATATTAGAGTCAATTATTTTACATATGATCTACACACTATGTGGGGTATAATCAAAGTTGAACAAACAGCTCATTAATATAACTGAAATTTTACCTTTAAAAAGTAAGTGTTGATAAGTTGAACAGGTAGATAGATAATATGCCTTTATATCTGTGGTCACTTTTGCCCAAATGAGCAGAAAGTTAACCATTATAGCTCTCTATATTACCTAATGGTTTTGCTGTACAATCAGAGAATACAGAAAGTAATGATTATAATATCAATAACAAGAGGGTCTAGGAAGGATGAATGTATAATGATATTTCTATAATAGAAGAGAAGATATTTTTATCCTAGGTTAATATTCACAAAGTATTATATGTGGAGGAAGATTCAGAATTTTTCAGGTGGAGAAATTTGCAGTGTGTGTTCTAGGCATTGATCAACCTCTTTCCCTAGCATTATCTGGTCTCGCTACTTCCTTTCTGACAAAACGACTTTGCTAAGATGAGGGTGGTAATAGGGTCTTTATTATGCATGCAGTTACTGGGCTTTTTACATTCCCTATGAACCTAATGCAGTTGACCTACTAGATTGTAGAAAGTATGTTTTAGTGACATTTGGTTGACCAATCAATGAGGTATTGGCTATCAAGAGACAAGACATCTGATCAATGTTCAGGATGAATATATTTAAATATTATTTTCTCAGAAGAGACTTGCACATCTGGAAAATCAAAAGATGAGTGTATTTATCACTTATCTGTTATATACTAGAAACAATTTTGCTTTTTGTCTCTTCCAACAGGAGTCTTTACCATTAATAAGCTCTATTCTCCCCAATGAGGACTGCTTGCATCAGAGCTGAGCAATAGCACCATTCAACTAAAAGTTGAGAACACACTTTGTCATAATACAGTTCTCATACACATGACTCAGTGTTCTGAAAGAGTATTAATTTGCAAGGAGATGCAATTAATAGAGATGATAAAAAGAAAGCAAAAAAGATTACTGTTACACAATCTTATTAAATCAGAAACAGAATGTTTTTAACTTTAAAATTAGGAAAAATAATTACTATCCAATATAATTAATTGGGAAAAGCTAAAAGAATTCTTATTGTGACAGATAAGTACGCCTTTAAGCCAAATACTAGCAAGCAATTAAATAAGGACTACACAAAAATAAATGTAAACTATGAATGTTTTAAAAGAGAACAAAACAATTTTTAGTAATATATAAAAGCAGAAAAATCTTCTGGAATACAGACAGAACTGTGCTAGAGCTGAGCTCACACATAGTCACCTGAACCATAGATCAAGGAGACATCACTTCAATTTAATGGTAGAAAATGTATTCCCACTAAAATGGGCCAAAGAAATTGTATTTCACATAAAAGAATGAGAATTGCTTCCTATCTCATAACAAAAAATAATTTCAAAATCATTCTCTTTTATGAATACAAAAAAACTAGAAGTTAAATTGTGAAAATATATGAATGTCTATAGATTAGGCAAAGATTTCTTCTAATAAATAAAGAATAAGAATTTTCAAGTTTTTAAAATGCAGTACTGGACAAAATAGATACTGTTTAAATTGACAGCTGTTCATAGAAAGCATCAAGAAAATGATGAGGCAGCTATGGATTTTGCCAAACTTATATTTTTCTAATGTAAAAGAACCTCTATTCACAATATGTAAATGACTCATATTGCAGTGGTTTTGAATAAAACCATCCTTACATGGGTTCATATTTGAATGTTTAGTCACCTGGGAGTGGATCTCTTTGATAGGATTAGAAGAATCAGGAGGTGTGGTCTTATTGGAGGAAGTGTGTCACTGGGGGTGGGCTTTGAGGTTTTGAGGTTTCAAAAGCCCTTACCAGACCCAGTCTCTCTCTCTCTCTCTCTCTCTCTCTCTCTCTCTCTCTCTCTCTCCCCCCCCTCTCTCTCTCCCTCCCTCTCCCTCCCCCTCTCTTTGTGTGTGTGAGTGTGTGTGTGTGTACCTGCCTTCGTATCAGGATATAGCTCTCAGCTACTGCTCCAGCAACTGCCTGCATGCCACTGTGCTCCCTGCCATGATAATGGACTAACCCTTGGAAACTGTAAGCAAACCTGTAATTAAATGATTTCTTTATAAGAGTTGCCTTTGTCATGGTGTTTCTCACAGTAGTAGAACAGTGCCTAGGACAGAAATTGGTAGCAGGGGCTAAAGCATTACTGTAGCAGGTCTCATCATGTGGTTTGTTGGGTAAATATGGAAGAATTGGGGACTTTGGACTAGAAAAGCAGTTGAGCACTTTAAGCAAAATGTAATGGGCTGTTCCAGTAGGAGCATGGAAGACAGTAGTGCTGAGAGCCAAGTGAATTATTACAGCCTAGCTCAAGAGGTTTCAGAGAAGTAGAATATTAGTAAGTGATCTAGGGACCTTCTTGTGCTACTATAGCAAAGAATATGGCTACTTTTTTGCCTTTGTCCTAAACATCTGCCTGATACTAAATTAAAGAATTTTGGATTAATGGCATTAGCAGAGGAAAATTTAAGACAGTCTAGTATTGACTATGTTGTGTGATTATTAGTGGGCACTCTTATGCTGATGAAAAGGAGAAAACTGAGCAAGGAAAATGCAAAACATTCAGTTTGAGGAGAAAAGGAGTACCAGGAAGTAAAACGAGCTAAATCCTGTGCTTAGGGAGATAAAACAGTTTAAAGAAAAGCCTAATTTTAAAGGGAGCAAAGGGAATGGTAACATTGGGGCAAGACTCCATGCACCTAAGCTTCAAACTTGTGAAAAGCAATTAAAGAGAAGTTCAAGTATTGAAGGAAACCATCAACAATGAAAAGGTAGTAAAGGAGGGTGCCAAGTACTAGCTTCATCAGGTAACAGAATTTGGCAGCATCAGCCACATGGTTCAGGCTTTAGTGTCAAGGAAGGGTTGTGGAATCTACCTCCACAGCCAAGGAAAGCCACTGAGTCTAGTCCTGTGTCAGGGTTGTATTAGCATGGATACCCAGAGAGGCCATCAAGTGAAGTTATGAAGGTGAATCCTAGATGGTGTAGGAAACTCTAAGATATTGGAGATTCCAGAATCGTGGGATAACTGCTAAAGAAAGCCACAGACCAGATGTAGTAGGGAACGACTCAAGAGTGAGAAGTGTGTTGCAGTCAACAAAGCTAAAAGGAGCTGGAGATCTGAGGAGTTCTTAGACATCAGATGTAGAAATGCAGAAATGGGAGTTTGCTCCACTTGCTTTCAGACTTTCTCTGGGCCAGTATTTTCTCACTATGATACCCTTTCTCCCCTTTGGAGTTGTGTGGGATAACAGCTCCCACTCTCCCCACCCTCCAACCCCTGCAAAGTACTCTTGAAAAGAGAGGGATAAAAAATTTATATAGAAGGATAGAGGGTTTCTCTCTATCCCCATAGTGTCTCCCTCTATCATAGTATTTCTTTCATTGCTCTCCAACTCCATCCCGGTTCCAGCTCGACCATCTTGTTCCATTATGTTCTCATCCCCCATCCCCTACCCTCCATTGACCACCCCTCACCCCCAGTTTATTCATGGAGATCTCATCCATTTCCCCATCCCAGGGTGATCCATGTGATGAAATTTGGATCAACAGTTGTGGAGCCTGCATGGGACTGGGCTAGGCCCTCTGCATAAGCAAAACAGTTGTGTAGCTTGATCTGCTTAAAGTGCCCCCTGGCAATAGGATCAGAATGCATCCCTGGTGCATGAGCAGGCTTTTTGGAGCTCACTACTTATGATGGGACTCCTCACACAGCCTTGAGGCAAGGAAAGGGGCTTGGACTTGCCTCTACTAAATGTACTTCTCCATGGGAGGCCTTACCTTCTTGTAGGAGGGAAAGGGAGGAGGGTTGGGAGAGGGAGGCTGGAGGGACAGGAGGAGGGAAGAAGGGGATCTTTCATTGGTATGCAAAGTGAATAAAAAATGTTCTTAATAAAAATTAACAAAAAAAGAAAGGATAGAGGGCAGAGAAAAAGACAGAAACACAGGATAGACTTGGGAAGTCCTGGATCCTAATCCACTGGCCCCTTCTGTTTCTTTTAAAGGGCTTTTTAAAGGAATGCCAAGGGGTGGAGCAAACGACCTTCCCCAGCACAGCCAAGTACAGACCCTTTTTAATCACCTGGTAACCACACAAGAGGTCAAGCAATCCTCTAATGCAGCCCTGCTGGGTGAAGCAAGCTCAGATCTCACTAGGAAACTTTGTGGGCCTCCACAGAGTGGTAATATATATTCTGTGTCATTGAATCTTGGAAATATGTGATCTGTTTATTTTTTTATTATTATTTTGATTTTGATTTTACATGTGGTTAGAGTAAAGAGGTTGCTATGAGTTGCAAAGTGTTTGAACTTTGGCCTTTTAAATAGTGTTGCGACTGTGAAAAGCCTATTTGGACTTTTGAAGTTGGATTGAATGTATTTTTGCATTATGATATGGCTGTAAGCCTATAGGAGCCAGGGAATGTAATGTGGTGGTTGTTATGCCCAAATCGAGGAGTCCAGGTGGGGTAGGGTTTTTATCAGAGTAGAGGATGGGGGTGAGGGGATTTCCAGGGTTCAGGACCCTGATTGGCTGACATTTGTCTAGGGTTGTCTTGGCGAAGGAATATTTCAGATTATGAAAGATGGACTGATCGGTCTTGAAACACCACTGAGGCACACAGGAATTAGTAAAAACACATTTTGTGTCTTAAGAGTCTGAACATATATGCATATGCTATATCTAAGAAATCCTTTAGTGTTTCTCTTCTGTTGGAACATCCAGCTAGCCCCTGCATGATCCAGAAAGTACTATTCCTGTCTCTGTCTACAAACCCTTCCCACTCAGGGAGAATCTGAACAAAGGAAATGTTCTAAAAAGCCCAGTCTCTCATTCTTAGAGGCTACTGCAGCTTCTTCCCTGAAGTTACCAGCAAACCAGGTACTTACCTAAAGTGTTCAGGTTTGACCACACTTGGGCACAAATGCAGCTTGTGGAAGACACATCATCACACCTCACCCACAATCAATAAAGTCTCCCTGCTTTCATTTGTGGGCATGGCTTCTCCAGCCTTGGTCTCTGGGACTGGAGAACCCAACTGGGCGGGGCATCGCTTTGCTCAAATAAGCCTGTTGCATCTGTGGAGAAACCTATTATGGGTGGGTGGGCAGGGGGGAGACAGAAAACCTATTAGTTTCCAAAGAGGAATGTCTGCTTCCATGTTCTGTATCATGCATATATGTACATATTCAGTCTATATTTAGTTACATGAAGCCATATGACAAACTGACTCTATGTTAATGTTTGGACTAACAGTTGTCATGTCTGTTATGTCTACTCATTTATTT
Organism: Peromyscus eremicus; assembly: GCF_949786415.1. Classification (NCBI taxonomy): domain Eukaryota; kingdom Metazoa; phylum Chordata; class Mammalia; order Rodentia; family Cricetidae; genus Peromyscus; species Peromyscus eremicus. The sequence goes on along the minus strand of NC_081424.1, from coordinate 39,609,592 downwards.
ATCCATCTATTCTTACCTGTTTATTTTAATGGTTATTTTTGCTGAATCATTTCAGTATGAGATTTACATTTAATACCTATTACAAGTATTTAGCTGTATATTTCCTAACAATAAGACATTCTATCTAATCACATAATTTTGAATATAGGAGGGTGCTTGTAGTAAAAACTGTGTAAATGGCCTCCAATTTTGCTGACCCTAGTGAACAATGAAACCCTACTCTAGAGTGGTGTGAAGGGACTTTGCTAGTGTGGCCAAGGTTCCAAGTAGTTGGCCATAGCATAGAAAGATAATCCTGCTAGAACTGACCTAATCCTAGGGCCTAGGCTGGAAAAAGGTTCACAGAGCAATAGTGATTTGTATACAGAGTTTAATTTGTAACTGGCTCTGAAGATAGGGGAAGCTACTTGAGAGGAATGCAGGGAATTTCTAGAAGACTGGTCTCAGAAGACCAAAACCAGCTGAAAGACATATAACATGTAAATGGGACTCCTGTCTCATGAGAACAAAGAACTGTATTCTTCCAACAAAGCAGGAGTAGTAGCTTTTCCTCAGTCCCCACATAGAGATAACAGCTGGCCAGTCCCTTCATTCCAGCCTTACAAAATCCTGAGTAGAGAATTGATCCATGCTGTGCACACATTCCTGACCTTTAGAGCTGGGAGCCAGTAAGCAGCTGTTGCTTTATGCTGTAAATTTATGGTAATTTGTTGCACACAAAGAGGGTGTAAAGACAATACCATGTTATTGTCTTATCTATAGACATTATTCCAATATCTCCAACAGTGTCCATTTTAGCAATGTAAAAGAAGACCATCTCTGAGTATGGATCCTTTTTTTTTTTTTTTTTTTTTTCACCCAGTTAGTTGTTAAGGCCCTTTAACAGGTTAGCAGGCCTCAGAAAAAGAAAGGAGATTTAAAAATTCACTCCCCACAGAGGACTCTGATTCAGTTAAACATTAGGGATGTCCTTGAATTTTCATCTCCAGCGAATCCTTAGGTGATGCTCAGGCATCTGGTACTGGGCCACTCTGGAGAAGCATTGCTGTTACATGATCTCCACAGTTGTTATTCAGTCTGTTTTTTGGTTTGTTTGTTTTTTTTTTTTCCATGACGTTGACAATGTTGAACCCTGCAGGCCACATACACAGACCAATCCCTCTCATTATGTCTTTCCTGAGGACGCCTCAGACCTAGCCTCAGGTGATGGTTTTGTTTTAGTTGTTTGGGTAGAACAGAGGTAGGCACCAGTATCTTGTTAGTCAGGATGTCATGCCCTGCCCTAGATATTGTCTGTTGTCATTATGCTGTTCTTCCTATTAGGGAGATTGGGAACTTGAATCACACTTTTATGGTGGATTCTGCCAGTTTTCTTTTGCTATAAAATTGCTGTTTTATACTTTCTAATTATTTTGTGGAGATATTATGAGATTCTATAAAATATGCTGTTTCTCATAAAGTTTTTCTTCAGTACCTAGTGCCCCACTGGTGAGCCTTACCCAAATCAATTATTCATACATTCCAAATGATGTTTTCTTTTATTTCATCATTTCTGTCCAGTTTCAGATGAAGTTCTATTGCATGAAACATTTTTATTTTAATTCATTCATTTATATTAGTATAAATTAAAAAAATTTGATACTTTATATGATAAACTTTTAACCCGTGCCATGCTACTAATATTTAATATTAAATCAATAATATTAGTGTTTTTTAAATTTTTTTTCTATTTGTTTTGTGAATGGGAATTTCTGGAAAGAAGCTGTGTCTGCAAGTACTGATTCACTGACTAGAACTGTTTTGATACAGGGAGATTAGAATGATGATAAGGGCCTCCTCACCTTATCTTTGATAGCTTTACCTCACTGAACACCTAGTTTTGGCCATCTCTGTGTCAGAGCTCCCATCCTGTGACTAATAGATAAAAGTCTTTGGAGTTGATTAATTTAGGTCACTCGCTTCCATCCACCAAGGGTGCTGGACATTCAGTCATCACCATAGTGAAAGGCTGGACAGAGGCAGGAGATCCTGGCAGGAAATGATGTCACTGGAAAATTTATTGTTGCTAGTGCACACGGCTCCTGGGCACACTGGTTCACTGGGCTAAACACAAAGGAGTCAGTAACCCCCTTGTCTTTATTGCTCTCAAGGAACATCACTGTCTTTCAGGAAGCATTTGCTGTAAGCCAGCACCCACTGCATTGTCTCTCCTACAAGTGGACATGGACATGGTAACTTGTTGTTCACCGGGCCATTGGACTTGTGACCCACTTCATGCCATCTCTGACCATTGTCTTTGAGTGACTCCTGCCTCCGGATATTGTCAGTATCCTTTAGAAGTAGACTGATAGTTTTTTTAAAAATATTCATTTGCTGTGATCTGTTTTCCTTTCCTTGATGTGTGAACAGCAAGCTGCACATTTAAAAGAGATGAGACTGTTAGGATTCTGCCACTCCAGCTATATGACCACACACACGCAGTTCAGTAGCTAAGCAAGGAGTCTTATGTCTTAAGTCATCAGTGCATTTTGTGAATTTACAAATTCTCGCAGCTCTGTCATGCAATCAGTGCATGCAAATGTGCAGCTCTGTAAGCCCACCTGAGCATGTGCAGGGGAATCCTTAAAAAGCTGGACACAGACTCCTCCCTTCTCTTCTGCTCTCCCCCGTCTCTCCTGTACATGTTTCTTCCCAGGTCTGGCCCAGCTCTCTTCTGTCCCCCTCCCCTCCATCCTAATAAAGCTCTGATACCGGGTTTTGTCATGCCTCTGACCTTTTCTCACACAGTAAAAGTGCCGCACTTAAACCCAGCACTGTCTGCTTCTTTGTCACATGGAAGTTATGCTCAAGATCGTTTCATGGTTTTTTAACTATATTTTTGTTCTAGTTTCATCGCCATTGACTGTGATAGAATACTCTGACCACAAACAACTCAGAAGAGGAGGGTTTCCTTTACTGTATCCTTCCGGGTTACAGCACATTATTTCAGGAAGTCAGTACAGGAACTGGTGCCCCTTGTCATCACATCCACAGTCAAGAGCAGAGAGAAGTCAATGTATTTATGCAGCTTGATTATTGGCATCCAGCTAGCTTTCTTCTCTCATATAGTTCATGCCCACCCCATAAAATGGTGCCTCACACATGGTCTGGTTCTTCATATATCAATTAACATTTAAAACCCCACAAACATGCCCATAGATCAACCTGATCTAGGTAATTCCTCATGAAGTGTCTAGCTGATAATAGGTTCAGCTAGAAATTGATAGCTATAACTGAGGAGTACCCACTTATTAAATTATTGAGTACAGAAGGGGTGTAGTTAGGTAGATGGGTTGGGCGTGCATGTAGGGGTCATTGCATACATGTAGAGGTCAGAGGACTTACAGGACTTGGTTCATATCTTCTACTAGGTGGGTTCTGTGAATCCAACTCAGGCTGTCAGGCTCGGTAGCAAGCACTTCACCTGCTGAGTATTATAATGACCCCAATTTATGCATTCTTGAAATGACAGTCTAGATCACTTCTAAAAGGTCTTCCTGATTGGGTTTTTGTCTGTGTAGAAGAAATGTGCCATTGTTTCATGAAGTAATCTTCCACATGTAGACATTTAAAGTTTTTCAGTTTCTTCGCTTTTATAATTGTAAATAATGCCCAGTTGAACATATTTGTGCATATGTGTTCATTTTAGGGCTGTAATCTAGAATCTGGTGACAGGTAAAATATAAAAGCATATCATTGTGCAGACTCACAAGTGGCCATTCTGTGTTGATGATCCCAGAATGCATTATGAGTCACTATTAGTGTACAGCTTCAAAAACAAGTGGTATGTCCAGTTTAGAAATGATGGTCCAGTGTACTTTTTTTTTCTCATATTAGAACCTGAGCATCATCTTTAGTCTACTTTTTTAAAAACTGGGGGGTGGGGGTGGGAGAGAACAGATCACAGGAAGGCATAGAAAGATACAATAGGACTACAAGAATATATATGTAAAATGTACATATAATCTACATAATTATCTAGGTGTGTAAATCAGTCTATATAATGTTATAATTAGAAAACATTAAATACATCATATAATATTAAATATATTGCATAAACAAAATATATTATATTTTAAATGTATTGATGAATATTTTCCTTATATGGGTACATTTTAAACTATACTTAATTATGGTGATATTTTATTTGTATTAATATGTTATTTGTATATTAATAAATAAAGTTGCCTGGGGGTCAGAGCTATTAGCAAGCCATAGGAAAGCCGGCAGTGGTGGCGTTCGCTTGTAATCCCAGCACTTGGTAGGCAGAGGTAGGTAGATCTCTGTGTGTTCAGGGATACAGCCAGCATTGGATACACATGCCTTTAATCTCAATACCAACCGTAGAAGACCTGGAAGTCTATACAGACAGGCAGTGACTAGGCGGTCATGTGGTTGGGTTTACAACCAATGAGAAGGCAGGACAGAAAGTCTATATAAAGACTTCAACACAGGAAGTAGCTCTCTTTTGGAGAGGTAGGATCACCTCAGGAGGAAGGGTAAGGTTTTAGCTCTTAGTTCTGACCTCTTGGCTTTCATCTTTGCATTGGTTCTGTGTTTTTTATTTAATAAGACGGTTGGTTACATCTACACTTAATCTATGTAGAAAAATTACTGTATATGTAGTACACACACACTTATATTTAGTGATATTTTTATATGAGTGCATATCCTGTAGATATTGTCTATGACAATCAGCTTAGGATTAAGGAGTAAACATGGAGCTAGAGGACAACTCTGCAAATGCAGATGCAATGGAGGTAAACATAGAGCTTTAGCAATTGTGCCAAGGCCTCACTCTTTTTGAAACATCTGGAGAAGTGGAGAAGGAAAGGGTTAGTAGTGAGAGTCCAACCTGTGGTATAAGAGTGAGAAAATAACTCTGATATTCTTCTGGGCTCATACAGTGTATTGTCACATTCATTATATATAAATGTGTGTGTATATTTTTATGTTATTTAGGGGCTAGAGAGAGAGCTCAGAGGTTAAGAGCACTGGCTGCTCTTCCAGAGGTCTTGAGTTCAATTCCCAGCAATCACATGGTGGCTCACAATCATCTATAATGAGATATGGTGCCCTCTTCTGACATACAGGCAGAAGACTCTATAGATAATATATAAATGTATTCATAATAAATAAATAAATCTTTTTAAAAAAGAACAATGTATTTTATTTAAATATTTTGTTGGTTTCCAAACTTAAGACCACTGGTTCCTATCATCTTTTCCTCCTCATGTTTTGAATATAATATTATATATTATTTAAAAAGACCCTTCTGTGTCTGTCTTTGATTTATATAATTTCTCTTGAGATAACATCAGGTGCTCAGGCAAAGAGCCAGATGTTCAACTTCTGCAGAGCTCTACAAACTGTAAAAATACTCAGCTAAGATTGTGAGAGAATCTCAAAAATGTGAGAAGACACTGGCCTTCTGCAGAGGAGATTAGGCTGTTAAATAGTAGTTTTTAAAAGAAAAATCTTTATTCAAAAAAGGTTTGGAGAAATTGAATACTTTATTATCTATAATAATATGCTTTATGCAAGAGAAATAAGGAATTTTAAACTGGTGATTGTAAATTTTGCATTTTGATTTATGGGGTAATGTAAATGTTTATGGAGACGTAACCAATCAAGGATTAACTAGAACATACGTTTCTCATTTTGTTTCAACTTTCTTAATTCACTTATTGTGCTTTCTTGTAGTCATGTGCATGCAATGATCTTTACTTCCTTCCTCTCTGTGTCTTTTCATGTGCAATAGCTCATTATATACTCCAGAGTACTTAATTCTAGAACTGTCAGCACACACTGCTGTTATTTGACAATGAAAAAACCATTATTCCTTCAAAACAATGCCAGACATATTATGTTACTAACTCCACTAGAAAAGTATTATCCCATGATTAAGTTAAACTTCATAAAATACAAGTATCCCTGAAGAGAATAGCACAAAACGTTTAAACAAATATTCAGACTGAAGAATAAATTTAATTTGAGTCTTTGGATGCAGAGGTTAATAGATAAGTAGGGAAAGGAGAGGATTATAAAATCACTAGGTGTCTAAGGTTTAAGAGGTATCAGTTGAAAAGGAAAGAAAAGCTCAGTAGAAAATCTTGGCAGGTCAAATCCTAGTTTCCTCTACCTTAGAGACCATAGAATGTGAAAGAATTCATTAATAATCTTCTTGGGGCCTGATAAGCATCCATTGGAGCTTCACATAATACTGTAGTCACTTGAATCACTTTTCAGTCCAGAATTACAAAATGAAGATTCAGAGCTCAGTGGAAAGTTAACCATTTCAATGAAGGCAGATTTATCATCTTTAAAAGATGGAAATTAACACAAAATTCTGTTGGGGAGTGCTGTGAGATGTCTTTCTGTATGCTGTGAATATGTGTTGCTCTGATTGGTTGATAAATAAAGCTGCATTGGCCTATGGTAGGGCAGGATGGAGCAAGGTGGGAAAATCCAAGAGAGACAGTGAAAAGAGAAAGGAGACTCCAGCCGCCCATCTAAGAAGCAGCAAGATGCCAGCAGACTAGTAACACCACGGCCATGTGGCAGCTTATAGATTAATAGAAATGGGTTAAGTTATAATACCTAGCTACCAAGAAGCTTGAGCCATAGGCTATCCAGTTCGTAATTAATATAAGCCTCTGTGTGATTATTGTATAAGTGGCTTCAGGACAGCGGGGCCAGGCGGGACCGGAGAAACTTTCTGGCTACTGGGTAGTGATTCACTCCCTTCTCTGTTGGCACATTCAACCCATGACCAAGTTAAAAAAAAAAAAAAAAGTACTAACCCAATCCTTAGTGCTCACATCCAAAATTATTGCATTTCTATCTCTAAACCAGTCAAACCAAGGAACATGAGAACATAACATTGACTGCCTGTAACAAGATGATAGGATTTAGGGGAGCTTATTCAAATAACAATATTTTACTAAATACTTAAATGTTTCTAATGAGATAAGATGTCATGCTAAGTCTTCCTACTGTGGTATAATAAATAAAAATGCATTTCTAGTTTAAAAACTGTTACGTTGCCTTTGGAAGATCTGCATTCTTAGGATACTTTATAGTGAAAAGTTGCTATTATCCCAATATCTGAGTTAATGCATAGGATTTCTGTGCAAAAGCTGAAGTCACAAGTCACAATAATATCTATATCTATATCTATATCTATATCTATAGATATATATATCTTTTGGGGATTAAATTACAATATATATATATATATATCTTTTGGGGATTAAATTACAAGATATATATATATATATATATATATATATATATATATATATATATATATATATATATAACACAGCCAAGTTCTACTGTGATAATCTTTCATTAAATGAAGGTTAAATACATGTAAATGGTGATGTTTGGAAGAAATGAATGTATCAGAGTTTATGTAGAGATAAATGTATCAAAGACTTTATGTTTTATAGTTTTTGAAATGAAATTTGAAGGGAACCTCTAAAGCTATTCAAAACTATCACAAAAAATCCATAGACTTCTTTCTGTATGCAGAGATATTATCAGCTTTTGAGTTATCAACTTTAGTCCTAACAAGAAGAGCAAGTTTTTCATTAGGCATCACAGCTTGATAAGACTATTAATTTTTTTATCCCTTTCTTGACTGCTTGTTTAGCATTATCTGGTACTATGAAATCTAGACTATTGAAGGAGGCTGACAAGCTATCCCTCATGGTACAATAGTAACACTCATATTTTGGTTGTAACCTGGAGAGGTATTTGCTCTGCCCATGACCCTGGGCTATAGGGCCCAAAGGAGGCAGTGCTTGCTGCCATGGTAAGTGACTTCTGATAAGGAGCTGGAGAAGGGACACAGGCCCCTTCTCCCGGCTCCTAGCTGCAAGGTGGTTTCACTCCCAGTCAGATCAGAGGACTTCTACTGTCTACTCCGTTCTATAATTGTGAGTGTATTTCTTCAATTGATATCTTAATAAATTCTGTTCCCCATTTAATAGATTCATGTGGATTGATCATAATATTAACCAGCAGCTGTCTAATTGCACTTAACACTCATTCACTAGGATGAAAATCATGTCTGGTACTAGAAACTTAGCCAACTACCCAGGACTAGTAAGATCATCATCTTAGAAGACAACCTGTCACTGTCACTTTACTAGACCAGAATAATTCCTGTATTCTAAAATGCATCCTACATCCACATATAGGTATAATAATCAACCTTCAACAAAGACTCCTCTCTCTACAACTAATGAACACTATTACAGAAAAACACAACTGGACACATTGCAGGTATCAACAGATTATGAGTACCCCAGCCTGAGCAAATGTGTCTGCAGCACAGCTCCTGCACTCAAGGTTGAAGGACACATTATGAAAGAAAAAGCAAACAGATTGGAAGAGCCAGAGGACCAGCAAGTCTACTGTGAGACTGTGTATCTCAGAAAATAGACTGTGTATCCTACCTTAAGTAAATAAATAAGTCCCGGAAGAATGAAATTATCAATAGATCTTCTAACAAGGAAGGCAAATCTAATGGAGACCCAACAAAACAAACAACTATAAGTAACTAAAGACTATTGAGAGCGAGAAATTAGCTCTCACCTAGGGATAAGCTCCTCAACTGGTTATCTAATACAAATGATAAGCCCTGAAATTATATATACAAAAGCCTGTTGACTTATCATACTGTGTGTGTGTGTGTGTGTGTGTGTGTGTGTGTGTGTATATATATATATATATATATATATACATATATATATATATATATATTTTCCATCAAAAATGGAGACTACCAGTCTGAACAGTTGGGTTTGGTTTGAGGAATCATAGGAGGAGGAGGCACCTTGGACCTGGGTTGGATGATTAGAAATTACCCACTTAGTGCTACTTTTCCTTCTGATGATTCATCTCCGTCTTGGGGATTGCTCTTATCACAAATCACCAAGGAACCTTAAAATCAACATTACATATCTTATATTACATATCTGCCCTTATGTTACATGTCTATAATTTCCAATTAGCAATACAGGCATGGACTGCAAGCTTTTTCATCACTGAGGCTTCACAAAGTGATTTGTTCTGGGGCATACGTCTTAAAACAGTTGACTATCTTCAATTTTAGGTCATATTTGATACTTTGTGATTTTATGGAATAGTGAGAATTACTTCTGGTGATGGATGTTAAATTCTATATATAGAAAACTTTCTCATCTTTCAGAAATAGTCTCAAGACTCAATAGTAGTTTTTGCTGACTTGAATTACCTAGTTAGGAACCGAATATCTACACAAAGGTCATTTTTTAAACTAATTATTGGTAACTTTATGGATCAATTTGACAAGGATAATCTAAATAGTTCATAAATTGCTTCTGGGTACTTCATAAGGTTGTTTCTGGAGAGACCAACAAATGAGTTGGTTAAATGAATGGGGGAGACTTGAACTGAATGAAGTAATCCCCAAGTAATTAAAAGCTACAAAGAAATGGCATATTTTAAAAATTTTGCCGTAAGCTAGCACTCAGTGTTTCTGTTGCCTTTAGACATTGGAACTCACTGATCTACAGACTTTGGATGCCAAGACTCACACAATCATTCTTCCCACCTCTCTAACACCCCATATTTCTCTGTCTTACAGCTTTTAAAAGAATCCTATCGTTGGCTTCCAAGTTCTGAGGCTTTTGGACTTGTAAACAAATGTGTGACTGGCATCTCAGCCTCTAACTTCCAGATGGTGGTGGGACCTGTCAGCATCTATGACTAGGTCCGGCCATCCAATGAATCCCCCTCATCTACATATTTATCTATTTATGCACTCAATTGATTGTTTCTCTGAATAATCCTAACTAATAAATAAACTTATCCTGGATTTAGTAATTATAATAAGCAGATATAAACGGCTGTCTTGCTGGACTATGGAAAACACAGAAAACTGGAAAAGCATTACTTACAATTAATGACTGTGTCCATAAAATGATACTTAATATTCACAAATTACTACTTTATCTCTGCACTGTTTATGTATTACTCTCAAATGCATAATCAATGCTTTTAGTATTTACTATACAACAATTACACTATCAAATTGTCCAATAACCATAATAATCAAAGGCCTTGACAAACATAATTTATGTTAATGATAAGTGTCAAAACATGAAAGTCTTGCAAAATATAAAAATGTCTAATTTATTTAATGAATTACTATTAAAAACATTAACATTTTGATTCACATTAAAATAAAAATACTGCCTCTGCTAATATCCAAATAGATTTGAGCAAATACATTTAATTAGGTATTCTGAAATACCTATTACTTAGAATGTGGTGGGAAGTGATGATGCCATATGAATAAGGTACAAAAGATATGCATATATATGACATCTAGTGCATTTATATATTTATTTACTTATATAGTGTGTATATTGGTGGAAAACAGATATATGCTACACATATAGAAAATGGAATGCAGTAAACTAGGGAAAAAGTTGCCATTTGCAGTGAAATGGATGAACTTGAAGATGTTAGTTTGGCAAAACGAACCATTTGCAGACAGTTGGTATGTGCTTCTTCTCATACGTGGAAGCTAACTAAACTAATTTGAAAATTGAATTCTCCAGTACGTTGAGAAGGGTGTGTGAGACAGAGTTCATAGAATGGGTGGGTAAAGTTGATCAGTACAGATTAGATGCATGCATGTAAACAGCATGTGGGACCCCATTAATATAAATATTTAATTTCTATTAGTCAAACATTTAAAAAAGAATATAGTAAAAATGAAAGAAAAATAAAATTTCTCTTTTAAGAAATTAATTTGAAAATTTTAGTAATGTATTTTCAAGACAAAATGTTCTTATAGTCATGACAAGGATCATATAATTCATCCTCTGCTTATTTTATGTTAATTTCTAATTTTATTTTGTATTCATGTAACATATTAAAATATATATACATATATACATATACCAAAATATCTATATTTATAATTTTCTTCTTATTGATAGATATTTTTATGTTTTATAATTAAAATTTATATTTCTATTTAAGTTTCTGATATGGAATAAGTAATTGAAAGTATAATGACCTTACTTAATTCAATTGTCATTTGTTTGGTAGACAATCTATTCAGGTAATTGATAACAATGAATTGTTTTCTGAATTGCTATGTGAATTTCCAAGTAATGATTTTTTAAATTTGAATTTAAAATAATATGTAGTTGAGCTGAGTGTCATGACACATGCCTTTCATCCCAGCATGAGGAAGGCAGTAGCAAGTGGATCTCTCTGGAGTCCAGGTCAGTTTCATCTACAAAGTGAATTCTGGGGCAGCCTGGGCTATGTAGAGATATGGTCTCAAGCCTCCTGAAGAAAAAGTAATAGATAGTTGTTTTGGATCTCATGATATGTGAGTAACTGATGGCAAAAATGTTACAAATATTTAAAATTCCCACCATCTGGCAACATCTTTATTTCTTCTCGCTGACATTGACCTGAGGATCCTCCTCTTTCCTTGATGACCTCCATTTGATCAAATCTTTGAAGTGCTAAACTTTCAATTTATTAACTATCTACTGCCCACTCATTTCCTGTTTCATTAATACATGCCTCATTCTATATTTTCCTTCTTGTGTTTTGAGATGATCAATTTCCTACCTTTTCCCTAAAATTACTAAGATTATAGCTCATTGACCATTAGCTTGTCTTTATTACTGAAATGCGCATCAAAGCCATGTTTCCTCTTAAATATCTTCTTTGAATCAGATGTGTAGTGATTCATTATGATTAATCTGAATTATTACTATTTCCATTTGGTTTTACTTTGATCTATAGCTTATGAGAAGTACATTTCTTAATTTTAAAGTATGACATTTTTGCTATCATTTTGTGTTTGATTAATAGCTTAATTTATTATACCCATAAAACACACTCTATAATTATTTCCCTTATAATTAATTGAGACCTGCTGGGCTGTGTTGAAAAGCATATAGTCAATTTTTTTTAAATCTCATGTGAAATTTAAACTACTGCATATTCTACTTTTGTGTGTGTTTAATATTTCACATATATCAAGATTCCAAATTTTCTAATCATATTTTAGGATTTTTCTTGTTGCTTTTCATCTAATTTTTCAGTTACTGGGAGATACCTCTTAAAGCATCTCACTGCAACTATGGATATAACTTTAGGCTTTGAAATTTTTTTTCAAGTTATTCAATGAGATTAAAAAATACATTGACTTTAAATGTATTGTTTATTCATGTAAAATTAACATTTTATCATTATGATATATTTCATTTTGCATCCTTTAGTAAATTTGTGCATGTCCATATGTCCCAACAGCCACTGTCTTTTAAGGAGAACATTAGCTAATTAAAAATTAATATGGGTATTCATATATATGAATTAAAATATATTAATATTATTCTTTGTTTTTTACTTCCTTTATATGTTATAGATATATTTTCTTTTTCCATTCTTCAGAATGGTGTGTGTGTGTGTGTGTGTGTGTGTGTGTGTGTGTGTGTGTGTAAGAGAGAGAGAGAGAGAGAGAGAGAGAGAGAGAGAGAGAGAGAGAGAGAGCCTGGTATTTCAGAATTTTTTTCTCTTCCATAATAGTTTCTGTACATAGTCAAGTTATTACTGTATACTTTCTAAATGATCATTGATATGAATTTCAGTATGCTTTCAGTTTATTTTTGTACAATGTAAGCAATTTGGAGGAATTTAAAGTCAGTCATTTTTCCCACAACTTCTATGTCATTGCAGTTTTATATTTAATTTGATGGATAATCTAAGTGAAATAAAACATGCTTACTACTTACACCATCTTTATTTATTTAGATTTACTCTCTTTGTTTCTCCAAGTGCCAAAAGGATAATTTATTTATGTTTGTACAATTTTTATGCTTGTATTTTTTTCCAGTATTTCCTTTAGTATGCATCTCTTGGGGATGTGTTCTCATAACTTTAATTTATCTAAAATGTCTTTATTGACTTTTGGCATTCATCATCAATTTGCTGAAGAATAATTTATGTATAATAAATCACATCTATTTAAAATGTATGACAGTGTGCTAAGAGGAAAAAAAACTCATGAAATCACCACTAGAATAAAAATATAAAAACTTTAAGCACTCCTCTCCTCCCATCCTTCCTATGCCTTTAGCCCTCCCTGTGTTCCTAGGCTTAAACAACCTTTGATTTGCTCACTCTGCTGTAGGTAAAGCTACTCTTCATGCAGTATAGATTATAACCTACGCTTTTGGGGGCACCAGATATAACATAAATTGCTAAACAGTCTTATTAATAAAAAAAAAACCTGGAGTCAGATATTGGGGTTAAAACCTGAGAGATCAGAGGAATAGGACAAGCCATAGCCAACCTCACCTTACAGATGCCTCAGTCTCCAAAGAGACCTATTTCCTGTATACCCACACCTATATGTTTTTATGTTCTGCATCTTACTTCTCCTCTCTGTTCAGCTACATCACTTCCTGTCTGTCTGTACAGACCTCCAGACCTTTATGGTTAATGCTGGCATTAAAGGTGTGTGTCATCATGCCTAACTCTGTTCCCCAGTGTGGCCTTGAACTCATAGAGATCCAGAAGGATCTCTGCCTCCCAAATGGTAGGATTAAAGGCATGTACTACCATTGCCTGACTTCTATGTTTAATATAGTGGCTGGCTTTTTCCTCTGATCCTCAGATAAGCTTTATTAGGGTACACAATATTTTGAGAGACACAATATCTTAGAATGTAGATTAATCAGTGATATCTTTAAATACTTGTTAAAATAGTATACATTGCTAAATATGTAGGTTATGGTCCTTGTTAATTTTAAATTCCACAGTAAGTTATCTAATAATTGTTTACATGGATTGCCAGTGCTCATAAGGATGGGATAATATCTATGAATTCTTAAGATTTCAGGAAACTTAAAAGGAAATATGCACTTAAAATAGAATAAACTTAAATACAGTTGAAGATCCATTGAGTAAGTAATTATTTTGAACAAAAGCAATTCCTTATTAATGAGAACTAAAAGTAAATATAATAAATCTTTAAAAATCTTTAAAAATATTTCTTAACATCTAAATAGGTTCAAAACTATAAAAGTCATCTTGTGGCTAGGGAGGCAACTCAGCAATCAGAAGAAATGGTTGTTTACCCAGAGTCCTAGGATTGACTCTTAGCACCCACTTGGTGGCTAGCAACTGTGCATAACCCCAATTTCAGGGAATCTGATGCCCTCCTTCTGGCCTTCATGCGCACCAAGCACACAGGTGATCTAATAGGGGAAATGGATAAGGAGGCATCCTTAGGGAAGGTTGAGGTAGGTAAAGTAACAATATGGATGGCTGAAAAAGCCTCAAGGAATCATACCATTAATCATTTACCTTTAAAAAGAAATCAGGTTGGGGATTTAGCTCAGTGGTGGAGTGCTTGCCTAGCAAGCACAAGGCCCTGGGTTCAGTCCTCAGCCCTGAAAAAAAAAGTGAGAAAGAAAAAAAATGGAGTTGGGGATTTAGCTCAGTGGTAGAGTGCTTACCTAGCAAGCACAAGGCCCTGGGTTCGATCCTCAGCTCAAAAAAAAAAAAAAATCAGTGCATGGAACTCAGGGTGTAAATACATATTTGTAGTTTTAATAGGATCTTTTCATCTGTGCTGATGGCACCTCTCTCCAAGAGCAAAAGACCACCTTGCAAAATCACCAATACCAAGGCGTGAGAAGCCCTCTTTTGAGTTGTTAGTTAGGGTTGTCTAGGACACTCCCCAAAACATACAGCCTATTGCTGTCCTTCAGAAACAGGGCCCATGGTCCAGTGAGACAGAATTTACTTAAATGTTTCTTCCCCAAGGACTAGTTTTCATGGTACCAGAAGGCACCACACAAGCTTTCAGATGAAAGATGTACCCAATGGTCTTGCCTAGCTATAATGTGTGTGAAATACATCAATGACCAATGTGCCAAGATAACCCTATGGATGAAGTAGTGGCATTCATATCTTTTGGCTCCAGTTGGATTTAATACCTGTTCAAATAGAATAAAACCACATCTGGTGCTGGAACCCAGTTAGAACTCAGTGCTAGTGAAATCACGCTTATTGGAAAATCTACAATCACTAATTTACTAAGCCAGTAAAATCCTTACCAACAATCTGTGAATATTTGTCTTTATCCCCACAAATAGGTATAGTATAGTTAGCACCCCACAAGAAGTAAATATCTCCCTGTACCAGACAGGAAACACTACAGGACACCATCACCAATCAAAATGAAGAGTTGTGGAGACCAGTCCCATTGCATACATCTGCAAAACATTCTTACACTTACAGTTCATGAACCATAGCAGAAAAGGACATGTAAAGATTGTGAGAGCCAGAGGATCAGGGAGTTTGCTGTAAGATGGTGCCTTCTAATTATACCAGAAGCTATACCCGTAATGTCTCACCAACATGGCTATACCCATAAAGTCTCACCAACATGGCTGTCCAAGCGTGATCTGAATAAGGAGGATGCCAACAAAGATGCTAGACTGGATAGGGAAAAGCCCATGAAGCTTCAACCCTACAGAAAGAACTGCAGGTAACTGAATAAAACTGGGAGATTCGGTTCTGGAAACATATAAAAGCAACATTACATAGAATCAAGAGATTATTCATAGGAATATATATATATATATATATATATATATATATATATATAATATATATATATATGTGTGTGTGTGTGTGTGTGTGTGTGTGTGTACAAATACATGTATGCAAACATATAACAATTAATATGAAAGAGGTCATGGATCTGTAGTAGATATAGAAGGAGTATATAGGAGAGTTTGGAGGGAGGAAAGGAAAGGGAGAAGCATTGCAATTAAATTACAATCTCAAAAATAAATAAGAAATATATATTATAAAAATTAAAGTAGTAGTATCTAAAATTTTGTTTTCATAATAAACAATACATAAAGATTTGAATTTCAACAGTTGTATATGAAACCTTTCCCATTAAAACTTCACTGTGTATTCATATATCCACACAAGCATTTATTCACATTTTTGTGCTCTAAAATCTATTAGGTATTAAATAAAGATTGATGAACAAGGCAGATATATATGCCTATTTACAAGAATTTATACTCAGAATGAGAAGTCATTGACAGTAAATATGGGATGTATGGAGGAGGTAAGTACTTTAAAAAATAAAAGAGAATATGGGAAATGCAGAGAACACACAAGAATTTCAATTTAAGTAAAACTGTAGTATACAAAAATAAATGATATTTCTAAGAGACAGGTTTATTTCACTATAAACTTGTAATAGTGCAGAAATAAGATTGCAGTAACATGTGCTGGAGTGATTCCTTTTCAAAAGCACACCAGCTATGAACCTATAACATTGCTGGTATACATCACTTTTGAAATTTCCACATGCTAAAATGTAAGTAACTGAGATGCTATCAGGAACATACTTGACTAGAGGAGCCTGGCATATTTCCTTTCACAAAACAAGAAATCAAATAGGATCAAAACAACAGTCACCTTACCGGAGAGGTTGAGGCTCATCCACAGAATGCAATGTGCAAATGGTATAGGCAAAAGAGATCTTCAGCATGCTCAATGGCTGGATAAAGAAGGAAATGATGCACACACCACGTACAATACCATCTGTCCAGGGGCAAGGGGACACGAAGCATGAGAGACTCTCCTTTAGGGAGAGAAGGCAAGCAAGGAACCCTCAGATCCCCAACAATACCGTAGACACCAGAAGTATAAGCTGATGGAGAAGGAGCAGGCCTCTTACAGCACTAAATGGAAGCCTGTGAAGCAGCCATATAACCATGCTCAGCAGCTCTGATAGAATTACACATGGATTAACCAGGTTGCCTTGGTTAGTGAATTTCCTGGAAAAAAAAAATTCCAAATGATATATTTTTTTTTTTTTTTTTGGTTTTTCGAGACAGGGTTTCTCTGTGTAGCTTTGCGCCTTTCCTGGGACTCACTTGGTAGTCCAGGCTGGCCTCGAACTCACAGAGATCCGCCTGGCTCTGCCTCCCGAGTGCTGGGATTAAAGGCGTGCGCCACCACCGCCCGGCTCAAATGATAATTTTTAAGACAACTCAACAAGATATAATGGAAATCTATCCATCTATAGAAAGAATAACCTGCTGTCATTTTGCTGCAAGATGGATGGAAATGAAAAACACTGTGTTACATGAAACAAGCTAGACACAGAAAGAGAAATGTTGTATGTTTTGTTGATACTTAGAAGGTAAAAGAGCAGGTTCCATAAATGTAGAAGGTGGAATTGTTGCCACCAGTGGTTAGAAGAGGAGAGCAGAGAATGGACAGTAGATTTCAATGGAATAGCATAGTTACGTGGGAGGTGGTGCTTTTGTTGTGGTTTCCTAGTACTGTAGAGTGAACCCAGGGTCTCTAGACCATACTAGACAGATGCTCTGCAACTGAGCTTTATCTCCAGGCTAGAAAAAACAAGTTCCAGTGTTCTGTTGCAATGAATCTTGACCAAAGTTTGTCTCAAAGAATTATTTTGTAAAGAACTAATCAGAAATGGTTGAAGGCTTCATAACACACATAAGATATAAATATTTATGAAAATTTTACACTATTTAATTGTTAAATACCTCTTCAAAGATCAATCTGTACTTTGCAAGTCCATACCATTTTATGTCAAAAAGAGGAAAATACACTGAAGAAGGCAGTATAAAACATTAATAAACTAGCTATGTATCATTTTCAAATTAATTAGTTTACAATGATATTAAAGAAAAATCAAATGTAAAGAATTAATTCAAGGAAATGAAACATGGAAAAGAAAACATACAAATAAATCAGGACATAATTAACAAACATGAATGCCCTGAGACTTGACACATTTATATCGAATATAGACTCAGTGGATTTTACTAATCTAGCACATATTGGATATGTCTTGTTTTGATAATATCTGGAGATTAAATATGGCATAGAGATTAACTTCCTTTATTGTAAACTTGCTCAAAATTATTCAAACTTTCCAACAACATTTGAATAATATTAAATGTTTCCAATAATTTTAAAAAAATGAAATAGTATGTCATTTTGCTTGCTAAAGTTTGGTTATGAAAATTTATTCCATACAATTATAGTAAAGATTAATTTCATATTTATAAAGTTGTATCTGCATTAATATTTAACATTGACAATGTTCATTTTTATCCATCTCTCCAGCAAAATAACATATTTCCACTTAAAAGAAAAGAGAATTAGCTTTATTTCACATTAATTTAAACTCTGAACACTTTGTGACCAGCTGCCCATACATAACCACTGCAGCTGACACCATCTCCATAGAAAATATTCAGTGAGTTCTGTATGAATGCCATATATCAAGTGAACACGTAAGTGTCCTCATTATTCATGAATCAGACAGCACCCCAAGTGTACCCAGCATTAAATTGCTTTTGAACCATCTATAATCTCTAGAAATGTCTTCTTTCAAATTGCATTTTGCAGGGAAACTCAATTTGAATTCTGTATTGACTGCAGCTACATACAAGTCTATATATAGGTTTGAAGGTCACAACGACCTTGTTTCCTGAAGTAAAACTACTATATTTAAGGAACAAAACCCAGGAATTCTCTGCATGTCACAGCATAAAGATTAGAGGTTGCCTGCTTGATGCTTTTCTGAATAATAATGATGTAAACTCAGTCTTTTGTTAAAAAGAGACACTTACTCTGTGCCCCAAACAGAAACAATATACTTGAAAGAGAAGCACAGAAAACCAAGAAATATGTCATAGGCTGAGTTTGGTTATAGTGAGTTTAACTGCGCTCTGTGCAAAGGAGGGCACACAGAGTTTGTAGGAAAGAACAGGAGAGTTTGGAGGTAGTATCCACAGTCACAAATTGTTGCCTCTATTTAGCAAAATGAATGGTCAAGAACAGTGGTCTCCAAAGTGCTCTTAGCAAGAATCGTATTTGAGAAGCTGACAGCAGTGACTGAGAATACCTGACCTAATCCCACCTTGGATCTCGTCTCACATAGTATGCCAATGCTGAATTTTCACTACCTACCCTGTGTGTGATAAATAGCTCTCACAAAAGTAGCTTTACAATTTTCCTTTAACTGCTTAATTTATGTGAAGTGTCATAGTGTCATAGTAATGAAAGTAGTGAAATTATTTAGGTGGCTTCTGCAATATTTAGGCATAGGATCCTATCCAAGCCGTTCTGATCATCATGTAAAGGCACCTTAATGCATAATAACATCTTCACTTGGTTTTAAACTGATAATTTACAGCCTTGGAGATTTAATAATAAACTTGCCTTTCAAATATAATTAGTGTGATGATGGAGTCTGTTTCATTTCTGCTGATTACTTTCAAGGTGAACAACAGAAATGGAAACATATTATCAGTGTCTTGCCTGCCTTGTTTGAAGTTGTTTTGGTGGTTGTGCTATGAATTGTGTGTCAAAGAAGCATTTTTTTTTAAGTTGAGATCTTCTCCATTATGGAAAACTTTCTAAGACATGATGAAAATTTAAGGCAAAATACCTAATAAATTGTAAGTACCACATGAAGGATAAGAAAAAAACAATTTTAAGTCTAAAATGAAAATATTAATAAATTATGTCACAAAGTCAGTGGGGTGCAGAATAAATAGCCACTTTCATTCACAGCAGATGAGAAAGTGAGAAAGGTATATTGAGCCTGACTGGCCTGGGAGGCCTTGAGAAAGCCTCATGCCTACCCTCATGATCAAAGAGACAAGTACTATTTCCTTCATTTTTCTCTCCCTATAATTGGCTATTTTTAACTTGCTATATTTTACAATGACCTTTGAGAGTCTCCATGTAGTCATTTCACAGAAGAAAATTCTAGGTGTATGTAATTGTTTATTTTGACGAAAGTGGTTCCATATTCTCTTTATTTTGTTGTGCACTTGGCAAAATTAGACACATCTAGGAAAATATATGAGCAGATAGAGAGAAGAAACTGTAAAATAAATGATATTCATATGAGGATAATTTCTATTGCTGAAAGTATTTCAAATACACCAAAATGTAAGTCATTATAATGGCCAATTCCACTTAGTCTCACAAATATGGAACTGTAAAGAATGAAAGTAGCTTAAAATTACTGGTTTTCCATCTTTCTCGAATTTTCCCTATGGTTTCATAATTGAGGTAATAAAATAAAATTTACAGGAACATTTACCATTGGAGTAAATCAATCTATCTTGGTTTATTAGTAGATTCTGAATAATAAGCACGGAGGACTTTTCCCGAAATGAAGATGTTGCCAGGGTCTAACTTTTGTTTCTTGTGAAGGTCACACCACATGGTCTTTATCTTCTTATCTTCTTTCTAAAGAATATACAGACTCTTTAAGTGGGAGCTATTTTGAAGCTGATTTTGGAAGCTCAATTAATTACTTCTCTGTTGCTCCAACAAAATACTGATAAAACAATTTAAGAAAAGAATTGTTCGGTCTAGGTTGCCTTACTCAGGATATTTATTTTTCTATGTCTACCCATTTACCTGCAAATTTCATGATTTCCTATTTTTTTAGTGACTGGGTTGTGTAAATGTATCACATTGACTTTATCCTTTCTTTTGTTGAGGGACATCTAGGTTGTTTGCAATTTCTAGCTTTTATGAACAGAGCAGCATTGAACATGGTTGAGCAAGTGTCTCTGTGGTAGGATAAAGCATCTTTTGGGTATATACTAAGGGTGATAGGCTGCAGAGGAGAGGGAGGAAGGATTGTAGGAGCTGGGGGGTCAGTAACATCACAGGAAAACCCACAGAGACAGCTAGCTTCACTGGTGGGAACTCACAGAGTTTGAACCAACACCCAGGGAGCCTGTATGGGACTGACCTAGGCCCTCTGCATGTATGCTACAGTTGTGTAGTTTGGTCTATTATGGAACTCCTGGCAATGGGAGTAGGGCCTGTCCCTGGTGCTTTGACTGGCTCTTGGGAATCTATCCCTCATGCTAGATTGTCTTGCACAGCCTGAATACAAGGGGAGGTGCTTAATCTTAGGGAAGCTTGATATGCCATGCTTTGCTGATGCCCATGGGAGGATTGCCCCTTTCTGAATGAACATGGATGGGGGAGGGAGGAGGGAGTGGAAGAAGATGAAGGAGGAGAGGCTTCAGTTGGGATGTAAAATGAAAAAAATTAATTAATTAAAAAATATTTCTGAAAAATCATGCTATAGTATTGATGGAGATTTCATTGAATCTGTAGATTGCATTTGGTAGGATGGCCATTTTTACTATGTTAATGTTACTGATCCATGAGCACGGAAGAGCTTTACATCTTCTTATATCTTCTTCAATTTTTTTTTATCTTCAAAGAATTGAAGTGTTTATCACACATATCTTTTGCTTTATTTATTTAGAGTTGTCCCAAGATACTTTATATTATTGGAGGCTATTGTGAAAGGTGTTCCCCTGATTTCTTTTCAGTCCATTTGGCATTTGTATATAGGAGGGTTACTGATTTTTGTGAGTTGATTTTGTATTCAGCTTTGTTGCTCAAAGTATTTATCAGTAGTAGGAGTGCCCAGGTAGAAATTTTAGGGTCACTTATGTATACTATCATTTGCAAATAAAGTTAATTTGAGTTCTTCCTTTCCAGTTTTTATCCCCTGATCTGCTTCAGTAGTCTTATTACTCTAGCTAAGACTTCAAGTACTATATTGACTAACTATGGAGATAGTTGACAGCCTTGAATTGTTCCTAATTTTAGGGATTGCCTTGAGTTTCTGTCCATTTGTATTGATGTTGGATTGCTGTAAACTGCCTCTATTATGTTTCCATATTTCCCTTTTATCCCTAATATCTCGAGGAATTTTGTCATGAAGGGATGTTGGATGTTTGTCAAAGAACTTTTCTGCATCTAAATGAAATGATTATACGTTTTGTGTCCTTCGGTTTACTTATATGGTGGGTTAAATTTATTGATTTTCCTATGTTGACCCATCTCCACATCTCTGGAATGAATCTAACTTGATCATGGTAAATAATTTTTAATGTGTTCTTTCCTTTTTGAATTTGGCTCTTTGGATATTCTTTCTCCTCGTATTAGTTAATATGGATAAAGGCTTATCAATCTTATTGATTTTCTCAAAGAAGCAACTCTTCATTTCATTGATTCTTTGTTGTTTGTTTCTCTTTTATTGATTTCATCTCTGAATTTGATTATTTCTTGACATCTACATTTTTAGGTTGATGTCTTCCTTTTGTTTTAGAGCTTCCAGGTATGCTAGAAGGTGTACTAATCTTTGAAAATAATTTTAGTCATTTAGTTCTATACACTTGCATTTTAGATTGTTTTCATAGAGTTTCTTAAGATTGGGTAGGCTGTGTATTCATTTTCACTGACTTCTAGAAATTCTTATTTTTTTTCTTAATTTTTCTCTTGACACATTTTTCATTCACTAGAAAGTTCTTCAGCTTTTGGTTGTCTCTGATATTCAGTTTTATTCTGTGATACTCAGATAGAATATGAGGTGTTATTTCAATGTTCTTCTATCTGTTGAGACTTGCTTTGTATTTAAGCATATATTCAAATTGGAAGAAATCTCCATAAGGTGCATAGAAGAAGATATATTGCTTTGTTTTTGGATGTAATGCTCTGTAAATATCTGTTATGTCCATTTGGGTTATACAAGCAGTTAGTTACATTTCTTTTTGGTTTTGTCTTGATGTTCTATCTAGGCAATAGTGGATATTTAGATTTTGCTTCATCATATTATATTTAGTTTTGTCATTTTTTGCATGTTAAAACCTAGAATTCTCTAATGAGAGACAGAAAAGGGGTGGACCATGAGGGTAGTGGTGATGGGGAGAAACTGAGATGAGTAGAGGAAGGCAAAACTATAATAATTATACAATATATGAGATAAGAATCTATTTTCATTAAAAGGATAAAATGAAGTAAAAGAATGAATCTTTCACAATAAGTATATGAGGATCATCTTGTGACTTAAGCTGTTGTAGTGTTTCTTTTATGAACTTGGGTGGCCTTGTGTTTGATGCATAGATGCCAAAATATTCAACATCCTCTTTGTGGATTTTTTCCTTTGATCACTATATAGTGTCCTTTCTATCTCTTCTGACTACATCTGGTTTTAAGTCTATCTTGTCAGATGTTAAAATGGCTACATCAGCTTGCTTCTTACTTAAATTACCTTGGAATACCTTTTTCTACCCTTTTACCCTGAGGTGATGCTGATCCTTGGTGTTATGATGTTTTCTGGATTCAGCAGAAGGATAGATGCTGTTTTCTCATCCATTCTGTTAGTTTGCATCTTTATAAAGGAGAATTGAGAACTTTGATGTTGAGAGATATTAATGAGCAGTACTTGTTTATCTTCTTATTTTGTTGTTGTTGTTGTTGTGATGGTGCTTGTTGTGGTGGTGGTGTGTGAGTGCGTATGTGTGTATGAGTGTGTGTGTGTGTGTGTGTGTGTGTGTGTGTGTGTGTGTGTGTATACATGTTTCCTCTCTTTTGATTTGCTGGTTCAGGATTATTTATTCCTTATGTTTTCTTGAGTGTGGTTAATATCTTTAGGTTGGAATTTTCTGTTTAGAGCTTTCTGTCTGGATTTGTAGACACATTTCTTAAAATTTCTTTATCATGAAAAGTCTTATTTTCTCCATCTACTGTGATTGAAAGTTTTGCCTAGTATAGTAGTTTGGGCTGGCATTTGTGGTCGATTTTAGTTTGTAGAATATCCAGGCCCTTCTTTATATTAAAATCTCCACTGAGAAGTTAACCCTTATTTTAATAGTCTGTTATAATATGTTATTTGGGGTTTTTTCCTCTTGAGTTTTTCAATATTCTCTTTCTTGCTTTTGTATATTTAGTGTTTTGATTATTATATGCCAAGGGTAATTTTTTAGATACAGTTTATTTGATGTTCTTTATGCTTCTTGTACCTTGATAGGCATATCTTTTAAGTTACAGAAATTTTCTTCTATGATCTGGTTGAAAATATTTTCTGTTCTTTTGGCTTGATTTTCTTCTCCTTCTATTTATATTATTCTTAGATTTGGTCTTTTCATTGTGTTCCAGATTTCCTAGATGTTTTTTGCCAATTTTTTTTTTAAGATTTAAGGTTTTCTTTGATGGAGTTATCAGTTTCTTCTATTGTGTCTTCAATGTCTGAGATTCTCTCTTCCATCTCTTGTATTCTATTGGTGAGGCTTGCCACTAACATTCCTGTTTAAGTTCAGAAATTTTTCATTTCCAGATTTCCCAAGGATTGGGCTTCTTTACTGATTATATTTTCACTTTCAGATATTGAACTTTTAAAATCATTTCCTTCTATTGTTTGCTAGTGTTTTCACAGATTTCTTTAAGAACCTCTAATCATATTCATAGACTATTTTAAGATTGTTGTCTTGTACTTCAATTATGTTGCAATGTTTAAGGCCTGCTGTGGTAGGGCTGTTGGTCTCTAGTGGAGACATATTGTCCTGGCTATTATTATTATTTGTGTTTTTACACTGGCATCTGGGTTTGGGGAGATACATACTCTTTGTCTTTGTTTTGTGGGAGTTTGGTTCCTTGCTTTCTGTTGCCCTCTTTTGTTCTTAGAAGAGTATGTACATTTCCTGTTAGAAAATTCTTCTCAGATCCTGATATATATTGTATGGCCACATGGGATTTCAGTAAAAATGTGTTTCTAGGTACTGGGAGATGACTATTAGGAATAGAGATATGCAAGTAGTAGGAGAGTTGAGGGGGAATACAGGAGGAAGAAAAGCAGGGTATTCTACCAGGATATACTTAGTCACCTTGGACTGGGCCAGAGAGTGAGGAGAGGCCACAACATGTAGTCTACTACAGAGCTGGGCATGAGACTGGGGTATTGGATATGGAGGAGAGGAGGGAGAGTGAAGATCTGAAGTTCACCTACCTTCTTCCCTGGCTGAGAAAGCCTCCTAAAGTCAGGGCTGGTCTAACAGGGTGAGTGGAGAGGAAAGCTCCAGAGGGCTATCTGAGTGATCTGCTGGAGACTGTGGGTCAGAGAGGGGAGGGGAGGCCACAGCAGGTGGCCTGCTCTAGAATTAGAAGTGAAACCTGGAGATTGGACTTGGAGGAAAGAAGGGAAACCAGGATGATCTCCAGTTTACCTAGCGGCTTCCCTGTCCAGAGTGTCCTGCAGTTCCCAGGGAATGCCTTCTGGAGTCAGAGGCTAGGATAAACAGATGTGTGGATGAGAGGATCTAAGTGGTCTGTTAGATGAGGGCAGAGAGGTAGGGAGAAGCTGCAGCAGATGGTAAGCTGCAGAGCTGGGGATGAGACCAGGGGATTGGATTTGGAGTAGTAGGAGTGGGAGAGGTGAAGTTCTGCAGTTTGTCTGTCTGTTTCCCTGGCCAAAATGTGTGAGTATACCATCTTAATTTTTCATAGAAAACTGGTACTTATTTTTTTGATAGAATTGTTAAAATAATGTTTCCAAGCAGCAAGCTAGTTTCAAGTTAAAATCAAAACCTCTTAACTTTATGAAGTTAGAATTTATTAAAAACAGATTATACTTAATGATGTACGCTAAACACAAAATTATTTAGTATGTAACTTTAACAAGCTTAGTTATTGATGAAAACAAGAGTTTCAGGCATAGTCATTACTTAGTTTGCAATCAATCCAGTGTTTTCTAAAAATCATTAATAATGATTATTAAATGTGTTTTTACTACTTTAATTAACCATTGATTTATTTTGAGAGATGTTTGATTTGGGGAACAACAGGGATCTTATCCTGATTTTTTTTTATAAATAAGTTAACCTATTTGTGATGATTGTTTGTTTGTTCCCAAGGGTAACCTACACAGATCAGTGCGTCCAGAGACCCAAAGGTAGGGAACTAGGGGTCATCAGAGAGTAAAATAGAGTAGTGTTTACAAATTAAGGAAACAGAGACATCTATGTGACCTAAACATGAAATACATGTAGCACAAATAGAATTCTGGAAATTAAATAAAACCAACTTCTAATAATCATTAAATTAAGCTGATAATTATATATTTTACCTCAAAGATTAAGTAAATAATGAAACACAATGGATCAACAACTAAACGTGGTATGTTATCAAAGTGGCATGATCATACAATGGCCAACATAAAATAAAGGAAGAAAAAAATAAAAACCAAAAGTCTACAGAGTATTTATTCTTAGTGATTTCATGCTGACTTTCCTCATTCACACTTCCTCATTTCTGTTTTATATGTGGATTTAATTAACTAGCCATGTTCATATGTGCATGTATGTGTCACATGCTTGTATCTATGTGCTCTTGTGTACATGTGTGTTTGTGTCTTATCTTTCAGTTTCTTTCACAAAATAAAATATTTTTCTTGAATATTTGCTTTACAC
The DNA here is from genome assembly GCF_949786415.1 of Peromyscus eremicus. NCBI lineage: Eukaryota > Metazoa > Chordata > Mammalia > Rodentia > Cricetidae > Peromyscus > Peromyscus eremicus. The sequence goes on along the minus strand of NC_081424.1, from coordinate 39,583,157 downwards.
TCTGGGGCATTGATCATATACACTAATGCTATGTTTCAGCACACTTACATACAGGTAGACTTTGTTTTCTTTGTGGTGTAAAGAACCATTCATCACCATTAAAATGATGCACTTGCGGGTCAAATCTCTCTTTAGCTCTAGTTATATTATGGTGGACCAGTTATGGAAAAAAAACATTCAAGACCGATATGTCATAGTTACATAAAAATAATAAGAACAATATTCCAGTATTTCAAGTGGCAAGATGACTCAAAAGTTAAAAGCTTGTACTACTCTGTAAGAGGATCCAATTTCAATTATCAGCACCTAGGTTGGGCAACTCACCACCAAATGTAACTCCAACTCCAGGAGTCTCTGAGGCCTTTGGTCCTTATAGGTGTTGGCACTCATGAGCACAAATTAAACAGACATACACATAATTTAAAAGTAAATATTCTGTAACCATAAAATCTCAACAGTATGGTTGCCTACAGAAGTCCTATAAAATGGCAATTTCAATTCAGTGTGGATAGAAGAGATTATACATGGTTCTACTCCTACATGAAGGGCATCAGGCAATAAATGGCTGCTTAGAGAAGAATCAAGAATTATCCCTCTTCAAGACTGAGTTCCCTTTTAGGTTATCCAATCCTAAATTATAAGCCCTAAACACTCATAAACAGATGCAATACCAAATGACTCAGTAGTGTGCATGTGTGTGTGCCTGTGTGTTGCAATCATAATTGTAGGTGACATAAATTTGAGAGGCATCAGCGTACAGAATATGGAGGAGTCAGAAGGATCACAGGGAGGCACAGAAATTATGTAAATACAGCAACCATATATGAAAATTTCAAAAAGTTTTCAAAAAGAAAATGAGACAAAGTGCATGTTTACCATCTCATTCCGACAAATATGCTTTTTGCATATAAAAGGGGATAGTTGCTCCCTTTTCTTTAAGAAACATTATAGTTCAGTGTAAATTTCAATAAAGTTTCATTATATTTTTATATTCGTACAGAAAGTCCTTTAATATGAGTCACCCTGTTATTTTGCAAAATGCATATAATGTGAATAAAAACAAACATCAGCCTAAAAATAATTTTTTAAAAAAAATAACCCAATCTCTGTTCGTTTTCACAGGCAAATTAAAGAAAAGATAAACTAAAGACTGGGTTGATTAAGCAAATTAATTTTATCATAATAGTAAGGGCTGAAAGTCTAAGATGAAGTTGTACCAGGTCTAGCTTCTCCCAGAGATTCTTTTCTTAGTTTACTGATGGCAATCTTCTTACTATGTCCTCACATAGTCCTTTGTGTGTGCTCACGTGTTTCTGGATTCATCTTGTACAAGTGCACTGGTCATACTAGGTTGGAATTTAATGCTTATGACCTATTTTAGCTTCACATCTCCTCACAGATCTTATTACCAACTTTAGTAACTTTGGTGAGATTATAAAATATGAGTATACGGGTCACAGTCCCTATCAAAAACCCTAAAAGACCTTTTTATTAAATATGTGCAATAGTCCTGTACCTGGCAATGCAAACGTATTTTATTTCCTGAAAAATTTGGGATATAGTAGTTAAGTGAGTTACAAAGTTTAAATATTGTATATTTAACTCATAGAAGGAAGACAGTCTAAAGCATAGTATTACAACAAAGCATAATTTTACCTTATAAAGTTGTGAGTTGGCTACTTGAATTGGATGCAAACTTACATTGTTGTTCTTCTTTTCTCCTTCTGGGTTAGGCTTCATGCATAGCAGCTGGGTTTATTCAGGAACGTATAGTGAGATGGTGGACTGATCAGGTTTCTGATAACTGTCTTTGTAATGACTAGGGTCAGTCAATTCTCTCTCAACATAATCTCTCATCATTCAGCACTTGAATCTAGGTTGTCCAGTTTATGTGCAAGTTCTCAGTCTCTAATTACTTCATATGAGCTGATGTTCTGTCGACCAAAGCTAGCTTCACAAACAAGTCAGATTCAGAACGAACAGTTAGAGATTCCACATGAAGGGAATGTCTGAAATGTCTCAATATCAGAATGAAAACATAAATGTATGACAATGTTAACACTCTTACAAAATCCTAACAATGGCAACTGCACTGTTAACAGAGTATCTACTGTCAACAGCTAGGGTGCCTGAACCATCTTCTATGCCAAGACTACAGATCTTACATTAGTCCAGTTGTGTTCCTCAAGCACTTGGGATTGTTAAGTGTGTTGTTGCATTCTAATGCCTTCTCCGAATGAGACTATCCCTCTAGCCAACTCCCTGAACATCAAGTTGCCACTCTCAGCATTAAGTACATAAAATAAACCGAGAATGTAATTATCATGGGATCATCTATGCAGTTAGACTAATTTTCTATATATCTAACCCTTGGAAACAAACACCTGTGTTCAAAGCTCTCATAATTTCAAAATAAAATTTATTAACTTAATGTAAGTGAGTGGTTTAAATTGCCACATTTTTCTACTTTCTATTCCTTCTAAAATCAGAAAATATCATGTACTACCTTAGAGAGGATTCTAATTTTAGAATAAAATGAGTAGCATCTTACTTTGAAAATTTGTTAAATTTTAATTTGTGTGTGTGTGTGTGTGTGTTGGACATGTACCGTGGTGTGCACATATATGTGAGGGTATGCTCTGCTCAGCAATACTTACTTCTGTGAGGGGCAAAAGTCAAATTTTGGTGTCCCCTTATTTTGGTATCCACTACTGAACCTAGAGCTTGTCTTTTCCACTAGACAGGCCGTCCTGAGAATCCCCTGTCAATCAGCACTGGAGTTAGATTTGTGTGCCACAAAGCTTGGATTTGTGGGTGCCAGAGATCCAGGCTTAAGTTCTCAACCTTTTAAAGTAAGAACCTTATCCACTAAGCCATATTTTCAGCCCTACATGTTATTTTTTTTACTATTAGTTTAATAAATATCTTGATAGCAACACTCAGAAAGTATAGAAATACATGACTAACCACTGAAGATTGTGTCCATCCTGAGAATTAGAATTTCAAGTTCTGTAAACTTCCTGCAAAATCCTTATTTATTCTTAAAATCAAAGTACAGAAAATACCTTTATCATAACATCCTCAGCTGAAGATGGTACCTAGTCCTGTGAACATGTACAATGCTGCATAATGGTCACTTACACCCAGTTAAAATCATTATTATCACTACACTGTATGGCCCTCTACCACTGTTTGTTATCTTTCCATTTGCCCTGTAAGCCTCTAGCCACCAACAGTATACTGCAGTATCTCTTTGTCCTGAATGTGAGCAGCAAAATAAGTTCTTATGCTCCGAGGTTTGATTTGCATCTTTTGAAAAATATTCTCAATTGTGGATTAACTGGATAGGATAAGATGTGCTGGGAATTTCTGGGCACAATACTGGGACCAGAAGTGACAAAGCATTTGACTCTGATCCTTAAAGCAGTCTTCAGAGAGGAGAGGCCACATGGTCATGAATGTAGCTTGTGCAGGGGCAGACGTAAGTACAGCAGCTCTGAACAGAGATCTGACACTACGTCAGAATATCCTGTTCTTCCATGGGAAATTGCACTAGCACTATGGCATAGGAGACCTTTTTGAAATGTTGTTATAAAGATAAGACTCACATAATATTAAATTAAACATTTTAACAGAAATAGCATAGCAACCTTGAGAATAGCTATAATGTTGCTAAATTCTTACTTATATTCAATTATAAAACATTTCTGACAGGGCAATGTGAAGTTCAAGTTTCCTTGCACTAACTCCTGTATTCAGCCTCTGTTCCATTCTAATTTTAGCTGTTTATCTGTGTATTCATGTGGTCTGTATATTTTATACACATGGAATCACATGATTTGTAACCTTGTGTATTTGTTTCTTCCACTTAATATAATACATTGATTAACAGATGAATTGAAAGATTTTGAGAATACATTGAGACTTTGTATGAGCCAAATATTATAGCTTATGAAAAGCTAATAGTAAGTAGATGACTGACCATTATTTAATTCACAATAACCCATAGAATATAGGTTTAAATTTTGTATAATTTAAGCAAGGATCCCTATAAATATATACCTATTATCTGTTATCTATAAACTGTATATCTGTATATCCATGTGCATATACTATTTTACAAGACCTACACAAGATCCATCCCACCAATATTAAAGTATGGAGAGGAGACACTCTGAGCTTCAACCCCTAGCTAAAGAGCTACTGAAAGTTGATGACTTCTAGGAGAAGGACAGTGCAGTTTTTAAAGGTGTGGCCGCTGGTTGGTTGACTATTCTCCAGTGGAAGACTCTATAGCCATGTGTGTATGGGTAGCACAGATTGGACTCCCTGTATTATACAAAAATAAAGACAGCATGAATTTGGAACAGATGGAGTTGAATCTTGGAGGAATGAAAGAGGAGAGAGGAAGTAAAAATGATTAAAATATATTATATGCATGCACAGAAATCTCATTGAACTAATAAAATTATTCAAAAAATAGTTTAAAATGCTACAATAATGGAACATTTATTTTCAGAAATAAGATATACATGAATAAAATATGCATCATAAGCTGATAATGAGAAAATGTTTATAACTTGATTGGAAGGTATATTCAGTGTTTAATAATAGATCTGTTTTTAACAGATATAGTGAGGCAGATTGATAGCAAAGATTTTCTTTTTTTTCTTTTCATTTCTTAGGTAGTCTCACTACATAGCCCAGGTGAGAATCAAACTTATATTCCTCTTTCCTGAACTTCCTGAATGCTGAGATTTCAAGTGAATGCAACCATAACTTACCTGGAAATGTTGTTTTAGTAAACAAACAAACAAACAACAACAAAAACCTGTAGATTCATTGGGACATTTTGACATCATGGAAAAATACCATAAAATTTTTCTAATTAGCTTCTGATTAGAGTTACACCTATGCAAATCTTATATGTTGTTTAAATGACAAATTTTCCCAAAAGGAAGGATGGAAGGAAAAAAAGGAAGGAAAGGGAGGGAGGGGGGAAGGAAGGAAGGAAAGAAGGAAGGAAGGAAGGAGAGAAAGAACCACTAGCTCATTGTTTTGTTTTAATAGTTTTTGGTAAAATAACAATGTAAGTGAAATTTTTAAAAGAAGTGATATATACAATTTTCCTGGAGAACACCTGCAATTAATTAAATGTTATTTTCTTACACTCCAATGCCCTGCCTAGATTTCTACTTTAAGTTAAATGGCATCATAAAATATTTTCCAAATATAAGCCTGTTTACTGAGTTAATAAAGTAATTAGTTTGATTAAACTGATGGTCAACTCAGGCAAACAAATTCTGTCAACACAATCTGTGTTAACATAGGGAATATTTATAATTTAATACAAATTGTGTCCAAATGCAATAATTTATGTAGATGGATTCCTGGCCAGCCATGGCAAGCTAAGCAACTGTTTAGAACATGCTTAGAAACCAATTAAAAGATAAAATTGACAAAGATTAAATAAAATAAAACATAGATAAGAACCAGATTCATGTACATTAATTTATTTATGAGATGTGCAATTTAATTTGAATCTGAAGATGATAGTGACAAAAGAATAATGAACAGCTACAATGTGCAAGTCCTGGCCGACCAAAGTTGTTCATGTGCCTCCTCCCACTCTTAATTTCTGAAGATGTTGCCTTCCAGGTGGAGGGACGTTTTGGTTGCTACTAGGCTTACAAGTTGATTCATTTGGAATAATTAATTAATAATTCAAAGGGGGGAATTAGGTAGAAGACAGTGAGAAAGGCATCATTTGAGAACTTGATTGACAAGTGCTGCGTATGAAGATGATGCAAATGATAAGGAATGAGGAGGCTGGCTGGGTACCGAAAAAAGGAAGGATATAGAGCATCTCCTAATCTACTAGGAAAAAAAATTAAAACCATAGCACACTTTGATATTTTACCTCAGTGAAACACCACCAAACTCCACACTTAGAATGGTAAAGTATTTTTGTATGTGTGAGATTTATTTGGGTAATCAGTTGGAATTGATAATTTTTACTAATTTGTGACCATGAAGAAATGGCAACGTCTGTCCAATATAAACCCTTAGAACCAAATCAGTCACTAACAAATCAGAAACTCTGTCAACTTAAAAAAGAAAAACAGAAATATCCACAAATAAAGTCAACTGTATATGGTTGTATCCATGAAAATTTTATGTATAGACATCAAGAAAGTGGACAGTAAGTAAATAAATGGTTTATGCCAGTGAGTCTCGCCCTTTCTAATGCTGTGACTTTCTAATACAGTTGCTCATTTTGTAGTGACCCTAATCATAAGATTGTTTCTTTGCTACTTCATCACTGTAAGTTTGCTACTGTTATGAATTGTAATGTAAATATCTGCTACGCAACCCCCAATTGGATCACTACCCACAGGTTGAGAGCTACTAGTTTACACACTGCAACGTAGTGAATCAGTGACAGAGAAAGAGTGAAAAACATAAAAATGTCCTCACTCTTAAATTTTTTTCACAGAATGACTTAGCTAGCTTTTTCTGGAATGTTTAAGATTAAAAGAAAATGAGCCAAAGAAATAATAATATGAAAGATTGATATGTAATTTATACATAATTAGCATAAATATAGAAGCATGATTAACAATTATTACTCTCATAATTATATAAAAGAAGTATAAAAGCATCCATTATAAAACAAATACTTAAATTTCTTGTCAGTAAAGCTTTAAATAACCAACATATTATTTAAAAAACTTATTAATTAAACAAAACAAATGAAATAAAACCATGTTTCCCTCAAGGTTACACAATTTAAAACATAGACTATGATTCAAAAACATCTAAAGGAAAACTTACAAAAAAATTTTCATTTAAATTAAAATTGACCCTGAAGTTTTAGTGTTTAGCAAGCATCTCCAAAGGCCCCAGATTTTAAGACATGCATCAGAAAACAAAAACAAATAAATAATAAAGTAACTTGACTTTTAACAGAGAAAATAATAATAGATATTGCATATTAATTTTTATTAATATTAGCAACCCTAGGTGGATATATATTTTAAACATTTCTTAAATTTATTTATTTTGAGCATTTGTTTGTATAAGTGTGCATGTACCTACCACACTTTCATGTAGACTGCAGAGGACCACATACAGAGTGTTTGATTCTCTCCTGCTGTATAATCCAGAGATAACACTCAAGTTCCCAGGCTTGGTGACAAGTACCTTTACCTACTGACCCATCTTGCCAGCCCCCTCATTGTTATTTTTAAGGTTATTTGTTAAAGTTATGTTATAGATATTCATGACATAGCAGAAAAAATAAAGAGTAAAGGACATTTAGAAGTCCATTAATTTTGACAGTAAGCATATACATGAAAATTCCACTGAAATAAAATGAAAATTTTCCATTAAAAATGTTTACAATAAGACATATACACCAAAATGAATAGATTTGTTGGTGTAGGAAATAGATTGTGAATATTTTCTAACAAATAAACAAAAAACAACAGTAAAATGAGTTTACATCTGTAGGAAAGACTGTATCTCTCATAAATACAGAAGGAGCATGGCTAGAGAAGGAACAATGTCCTATTTCTCACTAATGTGCTTAAATGTCCCAGTATTTTTTTTTATAATTTGATTTAATGTAACGTATTAGCCACAGATTCCCCTGTCTTCCTTCCTCCCGCCCCCCCACCATCCCCCCAGCCCACCCCCCCATTCCCATCTTCTCCAGGGCAAGGACTTCCCTGGGGATTCAACTCAACCTGGTAGATTCAGTCCAGGCAGGTCCAATCCCCTCCTCCCAGGCTGAGCAAATTATCCCTGCATGGGCCCCGGGTTCCACACAGCCAGCTCATGCACTAAGCACAGGTTCTGGTCCCACTGCCTGGGTGCCTCCCAAACAGTTCAAGCTAATCAACTGTCTCACTTATCCAGAGGGCCTGATCCAGTTGGGGGTTCCTCAGCTATTGCCCATTTAACTTTCTAATGAAATGAGTATGCATAAAGCTATCATGAACAGATAAAATGTTCTTGTTTCCATAGTTTACACTGTAGCATACCATTTAATAATTAAATAAATCTTATGGTAGGTAATTTAAAGTATATTGTAAAAAAATAATTTGTAGTTTTTTCCCATTTATAATTTCTTAAATCAGAGTGAATGGCAAATCAGCTCATCCCCTTTTCTTTCCAGTTCAGTTTTATTGTATCACAACTACTTATCTTCATTTGATGCTCAATCCATCAGCTTTCAGACCCAATTGCACCTTTACCAATTGCTGTGATGAACGTATCTTTAAATCTGACTCCAAAGAAAAGCAAAATTATGATTCAAATGTTAGCCGTATTGAATTAAATGATTTTTAGAGAAGATAATGAATATGCATTTATATGTCTCTACAGTGAAACACAATAGATCAGATGGACATGTCTTGTGTTTTTCAAACTATATTAGGTAAAACACTTTTGTTTTCTATTGTGACAGGTAAATGGTAGAGTTTTGGTCAAACATCCATCATTAAGAAAATCCGTAATAGTTTGTTGTCATTTGGAAATACTGTACAAATGTGAAGTAATGATAAAATAACTTACTGATTGCTTCTTATATTTTGTAAATGACTAGAACTGAACTATAGCCTCTAATGTTCAGATACTTGTCCAAGTATAAATAAAACCATTGATGCTTAGAAATCTTAAAATGTAATTTCTTTACATTACTGAAAAATGCACAGTACAGATGTTGATGCATAAGGATGATGATTGTCAGAAAAATAGTGAGTCAACTTTCAATACGATATTTATGTAACTTCAATAGCTAGGGAGTATTTTTTCACATGTGCTTTTCACTGTAGAAATTAGCAGTACACAATATCATGATATCTGGATTTCCATATCTACAGAGTAGCATTTATGGGAGGTAAGTACTATAAAACAAGTCATCACTCTCTCTTGTCTCTAGTGACTGAAACCAACCAGGTAAGAGTGCCTAACATTGGAGCTGGAGAGGTGCCTCAGTGGTTAAGAGCATCTCCTGCTTTTGCAGAAGGAGGATCAGAGTTTGGGTCCCAGCACCTACCTGGCAGCTCACAACTGTATGTAACTCTAGATCCCGGGATTCTGATGCTATCCTCTGGATTCTGTCATAAGCACCTGCACACACAGGGAGCACACAGAAGTAGGTATGCACACATATGCCCGTAAGTTAAAATAAATTCAAAACTTAAAAAGGATGCCCGTCTACGACTGTCTATAACACATCCTTGTGAACTACAGGTCCCCTACTGTGTGTTAGATCAACCGACTTACCTTGCATAATTACAAGTTGACACCACCCATCAATGTCTCTCACAAAATGACTATACATTCCCACTAGCAGTTATCAACATTTTCTGATAATATGGGTCTTATTTTTTTTTAATATTCCACATATGAGTTTATATAGTACTTTGAGTACACTTAGCTTATTTATATTATACTGTTCTTCAGGTTTATCTGTGTTTCTCTTCCATAAGTGATTATTGATGAGATATGTAAATGGTAATATTTTTTGGCAACTGCTTTGAATGGGCTATGACTAAATGTTATCTACACCACTGACTCAGTATTTAAACAAACATTATTTATTTTTGTGCATGTGTTACAGAGATTTGAACATATTCATATTTTACATGGGAAACTACTATTGCATAAATGTAAAAGCAAATTTAGGAAACTAAAAGAGTGTTATTAAATTTGAATAGCAGCCTTATTGCTTCCAGGTTCTGAATCTGGGGGTCCCTTTTGGTTTGCTGTGAAAGATATTAGCGAATATCAGAGGGGTGCTAAGAGGACACCAAATGAAGACCTTACTAAGGGCCTATACAAGAACAGGGCGAGAATTGTGTACTTTTTATTCTGCTAGTTTATTGCTTAGAATATTCACAAAAAATATTGTTTCATTTTTAGTTTATTTGTTTCTACTGAAGTCATATTCCTATGATTATGATACCCCAGTTGGTGTCTGTGGAAATTATAATGATATTAGAAACTGATTATGACTTCTTAATGAGATGTGCTGGAGGACCAGGCTAAATACACAAGCAATAAAATGAATGTGTTTTGAAGCAAAGTCTCCAATATGATTAAAGAACAAAGGGAATGGGAAACAAGGAAATACAAAGTTACAAATAAAAATAATGAGCAATTATATTATGACTACCGATACCTCATGCTGTTCCCATCAATGCCTCTTCTTCTGCTGTCTTTTCCAAATAATTATGCTTATCAGAGAAATATATCCAGCATGTTCCAGAAGAACTGTGGCTGCTTTCTGGTGAGTAATTAATTCCTTCTCTTTTAAGTTCACTACTTCTTTGTATTTTTAAATACCATATATAAGATTTTACTTGAGGATCAATCTTAGAATGCATAAGTAATTTCAAGAGTCAGAATATAGCAAAGAATCTCTTTTCTGAACAAATTCTCCAGAAATGGAGGAGTTGTACCTTGTAGAGCATTTATGTGTTGTAGACATCAAAACTTCAGTTCTACTGTCTCTAAAATGAACATTAAAATGCTATCTACTGCATAGATTGTAAGAGTCAGAGTTTGCAGAAATCTGCTGTGAGATTGTGTCATCTAGATATGACAAGGAAGCTACAGTCATGAAATCTCAATAATATGGCTGATTAAACAAGAACTGAACAAACTCAGAACCAGTTGAGACTTCAGTGTGGATGGGAGAAATCTCAAGAGGTCCCAGCCATAGAAGAAGAGCTACAAGCAGTTAATGACTGCTGAGAGATGGAGATTTGTCTCACTCAGCAATGACTTTCATAATTAGTTATCCAATACCAAGCTGTCAACCCTAAGATGTATACATAAAACAACATTAAACAGATTTAGCAGGCTATATTCATGTATTTGTTCATTTATAATTGTAAATATACTTCCATAACATTAAAAAATGTTAAGCAGACATCAATTTGAGAGAGTGAGAGGACATGGAAGGTGTTGGGAGCGGGTTGAAATGATGTAACATGTTAATTAAAAATAAATTTTAAAAGTATTTTTAATATTTTAAAACCTATTGCATGGGGGTTTAGGATAATTAAGTGAAGAGAGTGGCAAACGGAGAGACAGAGACATAGAGACAGAGAGAGATAGTAAGAGAATGTCAAATAGGCATTTTATGTACAGCAAATATCAGCTATTTAAAAATTCCACTTAGACAATAAATATTTATTCACATAGTGTAGCACTCTGTAGGACATTTTGATCACTCCTCTTCTATACTACCACCTTCCACACTGTGAATATGGGTTGACAAAAAAAATGGCAATAAGGAAAATTAACTCAAAATCAAATATGTGATGGACCCAAGGTATTTCTGACAATATCATCATATGGATGGCATCTCATGTTTCACATCAGCTTGGACTTTCAACACATAACATGTACACCTGAACTGTGGCATGCTGTACAGCAGACAATAATGCTACATCACACAGCTTAGCTCAGATCAGAGATGACTGTATATTACTAACTGCAGTGTTATCTGTGCTTATAAATATGTTATGGTTTATTATGGAGAAAATGAGGTTTTTAATATCTTTGTGTCATCATTCCTTAGTGAGTAAATATTAAATTAATATCTAAGGATTATGCTGTTTTAGAATGATTATTTTTTTAAAAATTAGATATTTTAATTACTGGAAAGTTTCATAAAGGCGTTGTTAAACGAATTTTGGCTTGTGGTTAGGACTTAATTTCTGTAATGGTCCTAGACAAAGTTGGCCATGTTGTACTATGAATTTATGCAAAGTGTCAGTCTCAGGATCAATTATTAATTCAAAACATCATTCAATTCTGAATAGTGTTAAAAATGCCCTACATTCTGACGTATCAAATATTCAGCCAAGATTTAAAACTTGGCCTGAAGAGTGGTCTCAGTGATTAATAATGCTGTTGCTCCTCCAGAGGACATGGCTCTGATTCCAAGCACCCACATGGCAGCTCACAACTGTCTGCAACTCCAGTCCCAGGACGTTTGTTGCCCTCTGCTGACATACATAGGCACCGGGCTTACATGCAGTGCAGAAACACATGCAGGCAAAATGCACATACACATAAAATAATCAATACTTTTTAAAATTCATTATTTCTGTATATTATGAGCAAATACTACTTGTTATTATCAAACTCGCAAAGTGTTTTCTAAACATTTGCCTAATTATTTCTTCCAAAAATTAAAATTTGTTTCTGCAGGCTGCCTATTAAAGATATGTAGAACTATTTCAAGGTGCATCACAGTGTTTTATTTTCATACATAGAAAGATATTATAAAGGAAGAATTTAGTTATCTTTTCTTGACTTCTATTTTTTAATCTCATTTATTTTGCTTAACCTGGTGTGCTCTGTGTAAAAGTAAAAACACATTTTTTCTTTTTCTGTTTTTCTTAATTTTATGGTCACTGGTGTTTCATCTGAATGTATGTCATCTGCGTGAGGTCTCAATCCCTGGATCTGGAGTTACACACAGCTGTGAGCTGCCATGAGTGGGTGCTGTTAAATGAACCTGGTCCTCTGGAAGAGCAAACAGCTCTTAACCACTTTGGGTGCTTCTGTAACTTGACAGTTATGAGCAGTCCCACAATAAACATGGATAGTCTCTCAACTATCTAATGACTTTGAATCTATCCTGTAACTCCTGTAACTTTAGCTTTCTTTCTTTCTTTCTTTCTTTCTTTCTTTCTTTCTTTCTTTCTTTCTTTCTTTCTCTTTCTTTCTTTCTTTCTTTCTTTCTTTCTTTCTTTCTTTCTTTCTTTCTTTCTTCTTTTTTTTGTCAGAAATAGTGGCAAGACTGTTCATAGGCAAAGCAAGAATTTTCTTGACTGAATCTGAAGCCTTCTCCATGGGAGAGTATGAAAGCATGGTCTGTTTATATGGGGGAAAACAAAACAAAACATGGCTTGCAAAGTTACAGGCACTAGAGCAGAGACTATTGAAGACGACTGATGTTATTTTTCTATATAGCCATATTGCTTTCTAAATGTGTGTGTGTGTGTGTGTGTGTGTGTGTGTGTGTGTGTGTGTGTGTTTCTCTCACCTTGATCTTAGAAGATTCTTATTATTGTGAGGACTGGTTAATGTAGAGACACATTGTTATTCAAGTAATATAAGTCTTCAAGACATAGATGGGGCATGTATTATCAATCTTCCCCCAACCTAAGGCTCAGGGAACATCTTGGAAGATGTGTCAGAAAGAATGTAAAAGCTGGTGGGTGGGGAAGAGTGTAGTGAAATGCTGTTTTCTAGACATGACATGGCTATTGTCAGTTCTCCATTGTTCATAGCTAGCAAACACAGACATGTTCATAAAAATAGATGTTCAAACATTTTTTAATAGTTATTGTGGATCTAATTTCTTTAGACTATTTTGCTAAACTGATAGAAACAAATCTGAGATGGAAATTTTAGCCTATTAAAGTACAATAATTGTTACTTTGTGAAGAACCAGGAGAATTGCAAAAATCATTGGACACACTCTAACTCAATACTTTAAGCCTGGGTAGTATAAGCTAATGTCATATCATATGTCCCAAGCTTGATAAGCATTTTAAATGTATTAGCGTAGGCGTTTGAGCACCCTTGAGCTATTATTTCTTTAGAAAACAGTAGAAAAGTAGATAGCTGATGCTCACGTTTGATGTATACAACAACTTTACCTCAACTGTAAAACAAGTTTCTAAAGAATTGAATTTTTGGATGAAGAAACAACTCCAAGTGGTCTGTCATTTATTCTCTGGGATGTTCTTAAAAATCCTGTATATAACAACTGGCATAATAGCTGCCCACCAATCCGAGCACACACCCATCCATTCAGAACAGACTACACCCACAAACAACCAGCTTCACAGCCTGGCTAGAACTGGCTCTGTCTGCTCTAAGTTTCTCATGAAAAGGAGAAAGTGCTTACCTCTAAGCACCATGGTGGTTTCAAAATAGTCTTTTCTGAACATAAATGGAACAAAATCTTGTTCCAGACTTTGTTGTTTTATTTCCCTTTATCTTCCCACAGGATGATACGTGAAGAGCCATTGTCGTGGCCAAAGTTAAATTGGGACTGGAGCTAATTTTAGGCATGCGACATTTTTGAGCATGTAGATTTTGATACTGACTGTAAAAGCAGTGCATGTTAAATATTAATAGTACTGACCTATCACGTGATATTATCATTTGCCCGAAAAGACCAACTAGAGTGAAATAAATGCCTTCTTCGGGAATCACGTGTCCCGTACTACAAATTCCGTAATTTCTCTCTGAGATCCTTACTTGATCCTGTCAGCTGATAGAATTCATGTGAAGGATTTAAACTTTAAAATTAAGTAGAAAGTCCTGGAAGAACACCACTACTTCTTTATTCTCTGCTAGCTTTCATTGTTGCCATCGCTCTTGTTATGATTGACAGCAAACATGATGACCAGAGAATGAAAAAGCCATTAACTCACTGGTGCTTCATGGTGTCAGGCATGCTCTTTTGCCTGGTCCGTGCACTACCTCTGCATGTTCCCAATAGTTCACACCCTATGTACCCTCCCTCCCCTTTTCAATTCACTGTGATTACAATTGAGAGGAAAACCTCTCCTTGCCCCTTACAAGACAATAATGGTTTAAAGTGTTCCTGTTTTCCTTTTCCTTAAGTTCTTGTATCTTGCAAGGATCTGAGGGAAACATAGTGAGACTCTTCCTTATGAAACTCTTTTTGGGTCTTGAGAGTTTAATGTAGAATGACAAGCTCTGCAAAGGAAAAACCACACTTGGGCATCTACACACACCCATAATGCATACCCTTTTATTTTTATGTAAAAGAAAACCAGGCATTTAGTATAATATACATTTATATGCATGTGATATTTATTCAGTGAAAATGCCTATTAATGATGAGATAAAACCTCAGGCCAGGAACAGACCAGCTTATTTTTAATTTTTCGACTGTTTTCATAGGAGAGTACTAAAAATAACCAGAGGAATATAATCTATGGAAAAAGCCTACTGAATATTTTGAACATTGCTAGTTTTATTCATGAAGTTCTTCATTTTCTTCTTTTTTTCTCAAAATAAGAACTGTGGAGTTGGACCCAGTAAGTTTATTTTATCACTTTTAATGCAAAGATTATTACTGCAATTTACATATCTCACTAAGAGCCGGAAGCTTCCTGCTGTGGCTTTTTCCACCAATGTGCTACAAATTAACAACCAGGCTACATTAAAATAAATGAAAAAAAAAAGTTAATTCTTTTCAATATAAGAAAATTATCTGCCCACGAGACTACATAATTCCCTCAAAATGATTCCCAGAAACAAGAAAACAGAAATTTTAGTGCAAATTACATTAATGTTTTAGGATCATGGAAGAGAGTATTATCAATCTCAAGGAAATGTAGTAAAAGTCAATATTGATCACCAAAAATGAAATCATTGACTTTAAGGCTGTGATCTAAGTCAAAGCTGCAAGAGAAAATAATGCCCACCAATAATACTTGTAAACCCACTAAGACTTTAATTATGTAGCAGTGGTTATAAGAGCTACAAAGATTCTTCCTTAATCATTATTTATATCATCAATTTTTGGTAAACAGGTAGCTCTGTGCTTTAGCCTGGATTGATGACATCCACACAAGAAAACATCATTTCTAGGATTTGTGATAAGACATCATTATTCATTAGGCATCAGTGAAATAATGCAGTTTTCTATGCCTCTTGCTTCCTTTTGAAGCAGATCAATTTTGCCCTGTACATTTACATTTAAATGCATTGAATTGCATGTCAAATAAAGTTAACATATTTCTTTGCTCTATAAAACCCCTTTCAAAAAGACTTTTTTAGATGTCATTATTGGTCCTCAGCATAAAATAAATATGTTGGTCCTGAAATGATTTTCCAATAAGGTTGTCACCAAAGGGAAAAATTTGTTATATCTTTATTTTCCAAGGACTCATCCCGGTTATTTAAATAATTGGTGAGCTCAATTTACACGGGCTGCATCTTAAATTTTCTACATAGTATGTGTATTCATGTAGTATCATAGAATTTTTATTAATTTCTATCTAACTTCAGATATCTGACTCCTAACTAAAGCATGGAATAATGAAATAAAATTTTATGACTTAACAAACATCTCTCAAAAAACATTAGATATTAAAAGATGCTGAAGGATTGTTGCAATATACTTTAATGCTGTGCATTCCCATATTTTTACTGATAATTCACAAAGATTATAGATTATCATATATCCAATAGCTTAAAGTCAACCAAGCAAAACACACACATTTTTGTAGGCATTCTATGAAAGGACATGCTATCATTAGTGTCCTATCACAGAATGGGATCATTGTACATATACTACATTGTTTGAAGTGTTTTACGTGAATTTTTATGCATTTAAACAAAGTTCATTTAAAAAGTCACTGGAATAAATTCAATATACCCAGTGTGTTTAAAATAAACAAGTTACATTGTAGATGTAATTCTGAACGGTTTTATTAAATAAGAAACACAGAGCCAAATGCAGAGTTAAAAGCCCAAGAGGTCAGAGCAGTAGCCAAGAGCTAAGACCAAGACCTCCTTCTTACCCCTCGCTGTAGTTGTTGTCCTTCCCCTCAGAAAGAGACCTGTTTCCTGTGTGTCTGTCTTTTTATTGACTTTCTGTTCTGCCTTCTCACTGGTTGTAAACCCAACCACATGACCTCCTTGTCACTGCCTGTCTATACAGACCTCCAGGTCTCTATGGTTGGCATTGAGATTAAAGACATGTGTCTCCATGCCGGCTGTGTCGTTGAACACACAGAGATCTGCCTGTCATGTGATCAGGATTAAGGGCATGTGCTACTACTGCCAGACTTCTGCTAAATGGCTTATTTTTAGCTCTGACCCCCAGGCACTTTTATTTATTAACATACAAATAAAATCACATTTCAGCACAAATAAAATATCACCGTATTACATAAAAATCATAACTATGTGTATATTAAAGATATTAATTCCAAGTGAGTGTGCAAACAAATTCCTGGAATCTCAGCATTGAAGAGACTGAAAAACAGAAATGCAAGTTCCTGTGTCATGTAGGAAGACCTTATCTCACAAAAAATATTGAACTATATAAAATTCTACAAAAACAACTCTGCTTACATGTTACAGTTGTGTAGCTTGGCCCTCTCAAGGGACTCCTAGCAGAGGGAGCAGGGTCTATCTCAAACTCTCTTACTAGCTTTTGGGCCCCTGCTCTTCATACTGTGTTGACATGCCCAGCCTTAATGGGGAGGTGCTTAGTCTTACTGAAACTTGGTGTACTATGTTCTGTTGACAGCCATGGGAGACCTGTACTTTCCTAAACATAAACTGAGGAGGGGTGAATTTGGGAGTGGGAACAGAGTGGTCGTAGAGGGAGGGGATGGGAGGAGGAGGGATGGGAAATTGTGTTCCTATGTAAAATAAATGATAAGTTTCAGTCCCTCTAAAAAAGCAATTATGAATTTCATTCTCTCTGTACTTCATAAGAATTATATATCTACATAATATGTAACATATAACAAATGATACAAAATATTGACATGCCTAAACATGAGAAAATTCATTATCCTAAATTATAATTGGAAAGATGATACAACAAATTATAAAGAACTTTTGTAATGAAAAGAAAAACACAGGAAAAGGGGTTCCAATTTGCTACAAATAACTGATCAGAATGACAGTCTATACATCACAAGGCTGCTGAACGATTTTGAACAGGACAATATTAAGGTATTGGAGGCAGCCTTAGCTTCATTTCACATCTATGATGGTAATTTTTCAAAACCATGTGCCTGTAGGTTTATGCATGTGTTAACTCATAAGTTAATCCATATATATATATATATATATATATATATATATATATATATATATAGTGCACTGACATCATTCAAGTCAATTAGAAGAGGAAAACATTGAAGAATCGTACTCAACCAATAATAATTATTATAAATATCTGCTCATGGAAATAATGTGCTACTGGGATACCAATAAACTAATCAACAAATTAAAAAAAATAGAAAAGCGGCTAATAAATATATGATTTTACTTATTACAAGAGAGGAGTGGACTTGTTAGATGTAAAAGTGGACCTCTTTAATAAGCAGTTCTGGATCCATTAGATAACCACATGGGAGAAATAAAAGACTGATCATTTATATCATGACATCTTTAAAAATTAATTCAAATTTCATTATAAACCTATCTTAGAAATAAAATGCTACGTTTTTCAGGAGAAAATACCTTTTTCACAAATTTGGTACAAGTTTACTATGTAGGGCATAGAAGCAGCATTTTGATTACAAAAGGCCAGCATGTTCAGTTTCATAATTAAATTTAGATGGTTTTGTTCATCATAAAAGACCACAAGTCAATTGAATAAATAAGCATAGAATGTCACAAGAGCTCTGCTATACTATGCCCAGTCTCAAGGAAACAGTATGTACAGAGAATTCAACAATAAACTAATAATGTAATAATAAGATAAATTTAAAATCCTCATGGAAATAAAAAGGCTTTTGTAAAACAAGTAAAATATATATTTGGCTAATTAAAATTTGGCTTTTTTGTTTATTAAGGGTTTTTTTTATTCTTTTTACATACCAATCACAGATCCCACACCCCTCTGTCCTCCCAGCCCTCCCACCTTCACCCCCCAACTCACCCAAACTGTTCAATATTTTTACTCATCTGAAAAAAAATGTTAACTAAAGCCGCAGTATAATGTCAACAGATAACTACAGCCAGAGCTAAACTTAAAAGGATACATGGCCATAAATAACCTATGTTGACTGCAGAAATTGAAGCAAAATATTAAACATATGCTAGCTTGATAAGTAGATAGCAAGATTGATTAATTTTAGATATAGATATGTCAACAATATCTTAAATAGCCTAAGCATCTATATCAAAGACAATGAACATAAAATAATTGCACACATTGTGGAGCTTCAGATGTTCTATGATCTTCCATCTACAGTGTGGAGCTGCAGAACAGCTGATGCTTTAATTCTACAGTCTGAGTCTCCCAGAGCTGATTGTAAAGATCCTGGTGCTGCATCACTGAATCCCCCAAAACTAAAAGAACTGAAGGCAGAGTCATTGGTTGCTCATCATAACTTTAGCATAGGCAGAAATGTTCTTTGCCTTTACTTCTTTCCACCCAGGTCTTTAATGAAAGGAGTGATGTCCAAGCATTCTGAGAAGAACTTTCTAATTTACTCATCCACTAAATCCAAATGCTAACCTTTACATGAATGCTTATAGAACAGCAGACTAAACAAAAGATCACTAATAGATTTGTCATAGAATCTGTAATCTAGTAGCTTAAAATAATGATATGAATATCTACTAGTAGTAAAATGCATTTGTAAATCACGGGATACAACAGGATAATAAATAGCAAGAGAAAATAACATATTTATTCAATCTATAATTACTTTCATTGGTCTAATTGGCATGTTGAATGAAAATAAACCAGCTCAAAATCATAGATAGCACATAATTTCATTCAAAAAAGTTCAATATTATGCCAAATCCATATGTGGGAACAGATAACAGAGGAGTTCTGACTTTGTGAAATGTGGACTGTGAGGAAGTCGTATTGAGTGTTGGAGACTGTTCTTCTATTATAAAAACTCGGTTCCGTTTCAGTTAAATACGTACATTTTTAATCTTTTGAAGTTCAATCTTTTATATACTTTAAAAATCCATTTTCCTCCTACTGATTGCCTTGTCTGGCCTTGATATGAGGCTATGTGCCCAATCTTATTGTAACTTGTTAGGTCATGTTCAATTGATATGCCTGGGAGACCTGTTCTTTTCTAAAGGGAAATGGAGAAGGAGTGGATCTGGGCAAGAGGAGAGGTGGGAGGAAGGTACTGGAGGAGTAGAAGGAGAGGAAATTTCAGTCAGGATATAGTGTATGAGAGAAGTTTAAAAAATCCATGCTATGCTTACTCTTCCACACATGTGCTTCTTGACTCTTACAAATGACTTCAAAACAGTACAGAGCTAAGTTAACAGTTTATGAACAAATTACTATAAATGTTCCTTAAAGGCTCAGCATTTAACATAAAACAGCAAAGTTCACTATTTCTGCTCATGCTTCTTCCCATACCCCAAAGACCAGGAGTGGACACATCAATGCTATCTACAAAGTTCTCACTGAAGAACAATATAAGAAGTTTCAAGGGGTGTAAAAAGACAAAAAGAAATCATAGTGTTTTAAGTGAGCTTATGGTTTTCTGCTGGGCTGATTCATAGCTATCCTTGACTGAATGTAGTCACATATGGCTCACAGGTCATGGGTTGGACATGCCTTAAATAAGAGGAAATGTCTTAGGTTCTTCCAATGCCTGAAATGAATCTCAAGGGTGATCTTTGAAATTAGATAATGTATATGCAATGATGATAATGCTATTGCCTGCCAACCAATTAACTTCAGACTATAATGAATCTTTTTTAAGAATAATGGTGAAAGATTGTTCATGAAAGAATAAAATGTTTCCATTACCTGTTGCAATTCATCTGCAATGATTCACTTCAGTTATAGACCATTTATGAATATAATAATATGGTTTATGTTAATGAGTAATTGAAAAATACTTCAATTATTCACAGAAGCTGTGACATTTTCATTGTAGTTGCTTAATAATAAATTGATGAGAATAAGTCAATGAATGGATTGTTTATATAAATTTCTATATATTTTCAACACAGCTATCTTTCTCATGAATTCAATCATTTAAAGTCCTCACATGGTACATACAAGTATAAAAATTCAAGGCTTGTAATTTGAATGTGCTTTTTTATTTCAAAGGTGCTGGACTTCTTCCATATTCTGAAGTAACAGGAGTAGAAGAAGTCCACTGCTCTAATGGGGATTTCAAAAAACTCAACCTCTTTCAGTGTTTTCTGCCTTCATCATCATCATTATCATTATCATCATCACCATCATCATTAATCATACCACATTTAACAAATCATGAATCACAGATAAGAAAACAAAAATAATACAACTCAATACTCCCTTGGTACTCATGACAGACTGTTCTAACAAGCATACATATTTGACACTTGACTCCACATATAAAAAGTCCAATTATCTCCTTGTAGTCCAGGTCAATCATCCAGCCAGCATGAGAAGTATCTGCTTTGCATGTTAAGAGTTATAAAGAGTCCAAAGGCTTTGTTATTAGTATTTTTTTTCCTTAAATGGAATTTTCATTCTGACTCCTACTAAAAACTTTTCTCCTCTGTGAAATGAGGTTCTGTACCAGTAGAGCAGACCATCAAGGAGTAGCTGTTGTAAAGTTTGCAAGTAGATGGCTAGAGGTAACAGTCCTCAGGAGAGCCCATTGAACTTGCTCTCATAAATCCTATTTACTGAGCATTTAATACACAGGAGAATTTACAAAAAAAATACTAAAAAGGAAAGATAATCAAGAGCTTTTCCTTTGGGCTTGCCTCAGGAAGCATCAGCCATACAAATAGGATATTGTTAAAATATCAACGATACAATATTTCATATTTGAATGCTATGATTGTGTTGCAAGCATTACTGTACACTAATTATTATTAATTAATATAGGTGTTTAAACTAAGCTCCACTCAATCTGCTTGTTCATTTTTTCAATCATCCAAGGTAACTTTAAATGAAATTATATTTAATGAGTTATATAAAAATTAAGTTTCACCACATAGAATTTTAATATTATTATTTATCTTTACATATCTGTCCATCATTTCCTTCTATTTTAAGATTTTTTTCTTTTGTGCATTGAAGATCAGCCATGTTTATTTAGGATAATGAAGTATGACAGTGCTCATAATGATGGATAGTAGTAATGGCATTAGTAAAGGTAGTAAAGTCAAGACTGGCTTACTGTTATGGACTAAAGAACTATTCTCTCCCAATATGTTTGATGCTTAAACTGTAAAGTAATGGTATTTAAAGGTGGAAATTTTAGAGCATAACTATGTTTACATAGGATTGTGAAGCCAGGTCCCATATAATAGAATCAATATCCTTGAAACAGATAATTCCTTATATAACTTGGTTGTTGAAAGATATATTACAGTCAGAAATACTGCTGTTCCTGTGAAGCAGTATAATCAAATCTGCTCGCAACCATCAACTTGGGCTTCCCAGATTCAAGATCTATAGGAAATAAATATCTATTATTGAAGCCGTGTTTTCTACTGTGTTTTATTATGTCAAAGTGAGCAAATACCTGTACTAAAGACTTACAATGTTTCAGACAGAAGCTAATCACCTACTTTTATTGACTCTTTCATGATTTAATTTATTCAACAACAGGCTGTTACTACTTTCTGCTTGTAGTTAAAGAAACTGAAATAGAGATTAAATAATTTGTTTAAGATTTCTCAAATAGTCACTGGAAGAAAGTCTGTCTGAACTCAGTATCTAGTATCTTAATCACAGCAACATATCCTTATCCAGTAGATTTGTGCTTACTGTTCTTCAGTTACATTAAAAAACTATTAGAGGTAAATGACCTTCAAAATATCTCAATTGTGCAACATAAACTCAAAAATGGAAAATGAAAGGTTGTAAGGTTGAATAAATAACTCTAGATTAGAAAGAAAAGAACGAATTCCAGGATCTTACTAAGGAATTTAAACATCTATCTTTTGTGCACATTTATAGATGTCCATAAAGTAGGCTTATGTTTTTTTTACTCATTCAATATATATAAGATATGTTGCTCATTTTTAAGAAGTTAATAATGAAACAGGAGGTCTGAATATTTTATTAGACAGCCTATGGTCTAACAAGATAGAGGAATGCAATCAATGGTAGAATACTTAACGATTGTCTAGGAGGTCATAGGAACTTTCAGGCATATGTGATATTTAAATTGACCTTGAAAAATGAACAATCACTTATGGAAGACTAAGAGATTCTTAATTTCGAAACTAGAGTTGTCAGTTGATAGAAAATTAAAAATATTTTTGCTAGATATCCACTGTATTATATTTACCTGCCTACCCAGAAGGTCTTGATAAGAATGACACTAATCAAGCAATTATATGTGTGCTCTGTCTCTCAGTGCTTATGCCCATAAAAAACAGAATTTCAAAGTATTCTTCATTTAAACAATAATTAAACCTCATCATTCATAGATGGATGATTGCAAAACCACATGTAGTACAACTGTCATTATTTTAATAATATTATTAACATTATTCCTAAAATTGATACTAATAAGAAAGAAACTACTCATAATCCATTGTTTTACACTAATTTGAATGACTCCGAAAGTCAAACTGATTATCATTTAAGACCCTCAGAAACTTGTAACCATAGGAAATTGATCTCTTTAAAAATTGTACTTGGACATCTACATGCTGGAATAAACAAAGACTAAGTTTAAATGATTTGATGATATCTACCTGGGCAAAATCATATAGGAGGACTTCAATGGAAAAGTATGACAAAATACAGTTAAATACCCTATTGGGCCAAGGAAAGCTTATTCTTGTCTGCAAAAAAATAGATAATAGTAGCTAAAAACTTGATATTTCAATTATACTTTATAAAATAACTTAACAATTTTCGTTGGGTATTTCTATATCTAACACTACAACTTTTGGTCTTCTTAACTTAAGGAAAATGTCACATTTTTCCCTCTAAATGTTCAAAAGAGAGCCATAGATATAAAAGTACTTAACAGATAATGTAACATATTTTAGTAGAACTTATCTGAACATGAAGGATAATGTGTAAGATAGTTTCAGATTAAAGTATGGCTATAAAGACACAATGAAAAGAAATATTTCCAAGTAGAAAATAAAAAGCAAAAAAAGAACATATATTTTGAGAATGTGAGAGCATGATATCTATTTCTCTCTAAAACCCAACATCTAATGTGGCAAAATAAGTACCAATGAAAGTTTTGATTTGAAACGTTTGAACTATTTAACGTTATTACATATAATCTAACAGTCTGTCCCTATGCTTCAGTTAGTTGTGCCCATCACAGCACACACTGGAAACATCAGGAGGGTCGGCATTCTAGCACATGTGTTTCATATGCAGAACACGAATCCTGGAAGCTGTCTTCTGCATATGTGCCTTGCATGACGCCGGGTAACATGAGGCAGAAATTCACACTGCAGGTTAGAGCTGACTCGCAGACTGTGCTAGACGCAAGATGGGTTTGTTTACAGTGCCGTCCATAGGAAGTCTTTCAAGATAGGGGAAGCCATGATTTTGAGGGTTCATTTCAGTGCCAGCTGGCAAGGATCTTGAAGGTTGCTCTGCTTTACCCACATACCGTAGTCTAAAGTGTTTCCATGTGGAACACATGAGAGAAGTGTGTACTTAGCAACTCTGGAAAATCTTAAAAGGCATTTATTCATAGTGGCAAAAGAAGAGAAAAAGGAGGAAACTGTTAAATGTAGTTGCCTGCACTACTTTATTATTTCTACCATTCATTTTTATACTGAGTTTAGTAACAGGTTGAGTACTGGGGTAAGTTATTTATCTTTATCTTAACTGGATGCCAAATACTACCCAATTTTTTTTGCTGTTCCTATTCTCTGCCACATTAAATATTTATCTTACGGCAGAAACATTCACATGTCTGGGCTGATTGTCTAAGGATCAGTTCAGGGGTGAATAATGACATGTTGAAAGTTAGGGAATTCACATAATATTAGCAATCAATGCATAAGTTAGCATTTAATCCCTGTTTACTAATCAATTCCCATATGTGACTTTCTTCCAGAAGTTGTCTTTCTAAATTAATATGGATAAAAATAACATCATACAACTTAAAGTTTTTCAGATGTAGTTAACCATAATACATATGTAACACATAAATAGCTCCTTATTAAGGAAGACTTCTCTATTCTTTTCACATACTTTTTTTTTCTTTTTGCAAGCAAAGTTTCAGTCATTTGCAAATGAGGGGCATGAATAGTCTGTATGAATGAGGACGGATGAATGTGTTAATAATCAAACCAAATCAAACAAACAAAAAAACTTCTTGATTATTTGTAACAGATGTTGATGGCTAGGACACAGATGAAGTATGCCATTGCTGTTAAAAAATATATATAATAAGGAAAAAAGCCATTGAATTGAAATATTTTTGAAAGTCATTCCAATCACAATATGTGAAAAAGTTGTTGAGACTGTTTTACTAAAATAAGATGCCAGTAGGGAATTGCATATTGGAACTGTAGGGAGTTTTTCCAGGTGCCTAAACACAGCACAGCATGCCTTGTGTAAAGTTTCATTCAAGATTATTTACAAATCAATTATTAATGCTTGTGATGTCCAAAGGGCTTGAATACAAAACATTCATCTATATCTCCCTTGCCTTTCTCCCCAGTGGTTATCATGTTTGCCTGAACAGAAAAAATACTTGGCAGTATATTCAGTGTTAGTACTGTGATTTATTAAGCCGAGTGTAAAAGAACATGATCATTGAAAAAATATTTTAATACATTTATTTATTAAATGGTGGTGTGGTGGAGTACCACAGTGCTCATGCAGCCCACCATATGTGTGGACTTTGGAGGAAAACTTGCAGAAACCTGTCCTTTCATTCTACTATGTGGGGCCTGGGGACAGAACTCAGGTTGTCACATTGGCAGCAAGGGACCTTACACCTTAGTGATCATATTGTCCCCACGGATCATTTTTAACACATCACCCACAACATATCATGTTATGAAAAATGCTGACTTGACTGTCATCATAGGTGCCCCACTCTTTTTGGACTCATGCATGTAAATACTATATGCATTGTGTCTTATAGGCCAGCTAAATTCGTTTCTTCTCTTTTGGAGACCAGAACTCAAAATGAAGGCAAAATTAGTGTCTGCTGGGAGCCTACTTTCCAGTTTATTGACCATATATACCTTCTAGAAGTATCCTCAAATACTTAAAAGGTCTTAGGGTCTTTTCCTAGCCTCTTAGTTAAGAATAATAATCCCATATGTGAAAGTCCTATCCCATAAAAGCCATCTCCCAACTATCACTTTGGTATCCGTATGCTCCATAATCAAATTTTGTGGCAATGCACAAATGCCAGTCACAGTAGTATCTGACTCTTTGAAGCAACTGCCAACCACAGAACCCTTTAAGACCATGCTATATTAGATACACTGACATATTTTTTTAATTCAACATGTTCACATGGGAGTTGTATATTTAGTTGTATGGAAAATTTTCCTTTGAAGAGTAGGAAAAACATAGTTAGTAAAAGGGCTATCTAAACAATCTACCAGGGAAGCTGTAGATAAACATAACATAAATATTTGGAGAACCTAAACAATTGTCTGTGATAGAATTTGCCCCTGACTTTTCAGTCTGTGCCCTTTAAGACATGCTATTTGTGGTCCAGAGATTTTTGTAGTGTGAAAATAATAATATAACTAAGTATTTTCTCTTTAATACTGGCTTCAGTTTTACCACACCCAGGGCTTCGTATTTCTCAGCTGAGTAGAATAAGACATGTTTTGAAATAACACAGATGCCAAACATTACTTGGTTTTCTATGGTAAGTGATTAACACAGCTATTTTACACTCATGTGGAATGACACTGAAACCAGGAACCACGCTCTCATGTGTGTGTATCTGTTCCCTTGCTTAGCAAGTAATTTTAAGTAACAGCATTATTTTAAGTATCCTCTTATTCAACAACAAAATGAGAAATTTGCATTTAATGAAGATCTGCCTTTGTCATGACGTTGGAACACAAAGTCCTTGGCAGAGGTTTATGCCACAGAAGCAGTCTATTTTTATACTGTACATTTAGCAAATAGTAAAAATAAAAATTCTGCAAACTGCATCTCAAGAACCAAAAAAGAACAACAGCAACAACAGAAAAGAATAGAAAAAAACAAAAAAAACAACTAGCAGGCAGAGACCTGTGTTTAGTTCTCTTTATTATTGCTCAGGCACAAAAATAGCAGTTGTGACGTCATTGTGATTCCTTTTAAAGGTCAGTGATTTGGGAAGATTTATTTTACAGGGAAATTTAGAGGAGAAAAAATAATCAATGAAAGGACACTAACACTGCTCTCCCCTTATTTACTTGATAAAAATTGATTTCACGTTCAAAGAAAATCATGATTCATGTAAGGAACATCTTTAGATAAAGCATCAAGGGGAGATG
Organism: Peromyscus eremicus; assembly: GCF_949786415.1. NCBI lineage: Eukaryota > Metazoa > Chordata > Mammalia > Rodentia > Cricetidae > Peromyscus > Peromyscus eremicus. The sequence goes on along the minus strand of NC_081424.1, from coordinate 39,555,965 downwards.
GATGTTGTAGTTGCCTTTTTAAAGCAAAAATTTAATAAATGTTATTATCTGAAAATAGGACACTGTGGTGATGCTTTAATAGAACTGAGAGTGTACATTGAATTGCTTTGATAGAAATTAAGAAATGTCTTAAGTTCAGTAATAACCATAGGTTATACTGCATTTAAGAAAAAATCTTTTGTATAATATATATAAAAAACTATATATATACTATAAAACATGTATGTAAAATAATGAACAGATTCAAAGAAGAGAACTAGGAATAAAACTCATTGGACAGCCTCTTACTGTGATTTAAAGAATGATTTTACTTATGATTAGATGTTTCACTTCTGTTTTTAGATCTAATGACGTCAAAAGCCCTTCTTCCATGGTAAAATTACTATACTGTGCTCCACAGTAGCAAATCAGAAAAGTCAGATAAAATATAAAAGAACAGGAGGATACACAGTAAAAGCTCTTATTGTGTCCTGCGCAAAGAACTCTTAGCTCTGGTTCTTCAAAACTAAAGTAATTTCACACTTCCTTCAGATTGTCCCGTAGCTCTCCCTACAACTGCAAGGAGCAAGAAACAAGAATCACAAAGCAAAACTATGACAGCTTCACTGAACTTGTTCACTGATATATTGTGCCAATGCCCAGTGCTTCACCGGGAATCTGTGCTGTCTAGGATCTAGTGATGTTCTCATCCTAGGCAGCAGGAGTAACAATCTACAAGAAAGTGAGAGATAAGGTCATTTAATTTCTTCTCATTATTATTATTAATGACTAAGCTTAGGAAATTATTTTGATGTTACAAATTCTATCATTAGTGTTTCCTTATTTACTGCTTTATTTTGTCCTTGGATCTAATCCCAATTTAACACTTGTTTGTTTTTAAGTCTGTGTGCCATTTTTATTTTTTATCTGTTCTGTTCTCACATATTGCATTTCCATTTACTATGTATAGATTCAACCAGGTTCAACCTGTCCTAATATGACATCTACTCAGTAATTGTCACACTTTAATACTTTCTTCCAAAGTGTATACCACTCACGTCTATGCAAAATACCTAAGCATCCCAACAACAATGAACACAACACATCTGAGCATGTCACTGATAATCATCTCCAGCAGCTGCTCTGACTGTTTTATTTTTAACTACCATGTGTTCCAACAAGCATCTTATCAGATTGGTGGTTTTGATTGTACTTCCCCCAATGAAAATTATTTTGAGCATACACATTGAAACATTCGTGTATGTGCTCTTTGCATCAATACTTATTGTAATATACCTCTTCACAGCCTTTCCCAGTTGAATTTGGTTATTTTTTAAGAAACAAAGCAACCTCACAATATATCAATTATTGAATCCCTAAACCCTGGGGCTACTTTACACTTGGCAAGCATGACTGAGTTGATACATTGAGGAAAATTAACCTGAACTCGCTATGTAGCTTCAAGACATTAAAGTGGATACTTGAGAGAAGGAGAGAGGAAAATCAGAGTCAGTGAAGATATGATGGTGGCCAAGTTGGAAGGGAGTCTTCATCAGAAATCATGTCCAGAAGCAAGCAAGGGGGTAGTTTTTTTTTGTTTTGTTTTTTTTTTTTTTGTCAATCATTTTCAGAATTGTAACCTACAATTCTGTTAGGTAAAATGCCCCATTTGGGGTAATTTGCTATAATAGGAACAGGAAGCTAATAAAGATTATTTTCTCACTGTAAAAATTTTATAATTGTATCACGTTCTAGTTCACTTTTATTATTGTGAAAAAAAAGCGTGACCATAGGAAGGAGGGTTTATTTGGCTTACAATTTCAGGTGACAGTTTTGCTTTTTGAGGAAGCCAAGACAGGGACTCAAATAGCTAGTTACATCACGTGTACAGTTAAGAGCAAAGAGGAAATACACATATGCTTAGTAACTCTCTGCTTGTCCTCAACTAACTTTCAATACTCCCATGAAATCCAGAGTCTAGCCCATTATGTGATACACTCTGCTGTGGGCTGGATTGTCCTGTGTCAGCTAACAATTAGGAAAATCTTCCGTAGACTTGCTCATATACCAACCAAATTGTGATAATTATTTAACTGAAGCTCTTGTCGCAAGAGAGCTACATTGTTGTTGTGAAACATTGATATCTAAAATCGGAGCAGTTCACATTATGTCATCACTCGAGTTGTGAGTATTTGGCTTGTGCTCTTTATCTTTTTTATTCTATAAACTCCCAGTGAGTTTATTAAAGTGCATCTTCACTATTCTTTTTTTCTAAGATTATTATTATATTGATATTTAATTTAATAATATTCTTAATCTAAATTGTGGTCAGTATTTTTCTTCATTTTTTTGAAACATTTCATTAACTAATAGGACATTAAAGCATTATTTAAACTGGAACAAAACAGAACATCCTTGATTTGTTCCTGATTTTTGAGAAAACTGTTTAACTTCTCACTATCAAATATGATATTTATAATGTATTTTATACAATAGTGCTATAATGCAATTTGCTTAGATATTAGTCCTCAAGTCAAGGAAATTTCATATTATTGCTTATTTTTGAAAACTTTTATCATGAATGGGTATTGGATTTTGTCTATTTTTATTCAATTGAAATAATAATGTAATATTTCTTCTTTAATCTTTAGCCATAACCAATTATGTTTATATACTTAGGACCATCAGATGTGCATGTGCAGATACTGAACACATCTGTCTCTAAAACTACAAGGTAATGCATTTCTATTCATTATATATATATATATTTATATATATATAAAGCCCAATCTCTGGTATTCTGCAATAGCTTCAGAAAGCAGACAAACAGAGAATTTATCAGACACACAAGTATAAAGGATCAATGGGAATAGTAGGAGAGCATGTAAGAAACTGAATAAACAATACTAGAAATGTTCCCAAATGTAAACAGTTCGTATTCTACATATCCCGAAAGTTCTAAAAGTCCTGAGTAGCATAAGGTCCAACACTGTCTCCATTCATCTTAGGCAACCAATTAAAGTTGGTGTAAAAAATAAATCTTTAGAAATTCCGAGATGATGAAGGGTTTTCTTGAACAAGTCTCCCCTAAGAGATCAACAATGCTGGAGGACAGGATTTTGTAGATATACCCATTTAATGTTTTGAAAAAGAAGCAATTACCAGTGAAGAATTTTACAGGCTATAAAATTACCCTTCTTGTCCACCTTATGTTACTATGTCAGAATACCAGGAACTTGTAAATATATAAAGAAGAGATATGTGTTTGGCTCATTGTTCTGAAGTTGAAAAAGTCTGACATCAAGATACCAGCAAGGTCCTGAGCTACATTTCACCTGTGGGATCACAGATGCAAACATAAAGGTGAGAGGGTGAGACACACCGGCCACTGGGCCCGGGGTTAACTCTTGCCATGCCCATCCCTTGTATAGCTATTTCTTTCAGATAAAAACATTATATATGATGTACTAATTTCCTAGGGATAAACTGTCTGAATTTCAAGGCTATCTGCAAGGGAGAAGCAGAGATTCTCAGCTTTTGCAGTTTAATAATTCATTCTGGTGGTGGGCTTTTCAGTGATGCACTTGCTTTTGAGTCACTTATGTTCCTGTAAGCAACCCCTCACCCAAACTCCTATATGTAACTTCAATAAACTTTTGAGTCACTAATCTGAAGTTGTGTGCTATTATGTTTTGGGGATGTTGTTGGTTCCATACTTGAGTTGAATAAATGGCCCAATTGTAACATGAATCTTAAAAGGTCTTATAATAAAAAACCTAGAGCCAGATATTGGGCTGAAAGCTGAAAGATTAGAGAAGCGAAACAGCCAGCCACTAGCTTACCTCTATGAAATACTCAGCCTCAAGAGAGTGAGTTCCTGTTTCTTCATGTGTTATATACCTTTCTATGCCCTGCCATATTACTTCCTGGGATTAAAGGCTTGTGTCACCGTTGCCTGGTTCTGCTTCTCTCATGCAGCCCAGTGTGACCTTGAGCTCACAGAGATCCAGACAGATCACTGCCTCCTGAGTGATAGGATTAAAGGTGTGTCCCACCACTGCCTGAACTCTATATCAAAGTTAGTGGCTGTCTCTGTCCTCTGATCCCCAGGTAAGCTTTATTGGAGTATACAATATATCACCACATTTCCCCATTTTTTCTAAAATAATAAAATAAGGTTCTAATTAATATAAGAAAAACTATATGCAGTAAGTACAATAATTATATACAATGTATACAGGCAATAAATACATCAATAATATCTAGTCCATTTGAATTTGAAAAATTCAGAGAAAATACTCCATTATCTATGCTATCTTTGTGAATCCAAAGAATTGTATCTAATTCACCTTCTATCCTAATTTTCATTACCAACCCAAAACTATCTTTTGATGTCTTTCAAACTTATACACTTTACACCTCTTTAGTGACTTTATTTTCTGAATTTGTTAACTAGGAAAACTATGACTATAACTACCTAATCTTCAAATCCATCAGAGACCCAAGAAGGAAATAATACTAACAGAGTAAGCAGGAAGTACAAACAAGTGACTTCCAAAAAATGTGAGAAATTGCAGAAACAGCTGGCTGCCTGGACAGTCACCCAAAGTTCTTCTGCAACACTGAGGCATCCATCTTTGGCCTAAAGGTCTAGCATACCTGACAGACTTTTCTGTGAAGCTGGATTTTCTGAAGGTCTGTCCTACTTTGTCTGGGCAAGGAGCAGAAATTATGGTGATATTTTATTTGTATTAAAATGTTATTTGTATATTAATAAATAAAGTTGCCCGGGGGTCAGAGCTATTAGCAAGCCATAGGGAAGCCAGGCGGTGGTGGCATATGCTTGTAATCCCAGCACTTGGTAGGCAGAGCTAGGTAAGTCTCTGTGTGTTCAGGGATACAGCCAGCATTGGATATACACGCCTTTAATCTCAATACCAACCATAGAAGACCTGGAGGTCTGTACAGACAGGCAGTGACGAGGTGGTCATGTGGTTGGGTTTACAACCAATGAGAAGGCAGAACAGAAAGTCTATATAAAGACTTTAACACAGAAAGTAGCTCTCTTTTGGAGAGGTAGGACCACCGCAGGAGGAAGGGTAAGGTTTTTGCTCTTAGCTCTGACCTCTTGGTTTTCTTCTTTGCATTGGTTCTGAGTTTCTTATTTAATAAGACTGTTGGTTACATCTACAAGAAGTACTTTCTTTTGTGTCTTGCTTGTCCATTTTGGACAGCATACAGTCAGTAGTCAACGTAAGGATAATTTCTTGCCCAGTAGCTAACTTTTGAAACAAAGAAAGTAAACTCCATATGTAGTTTCCTCAATGCCCTTCATCTTCCTTGAAGTAGATTGTTATTGCCAGGAACAGACATGCATCATTGTCATAAAAAAAAAGAAAAAATCTATGTTATTAAAACATCTTAAATGCCATATTCTATAGATCTCTGAAGTATTTGAAACTGACCTATCTAAAATATACTTCTGTTTAACCTTGAAAACATACCTAATAAGACTACAAGTTTGATTGCAATGACTATTAACTTGAATTTATTATATCCCAATTCATTGGTAATAATAACTTTTAAGGACTAGCAATTTGTATTAGTTTATTAAATGAACTGTATAGATAAAATATCTTGAACAAGATTAGAAACATATGTAAAGTATTTTCTAACAAAATCAATCTCAAACTTGTATCAACATACATAATTTGTATACAATAAATAAAAATCCAATCCAATTTAAAACTAGTAGTTGTTTTTAAAGTTAGATTCAGTAATCTATCTTTTTAATCCTATCTCTATATCCTCCCCATTTTTCTTTTAGAGTAGATTCAGTAATCTATCCTTTTATCCTATCATATCTATACCCCCTTTTCTTCTTTAGAAAGAGATTGCATTTGTAATCAACCCCCTTTAAATAAAAATAAATATTCATAAATAATATTTTGGAAATTTGGGCATAGCTTTTCTTATCACTTCCTGCTGATTGGGGGCACTGGTAATCTTATGGTGTTCCTGAGAAAATTAAGAATTATAGTTAAATTTTGGTTGTAGTAGTCTGTGAATTTCTTTGAAGCTGATTTTGGATGTTGGATCATCTGGGCCATGGTGTCATTAGAGACCTTTAAGGGGGTCTTGGCTGAACAAACCATATTAGCCTGGAAGCAATCCATATGTTCTCATCTTCTGTGGAAACAAAAGCAGAACTTCTTTTCCAAAGCAATGAATCTTTAGTCTCAAATTTTGAAGTTAAGATACCTTTAAAATATACATATTGGTTTAACTCAAAAGCCTTTACAATCAAATTTCTTTCTGCAGTTAAAAATTCCAAATACAATATAATCCAGACTTTCTGTGTGATTTCCATCTTTATATGGCTTATTTTTTATATTACTTTTACTATCTCTTTAAAGACTTTATTTTTTAAAATTATGTATTTCTTTATATAACTGTCTTTCCTCCTTTTCCTCTCTTCCAAGCCTACTTAAATTTTTACACATAATGTAAACCATTTAGAGGTTTATTCCATCTGAATCTGTCTTTTGTGTATTTATAATCCTTTTCTGATCATTGCAAACTGCAGCATGGCTAAGATTGAAGTGGCAACCTGGCTGCTGACTCCTCCCACTTCAGTTTCCCATCCTGGCAGAGGTACACAGGAGAGTCACACTTATTGCACCTACGCTGGGGTCCACGCTGCCAACAGGTAGCATGCAGCTGGACTGTAAACTCTTTTTTGTCTGTATGAGTAAAAGCTAAATCTGTATGAGTAAAAGCATGCTGCATAGCTTGGAGACAGCTCTGTGTACCATGTAGAAATCTGCCATGCTGCACTCAAGCTGGAATGCTGTGGCATCTCTGTACCTCGGTCTGTATGAGATATGAATTACGAAGCTGTTTTTGGCTCTGTTTTAGAATCTTTTATTAAGTTCTCTTAGGTTTTAGGTGGAAACTCTTGCTCCATGTTGGGCAGCCAAATGTAACATGAATCTTAAAAAGTTTTATAATAAAAAACCCAGAGCCAGATATTGGGGTAAAAGCTGAAAGATCAAAGAAGCAAAACAGCCAGCCACTAGCTTACCTCTATGAAATACTCAGCCTTAAGAGGGCATGCTCCTGTTTCCTCACACCTTATATACCTTCTGGGTCCTGCCATAGTACTTCCTGGGATTAAAAACATGTGTTACCACTTCCTGGTTCTGTTTCTCTCATGCAGCCCAGCGTGACCTTGAACTCACAGAGATCCAAATGGATCTCTGCCTCCTGAGAGATAAGATTAAAGGTGTTCCACCACTGCCTGACCTCTATGTCTAAGTTAGTGGCTGGCTCTGTCCTCTGATCCCCAGGTAAGCTTTATTGGGGTACAGAATGTACCACCACACCCAATACCATCAGGAAAAATTATATAATACAAATAACGTCTTACTAGGAACCAAAAGAATCAAAGGGGGAAGGTAGAGGAAGTCATTGCCCTTGATGTTCACACTGAAGGGTACAACAGATGGTTATTCGTGTGAGGTCGGAGTGTTCCCAGGAAAATCCTGTTAAAGATTTTTCCCTCCATGTGTTATGGGGTGATGTATCTCTGTGCTTTAGCTGTACTTGCATGCTTCCTGAAGTGGGTGATAGAACATATCATCAAAGCCAAGCCATGGGAGAGCATACTTTTCTGGAATCCCAGGAAGAGTGTCTTCCTCTACATTGTATTGGTTAACATGTCTCCTCAATGAGTGGAGTCCAACATATTACTAAATAATACCACTGAATTGCTGGTAGATTGAAAAATATATTTCAGTCCTGGAAAATTATATACATGAGACATGTTTGTAAGCAGGCTGTGGCATTAGCTGTATGACCTTTGTTAAGAAGGATAAGATATGACCTATTGGGAAAAAAAGTATAAAATATAGTAGTAAGTAAAGAAGTCTTCCAAATACTTGCCTGGACAAACAACTCTTGACAAACTGTAGTTAAAATATTTACTCTTAGATTACAAACAAGAATAAGGTACATATATAAAATGTAATATACTGTTATACTTTTCAGATAATATGACCACATATTTTAAATGATATTGTAGCTATAAAGACAAATAGAAGAATGTAGTTAGGGGTCACACTGCTTTAGTAACATGTCATCTGTATGTTCTCCTCTGAGATTCATGGGTTCATAACCCTGCTTAGGTTTCCAGTACCAGGCATGTTTTCTCTCTTAATGAGCAAGTCTCAAGCCCAGTTATACAGCTGTTAGTTACTGCCATGGTATGTGTGCCGCTACTCTACCCATGGGTTTATTATGACCTTCTGGCTATTGTTGTGGTTCATCATACCTGGGTAGGACTGTTGGTTGCTTCCCTCCCTTAGAAGCTTGTGTGGTGCTAACTCATAACAAAAAAGTTAATCCTTACGAATAAGGCATTCAGGTCAGTTACAGCTCAGAGAACTTTGGGCCACAATTTTAAAGAGCATGGTACCTTAAACAATAGTAACCTACCTACCACCTCTCAAAGGCAATTAAGGGCAATAACACTAGCATATAATATTTGGGAGTCTTTTGGACAACCTCTACCAACCACTCAAAAGAGGACTTCTCAAACATGGTATTGGGTTTTTGGTGGATGATCTATGGCTCTTCAGGTTATCATTGTCATCCCAGAGGGAAATTTCATTTAAAATATGACTTTTTCAGGCATCCTTAGTTTTGTTTTACCCACATTCTTGTTCTTATGTATTTATTTGCCCCCTCTTTAATTAGAGCCCCCTGTTTTCCCAAATTACCCTTTCCAAGCACTTGTACCCTGCCATTCCCCTTTCTGTTACTGCCCTCCAACACACACTGTCAACAGTTTTTACTTTCCTGGGTTCTTAGTTACTCAAGGCTGTATACTCACATCTGAAGATTTTGAGCTAGAATCTTCAGATGAGAGGGGATATGTATGCAGCATTTGTCTTCCTGCATCTGAAAGTGGAGTTCTTGTCCCTCCTTAAGGAAACTCATCATGACAACGGACAGAAACTGTAACAGAAAAGCACAACCAATAAAAAAAAGGGTTGTGGAGCACAGATCCAACTGATACATCTGAAGCACGTATCTTGCACCTAAGGCTCAGACAATCTTGAAGACAAAGGGACAGAAAGAATGTAAAAGTCAAAGGAACGCAGTTTTCTTTGAGAGTGTGTCTCCTAGGAATTGCAGAATCTACAACCATCAAGTATCACCTACACAATTGCCTAAACATGATCTGAACAAGGACAACATTAATAGACATGTTAATGTTGTTGGACAAAGCTCATGATACCCCAACCCCACAAAAAAAAAATCTACTGACAATTAAGGAATCTTGTGTTCAAGAGAAAAAGCACACTATTTAGTTATCCACTATCAAACGGTCAGCCCTAAAACCATATAAAAGTAGCATTATACAGACTGAGCAAGTTGTATACATGTATTACACACACACACACACACACACACACACACACACACACCAACACCACCCACAACAACACCAACAAATAATGGAAGAAGAGGCCATGCATCAGAAAGATAGCAAGGAAAGTATACGGGAAAGCCCTCCCATAGGAGGGCTTGGAGGGAGAAAGAGATCTGTGGCTTATTAATGTGGACTCAAATGCAATAAACTAGAAATTTGTGAGTAAAGCAACTACAATATCTTAAGTATTTGACCCAATGAAATGCCCTGACATAATCTATAAGATGTGATAAGGCATGATTATAGCCATTGTAAAGGCAAACATCCTAGAAAGATTTTGTAAAATAGTCACCAAAAAGAATGAACCAATTCATCAGTAACCTTCCCATCACATGAAGAACACCCATTTATTTCAAATCCAGGGAAAGAGTTTGTGAAGAATAGCCCCTACATCAGACTGGCCAGGTTTATTCACATGTTTTAATGTTAGAAAATTTTTAATATTTTATTTTACTTGACAGGGGCAAAAGCTATTGTAATGTTTACCACTGTTATTTAATGTAATTCTAACAGTGGTTGTTGGAGTTGTTGATGTAACAATTGAAAATTTAGAAACATAATTTATATAATATAAATGGTATGGCAGAGAAGTTTTATCTGTATTGTGCTGGACTAAATTTCCATTGTTATATTGTAGGTGTATGATTGCTGAATCCCCCTCCGAAAATTCCTGTGTTGATGCTCTCTATTCCCCATTTCTTTGGGATGTGACTATATTAAGAGATACTGTATTTAAAAGAAAAGATTAATTGGATGAAATATGTTGTTGGGGTGAGCTTAATTCTATTTGACTGGTCTCCTTGTAAGAAAATGGAATTTGGAAGCATAGAGAAATATAAAAGTATACTCTTTGATATACATGTACATAAGAGGAATGATCATGTAAGGACAAAGAGAAGGCAGCCACACACAGGCCAAGAAAAGCAGCCTCAGCAGAAACCAACCCTGGCAACCCCCTCCCCAGCTTTCAGCTTCCAGACCAGTAAGAAATAAATTGCTATTGATTAAGTTACTCGGTCTGTGCTATAATTTTACAGTAGTGCTAGAAAATTAATAGTGTGGCTCAAACATGTGTTCTACAAAATATTTTCTCCAGATTTACAGCATCCGAAATTTAGCATATGTGTAATAACTCTGCTGTCAGGCTCCCAGCAGGAGTCCTTATCACAAGGCATGTAGGACCTCAATTTCCACGACACTATATATAGCAGCCACACCTTTTAGGGAAATTCTAAATTAGGTAACTTCTATTTCAAATTTCTTCTACCAGTGGGATGTTTTCAACATTTTATAAATAATTCATTCTTTATGGACTGGGTAGATAATCCAACCTTTCACTGACACTGAGAATGGGATCTCAGACTCATGTATCTACATGCACTAAGGTAAATGTAGGCCATATTCTTCATGGCTTATAAACATGAATATCATTTTTTTTTACTAAAAGAAGTGGTAGAAAATATTGATAAAATTAAACAAATACTAAGTGTATTATATATTAATACAGTTTTTATATTTGCTATAAATAGATACACAACCTAAATACCACGGAAATACTGAAATTTTTATACACATATACAAACAAATCTGAAAATGTTCAAGTAAATAAAATAGTAAAGTTCTTTTCATTCTGTTTACTAATTCAAATCTTGAAGAGTCAAGTACCTGTTGGACAAGATCTCAAATCTGTTTCACCCTTACAGTTTAAGTAAACAACTATTCCATGTAGGACAGAGGATTATCTGTAACCTTGAAGTACAATGTGGAGTAGACAATTCCATTAGTCAGTACTGTATAGGGAACAAATATCTGGGGACAGAGGCAGGCAGAACTTAGGAATCCTCCTAAGTAGGTGCAGGCTTACAAACATTAAAAAATAATAAATGAAACAAAAAACATGTACAATGACATTGAGTTTAGTCCTCATGCCTTGTATTTTTTTTTTTTTAATTTTTATTTTGCAATACAATTCAGTTCTACATATCAGCCACGGATTCCCTTGTTCTCCCCTCTCCCGCCCCCCTCACCTTCCCCCCCCCAGCCTGCCCCCCATTCCCATCTCCTCCAGGGCAAAGCCTTCCCAGCAGACTGAAATCAACCTGGTAGACTCAGTCCAGGTAGGTCCAGTCCCCTCCACCCAGGCGGAGCCAAGCAACCCTGCATAGGCCCCAGGTTTCAAACAGCCTACTCATGCAATGAGCACAGGACCCGGTCCCACTGACTGGATGCCTCCCAAACAGATCAGGCCAATCAACTGTCTCACCCACTCAGAGGGCCTGATCCAGTTGGTGACCCCTCAGCCATTGGTTCATATTTCGTGTGTTTCCGTTCGTTTGGCTATTTGTCCCTGTGCTTTATCCAACCTTGGTCTCAACAATTCTCGCTCATATAAACCCTCCTCATACTCGCTAATTGGACTCCCAGAGATCCACCCGGGGTCTAGTCATGGATCTCTGCATCCAGATCCCTCAGTAGCTGGATGAGGTTTCTAGCACGACAATTAGGGTGTTGGTCATGCCTTGTATTTTGTTGTTGTTCTTCACATGAAAATTTAAAGATCATCCTTTTTATAGTTTAGAAGGCTGCAACCAGAGTAGATATTTATTCCTTACGGTGGAGTACATTCACACTTTCCATGCTATATCCTGTTCACATTAAGAACTTCCTACAGGAGACACATTTACTAATGATTATCTTTGTCCTTGAAAAAATCTAAGCCATCTCTCAAATGAGTTCACTTAAATTAATAACAAGGATCCCTTCTCAATAATTATGTTTGAGGTTATAATGTAGTGTATTTAATAATCAATAAAATATATCACAAATGAAAGAGAATGTAATGTTAGCGTGCTTGCATGTGTGTGTGTATGAGTGTGTAGGTGTGTGTCCTGAGCTGCTGTTAGCCGTCTACCTATTCTGATGAACCACAGCAGCCTTGTGGCTCCTATAAATAGATAGCTTGCCAAAACCTCCAGCTTCTATTATTAGTAATTAGATAGATAACAACTAATCAGCAATAGCTATTCTAATTGCACTGCATCTGGTTTCTTGAGAGACCCCTGCTATTTTGTGTTTTAACAGAAAAAAATGTAAAAATCTATCTCTTGCAATTTTAGTAAATTTGCCAGAATTATGATTTAATAGTATTTTTCTTTTTTTTTTAACAGATAGGCAATTTCCCCCCAGTTTTTATCCTAAAGTCACATCAAGTGAACCCAGGTCCATGATGAATGTCTACATTAAAGCTATCATTGCTAATAGTATTCCATATCATTTGTCTTTGGTTCCGTGGGACCAAATTACAATCACCACATTACTGTAGCTTATCTAGTGATTAATGATGGTTTTACCAAGTCACTGACAGTGAAGCTTCTGAGAGGAAAATGGTAATATGGTTTGAAATTTTAAATTGCATATTTAAAAAATCATTACCTAGTTTTCTCAGAGATGCTTAATTTATGCAAGATGGGGGTTAAAAAAATCCTAGTCCTTTTAACCACAATAAAGACGAATTTCTCGAGGGAATTATTCAGGTTTTTAAAGGTTGAAAGATACTCTACATAACAAAAGGTTTTGGAAAAAGACTCAAGCATATCTAAGATAGTTTACCAAGGTTTCACAGATGAACAAAACCTTCATATTTATATGAAAAAAGTGCAAAAATTAAGAAGGAATCCCTATAGTAGTATTTGGTTGGACAATATATGGGTGTATTCTATATGACAGATTATAGATTCAGAAAAGTGCTCTGCACCATTTCCTTGAGAGTCATTTGTGCACATCCAAGCCATTAGTAAAGGAATACTATCAACATCCATTGGTCTTTTGATGCTTCCTTCTAAATTACCTCAGTTTCAGAACTAATATGAATTTACATTATTACTACTGAGACTAATTGGTACTGTTTCTGTTTAAGCAAAGAGAGACATTTAAATTCATTTTGCCTTAGGAAATAGGTGGCCAATATCAGGGCATTTATTTTGATTGCAACTTTATCTCTTTTCCTACGTGAAATTCAAAATGTGTTTTGCAAAAGTATCTTCAGTGAAATTCCATGATAATAGCCTATTTGCAACTCAGATGCACATAAAACAATCTTGAAATTCTGAAGATAAGCCACAAATGGCTTTTTGTCCTCTAGTTTGGTAAAAATAGAACAGTTGGATCTGAAACTCCGTTTCTACTCCTTTCTACAAGTCAATTGACCGTAACTTCTATGATTGAAATGGTCAAAATATGTCCATCTTTCAAATGCCCATAATCATCCAAGTGACTGCAGTACCAGCCACGGCAGCTCAGATTGTTATTTTATTCCTTTGCTTTTCATGCTAGGTTAGTTACAGAAGAATATTTTTTTGATAGCATGTTGATCCTCTATTTATACTTGGGCTGAAATATTTCATCTATTGTTTGGTATGATTGTGCCTACACAATACAAATATCCAAAATTGATATTCCCTTGATGTGATTGTTTGCTACACAACTGTGGCTTCTGTTATTAGTGAAAGTTATCAAAATGTTGGGGGCTTCGTTGAGAAATCTGGGCACGTGATCAAGCCTACTTGTGCTCACTCTGCTGTTAAAGAGACTAATTATTGTAACAATATCCAATGATTTTAACGTGCTAAGAGAGCTTAATGAAGACTGTTAAACATTTATTGCAAACATTTTCGCCTCTGTAAACCTCTGAAAGGATATTACTGCATTTTAACAATCCACTTCTTAGTGATGAGGCTGACATTAATGTGTTGATGCTTATAAATATATTTGAGTTCCTTATTATAATCATTTAATGTAGTATTCCAAACAAAGAACATAGAATGAATAATGTAGTTTGTTTATGTGTGGATGCAAAAGTGTGGCTACTTATATTTATATGAGTAGGGATGAGGGAATGACATTAACTTCAGATGTTTCCAAGCTGTCTACCTTGATTTTGGAGACAGAGTCTTATTAACCTGAGATTATCTGATTAGTTTACAGCGGCTTACTGAGAAGTCACATGGTTCTGTCTACCTCCATGTCCTCAAAGATGGGATTAGAAATCTGCTGTTTCTCCTGGCTCTAGGTGGATTGAGAGGCAGGAGGTAAAACTCAGGTCCTCATGCTTGTTTGTCAAAGATTATTTCTAACTGAGCCATTGTCTAGCCTTGGTGTCATAACACCCTCCCCCCACCCAGTTAGCAATATTTGAAGGAATTTTTCAAAATTGTAATAGTGCCCAAGAAAGTAAATATGAGAAAAAAAATTCATCTACTAGAAATATCAAATTGCCAAAGTGTATATAGACAATGAAAACATATCTGTTTATGGAAATCTAGAAGCATTCAATAACATCATGAGAATCTAAGGTATTTGAATTAAGACTGATCTCTCAATATCATTTCCCAGCTCTGCCTATGGGAAAATCGAATACAGATTGGTCCAATCAAAAACACATGTTCCCTTCTCCCAGCTAAAAGACCTGCCTTTTAGGAGAACACATATATTCAGTATTTCTCATGTTGGCAGTCATGAAGATGCATCATTTTTGTGCAAAATGAGGAGTTTCCCTTTTTCTGTGGATGGAATCCCTGTTTTGAGTATCACTACTGAAATATGGGGTTTTTCAAACATCAGTTCTCATGTTTACATGGCAGTTAGTGTATTCTAAAACCATATGCCTCGGAAAGTTGAAAATACTGTGTGCATCCCTTCACCTAGCACTCAATTCTCATAGCCAAGATGCAAATAAGAAGAAAACTCTCTTGACCAGAAACTCAGTTCAGAAATGTGGATCCCAGACATGCTATGGGCAAGTGAGGGGGCTGAGGAGTCGGATACGGGAGACAGAAGAAAGTCATGAAACAAAGTTAATAAAACTAGCTAGTTACACTTGCAATAATTGTGAAGACAGAGCTAAATATTGTGTCATAAACAGTGGGGACAAGAATAAAGAGAGATTAGGAGAGAATTAATGGTTCCATTCAAGATAAATGCTAGAATGTTGACTTGTCTGGCTTCTTGACTGGAGATCACATTCAAGAGACAACAAGGAGTATGGCCTTTCCTGCATTCAGGTCAGACTTTATTATCTAATCTCTATGACTGTTGCTTTGATGCATATTGGGTTTGGTTGGTTTAATCTCGAGTAGCCTATGCATCTAAGGCATTGTTGTAAAACCACAGAGCAATTATCAAGCAATTAGTGCACCTCAACAGCAATATGTAGGCTGCTGGTGAGAAAAAATCTTTGAAGAAACAACTATTACCTTGTAGTCACTATGGGCATTCTTTAAGAGATCCCTAATGCAAAACACAACTTTCACCTCAAAGAGAACAGAAAAGTATTTTTTTTTTCTGGAGCCAAATACAAATGACTGTGGCCTGGAGAAAACAGACTGAAGTTATCCCAATTACCATGTTACAGTGTGGTAATAATAATGATGTTTATCTAGTAACAGAACAAAGAACACCATAGACTGAAACACTTTTCAAGCACATTGACAGAAACCTCAAGTGGACAAGTTACAGCAAGGGAGAAAATATTTGATGCAGGCAATCTGGTGACATTTCTAGCCTTTTAGATAATTTTTTGAACTATTTGCATGTTTCAAAAGGATTTATGTTATTGTCGAACGTATGAATCCTAAAACAAGCACAGGAGTGGGTAATACATGGCTTTTGGGTGAGCTGAAGTGGCTGTCAATTTACCAGCTTTGTGGACTCTTTGACATTCATGAATCTTTCCTCTGGGAAGTTCAATTCACAGCTTAATACTGTTGACAAAGTTTTGGATGCAGGTGGAATGATGAAGGTAAAACTCGAGTAGTTCTTTGTCTTCAGAAGCTAACTGGGAAGTGTTAGAAGGTAGTCTGGCAGGACAGTAATCCTCTTCATGAAGGGAACACCTTCTGTAGAGCTGGCACATTAGAGCAAAACTGAAGAGAGAGAGAGAAATAAAAGACAGAGGGTGTGAATTTGCTTGTGGACACTCAGGTGAGCCAAAGATGACACATTGTTTTCTCTATTATCCTAATTATCAGAGGTGAAGGAGGTTGGAAGGGAGCCTATGCCTCAGGATGCTCAGTCAAAACCATGTGTTTCTTACTTTGCCTAGAAATCATTATACAGTAGCTCATTCATTGAAAATGTTTAAAATCAAGGTTATGCTATGTTGAGACTAAGAAGTGTGTTATAGTCACAGAGGTTTTATTAGATTAAGATTTTATTGTTAATATAAAATGAAAACTTAATTTAAAATAAATAGATTTTTTGATATTACAACAGATTTATGAAATATTCATAAAGTAATAAATGACAGTCATCAGAGAAAATGAACAATACAAAACAGAACTGCCCCATCCTGATTACTTAAACACATATGTTTATCTCATGGATTATTTAATGATTTAAAGAAACAAATAATTACAAATTCTATACATGATATTTTCTTTTAAAAGAGGAAAAAATGATGTTTTACATTTACTTATTTTAAACAAGCCATTGAAAAACCACTGGTCTATAATAAAACACATCCCTTCTAAGACTACATAATACTGAGGATTTACAAATGTTTAACCCCAATATAATCTCCATTATTTAATATATTTAATTTTCACTTTCAGAATACTATACTTCCCCCTCTAGATTACATAATTTTCATATTTAACACATGGTTCCAACATTAAGTAATAACCTTTCTGTTATTATACCTGTTTATTATCTTTTCAATATCCTAAAAATAGAATTATTTAGTATGTGTTTTCAAATTCATTATATATAATTTATAATTCCATTTCCTACAGTTTTAATTTGCATTTGTGTTGTATAACCATTTGTACCTCTCTCTCTCTTTTTCTTTGTGTGTGTGTGTGTGTGTATATACAAATGCATGTGGCATCCAGTGGTTGACACTGTGTGTGTGTGTGTGTGTGTGTGTGTGTGTGTGTGTGTGTGTACAAATGCATGTGGCATCCAGAGGTTGACACTGAATTCTTTTCTTGGTAATTTCCCTCATTATATTCTGATACAGGGTCATACTTTTATTTTAATGTCATGGCACTATTGGATAGCTGTGCAATTATTTATTCATTTAACTACTGATCAATATTTGTATGGCTTCTAATTATGGCCTACTATGACAAGAGTTACTGAAAATATTTGCCTTTTTGTTGGATTATTTAAAAAAATCACATTAATGCTAAAAGTAGAATTATATAGAATATAAATATTGATTATTTTTATTTAAGACACTTGTTTGTATTTTACGTGTGTTAGTGTTTGGCCTGCATGTAAGTATTTGCACTGTTTGTGTGCCTGGAGGTCAGAAGTGGGTGCCAGATTCCTTGCAACTGGAGGTAGTGATAATTTTAAGCTGTTATATTGGTTCTGGCAACAGAACCCAAGTGCTCTGCAGAGCAATAAATGCTCTTAATCAGTAAACCATCACTCTAGCCCTCACAACTATTTGTTCTAAACAGGAAAGAAAGAAAAATGCTTTTATTTAAGTTTATTTTTTACTAAGGAATTTCTTATTCATTTCATATACCAACCACAGATCTCTCTTCCCTGCTCCCATCCCTCCAGACTTCCCCCCACCCCCAACCCATTCCCTATTCCCTCCTCCAACAAGGTAAGGTCTTCCATGGTGAGTCAGCAGAGCCTAGTACATTCAATAGAGGCAGGTTAAGCCCCTCCCCCTGCATCAAGACTGTAAAAGGTGTCCCACCATAGGTACTGGGCTCCAAAAAGCCTGCTCGTGAACCAGGGGTGGTGATTCTAGTAGGCCATCTGCATAAGCAATAAAAATGCTTTTTAAAGGGATTGCCCAGTTGTAGATTTTGTTCTGTTTAACAACTTCAGAGTTTCATTTTCCCACACATATTAGACTTCCAATGCGCTTCATGTTTTAAATAATCCTGTTATGTATACACAAAATCCGTCCATCTCGTGTAAATTCCTCAAGCTGTTGCTTATTTTAAAAATGAGTGGGAGGTGTTTTTTTTTTTTTGCTTTGTTTTGTTTTGTTTTTTTTTTTGTAAAGATATTTAAGTTCCTTATATATAAATATGTTTGTATTTTTAATATCTTTATGGATATGTTCTAAAAATAAACCCCAGTTTCTATTTTACATTTTCATTAAATTAATGGTATCTTTGAAATAACAGTAACGTCAAATTTTAGTACAATCTGAGATATCGTTTTTTGGACCAACAGCTGTGGAACCTGCATGGGACCAGACTCGACCCTCTGCATATGGGAGACAGTTGTGTAGCTGGGTCTGTTTGAGGGGCCCTTGGCAGTGGGATACAGATCTATCCCTGGGGCATGGCTGGCTTTTTCTGGATCCCATTACCTATGGTTGGACACCTTGCTCACCCTTGATGAAGTTGGGGAGGAGACTGGTCCTGTCTCAACTGAATGTACCAGGCTCAGCTGTTCCTCCATGGGAGAACTTACCCTATTGGAGGGGGTGAGAGTGGGAGTTGGGGGGTGGAGGGGGAGATGAGAGGGGCATCTGTGGTTGGTATGTAAAATGAATAGAAAACAATTTTTAAAATTTTGGTGTTATTTTTAGTATCTTGCTTAAGAAAGAAATCCAATATATTCCAATGTTCAGTGCTTTGTAAAGTTCTTCCTATAAAGCATCCATATTTTACTGAATTTGCAAATATGTGTGCATACATGGGTATATATGCCTATCACATCTTTGAGCCAATTTTGGTAAACTTATCATTTATGGGTCATTTTAATATTTCATATTATAAATATTATTCTCTCCTACACCATTTTACAAGACTCTTCCTTTGACTTATTCAGGACCTATTCTTAAAAACTGAATGGCTATTTGTAAATTTTATTTTTCATTTCCCAGGTACGAGTAGTAACATTACGGTTAAGATTAATTTCATGCATCTGCTGAACATTTGTGTATCTTTCTTAAAGAAAGATATATTTTTGCCTTTACACCAATATGAAAAATACTGAGTAGAGTGAAAATTGGAAAAAAAAACTCAAAAAATACACCAAAACAAAACAAACACACAAAAAACAAGATCTGCCAGCAATCATGTATGTGGGACTCTTTCTGCATACTGCTGCTGAGAGTGAACATAATATAGTTGTTATGGTAAGAAATATAAATGTTCCTCAAAAATTAAAAATAAACATACCTTGTTATCCAGCAAACTCGCTGCTAAGTGTCAACCTAAAATTTGGAAATTAAGATGTAAAAAATTGTTAGCACTTCTATGTTTAATGAAGCACTAGTCACAAGACACAGGATATAGGATCAACCTTAGTGTCTATTACAGGTAAATAAAAATAATAAAGTGAATTCTTATCTTTAGAATACTATTCAAAACTTAAAAGCAGAGAACTATACATTATTTAATAACTTGGATTAATGTTTAGTGCATACTCTAATAAGTATGTAATGTTACTTATATAAAGTACGTAAAATACTCTGACTTACAGAAGAAAGTAATAGAATGGTAGTTTCCAGGGAATGGAAGAAGAAAGTGAGTTATTGTTAATCAATGGGTACAATGTTTCAGTATAACCAGATGAATAATCTCAATAGATCTATTGTATGATGGTGAATCTGTATCAATGGTAATGTTTTATACAGTTAAACACAAGGCAGAAGGTTTCATGTCAAGTGTTCTCACTGCAATGGGAATTTTTAAAAATCAATTTTCCATTATATGTGGGCATATTTCTGATTTCTCTACTCTGCTGAAGTCATCTATTTACCGGTCCTCATGCCAATACCTATTTGTAGACTACTGAAACTTAGTGCAAGACTTGAAGTCATAGATTGAAACGTGAAGATCATTAAATTGTGTCGTGCTGAAGTGCTTATCCACTCTTCTTATTCTCTCTTATACTTCTGAGATTTATTCTCTATTATTTATTGGTCACATTGTCCTGCTGCATTGCTGGCCCTGTTATCTTTGCTTGAATATGGGTGTACTAAGATTTTTACATTGGTTCCTATCTAGGCCTTGTTCCAATTTACTGAGTATGGAAATTTATTTATTTAATCATTTAAGTGGTTTAATTTCTTTGTTTCTTTATCAGACTAATTTTTGTTGTTTGTTATGGAAGTCTTGACTAGCCAATACCAGGGAACTAGTTTCATTCTGGTAAGATCACCCCATCAATATGCACGCATCTCGTCTGTTTAGTTGATGACATGGGTATTCAGTAACATCTCAATCTTTTGGCTAGCAGTATTTCAGATATTTCTAAGGTGTACATTTTCTTTTGGAACTGTTTAGCTTAGTGAATTTCTGATAGGTTTTCAGGCCCACCCTGGTGTAGTTTTATTAACAATATTAATAACTTTGTTTTTGGTGGAGGATTTAATAAGATTTTCAGGTAAAATGTGGAGTCTTTAAAAAAAAATTATTAGCTCTTCTTTGGAATACACTTTGACAAATTCCAGCCCTCATGGACTCTGGTCTGTATCTTCTCATCTTTGTGAAAGGATTGTTTCCCCTAATCAAAAATAAAAATCAAGATAGATCGTACAGAAAGAATGCCAGTGTCCTTTTCTTCCCATTCAGAATCCTGTTACTTTCGTTGGTCCATTGTTGAGAAATCTGTGTTTGCTTGCTGCTCTGTTTAATTTGTTTTCTACCTGGTTACAGTGGGAGGACAAATACAGTTCTAGTTACTTTATCATGGTCAGGAGTGGAACCCGCGCCAATTCATTGCACAATAATGTGACAGTGTCAAAGTCAAAGCACAGCGCTCTACAATAAATCACAGCTCAATTTTATTTATGAGCAAGAGCAAAGTGATCTTTAATAAATTAGTGTCAAATGATTCCAGCCACAAATTAAAGAATAATACACTGAAATCAAATGAAAATTATTTTAGGATTTCTATGTAACGATTCGGCACTGTGGAAGCCTAGAGCCATATGCACAGGTCAAGGAAGAAAACAGTTTTAGTTGCCATAATAGCTCTCAATAAATCTTTGGCATAGAGTTAATAAAAATGAATCTTTCATGTAATAAACCATATTCATCTCAAATCAAAGTATCATAAATAACAACATTTGAGATAATGTGAAAAAAATACAAAGAAGACAAGAATGCTCAATATCATTATAAATACTTGTCCAGCATTACTTTTACCCAACTTTTCTGAAAATAAATCACCGAAACCCTTGGACATCTCTGCAAATATGTTTACATTGATTCATATAAAATATAAGTGTTCACAGCAGCCAGTGACAAATTAAACTCACAGATGGAGAAAGTTCTAGAATTAGCTGTTTTGATTTTTCTATCAGTTACTATTTCACCAATAATATATATGTATATATATATACATATATATATACACACACATATATATTCATTCTATATAATTCAGATTAATTTTTTTTCTTTGTTCTGTTTGACATTTAACTATTTTCTCTTCCACTTATTCAATGTGAGATTTGGTTTTGGTCACAATATAACAAGTATAAAATTTCAGCAATGTTAAAATCTAGATTATCATAATTAGTGGCAACTGCATGCCATTCCTTAAGAAAGAATATACTTTTCAACAGGTGACCTTGGTGAATTTTTCATTTAGATTAATGAGGGAATGAGATGCACACGTGTAATACAAAAACATCATTCAGCTTAATAAAAGAGAAAAATAAAATTTATTGTTGTAAACACATTCATCACTTTTGGGAATAATTCAAAGACAAATTGTTAATAAAGTCAGAAGAGAATCAGACAAGAAGGAATGAAAATAAGAAAAAAATATTGGTTTTTAAGGATGATTTGTTTTAGACAAAAATGCAAATCTTAAACACCATAGAGAGCATATTGAAGAACAAACTTGGAAAGACAATGAACACACATCTATAATAGTACAAGTATGGCACTGTATTAAGGTATCAGGAAGTTAGTGTAAATGCTGTGTGACAGCTATTTCCATGAAGAGAACATTTACTTAAAATAGTCTCTTCTTTCAGGGTAATATTTATCTTATCTACTGCTCTATGACTGTATAACACTCTGTGATAAAGGCAACTTATAGAAGAAAGAGCTTATGTCACTTATAGTTTTAGAGGTTGAGTCTATGACCATCAGGGTGGGAAGTATAGAAACAAGGCAGGCAGAGGACTGTAGCAGTATAGAAGAAATTTTATCCATATCCAAAAGTAGGAGGCAAAGATCTGCCTGGGAATGATATCGTATTTTAAAGTCTCAGAGTCTGCACTAGTCACAAGCCTCCTCATCTTCCCAAACAGATTCACCAACTGGGGACCAAATATTCAAACATGTGAGTTTACGAGGTCATTGTCATTCAACCAAAGTACTTTTCACAAATGTTCATGGAAATGCTAATGAAAGCTACATATTGTGGCATGCATGTCACCTGATGGCTTCAGAGGAAGATGCAGTAAGATCATTGAAAAATCAAAGACGGATTGGCCATCATGGCAAGTTTCAGGCCAGTCCGAGCTATGCAACTAGATTCTGCCCTAAAACAAAAGCAAAAAAAAATTCCAATGAAACATTTCTAATTTAACAAATTGACTCCAGATTTCATCTGGGGCGCAAACAGTGGTAAAAACAGACAAAACATTCTGAAAAAAAAATATTAGTTAAACTTTATTTAGAATGCAATGGAGTGTGTATTTTAAATTCAGCAAATGAAACATTGCTGGCATTAGAGCAGAGAAAACTACTAATAAAACAGAAGAAAAAGATTCACCCAATGTATCATAAATTGTAAATTATTTTTAAAACTAAGTTACTGCTGCATGCTGTGTATCAAAACAAGTTTTAGACAAATGACTTAATATTTAAAAGCTAAATCATGCACCTACTGAAATAAAATCACAAAGCAAATTCATACAGTATAATCATTACAGTAGAAGCAAAGAGCCAAGCATATCAATGGGAAAGTTATTTCCTTCTTTCCCTGTCCTATCCTTCTTTTTAACTTGGTTCTGCTCTCAGCATCTTGAAAGCTATAATTTATTGAAAGTCTGTCATCATACCTGACTTTCAATATTCTCTTTTACATGATAAGATTCCTATTAATTTTTATCTCATACTTGTATATTAAATTATATCGTACTTATTTTATGAAACTGTTGATAAATCATCTTCACTTATCAAACTAGAAAATATTTTATTGTAATAATACTGTATTGCATCACTGCACAAGCATCCATGAAAGACATATATAAGAATCAGTATTATACCGAGAGAAATTTGCATTTCAGATGTTTGTCTTAAGAGATAATAAAGCTGCATTAATATTGACTACAAAAATTCATGTTTGTAGTCGGAAGTTTTCCTGTGTTCCACCCCATCCCGCAGTCCCACATTTCTCCACTCTTGCCTGGTACCACAGCCTCTTATAAAATAATCATTCAGAGGTTTAATATTATTTACAAACTGTATGGTCTATGGCAGGCCTCTTGTTAGCTCTGGTATCTTAAATTAACCCATTTCTATTAATCTATGTTTTGCCACATGTCCCATGACTTTACCTGTCTGCTAGCATCTTGCTTCTCCTACAGTGGCAGCTGGCATTTTCTCACTCAGCCCTTCCTCTTCCCATATTCTCTTTGTGGTGGTATTGTGTTCCCCAAAATATTGTGCACCCTAATAAATTTATCTGGGGTCAGAGACAGAACAGTCACTAGATACAAAGACTAGAAAATGGTGGCACTCACACCTTTAATCCTAGCATTCCAGAGGCAGAAATCCATGTGTTCAAGGATACAGCTAGGCATGGTGACACAGGCCTTTAATCCCAAGAAGTGAGCCTTTAATCTCAGGGAGTGAGGCAGAAAACAGAAAGGTATATAAAGCGTGAAGACCAGGAACTTGAAGCATTTGGCTGGTTAAGCATTCAGGCTTCTAGCAGCAGTTCAGCTGAGATTCATTTGGATAAGACTCAGAGGCTTCCAATCTGAGGAAACAAGACCAGCTGAGAAGTTGGCCAGGTGAGGTTAGCTGTGGCTTGTTCTGTCTCTCTGATCTTCCAGTATTCACCCAATACTTGGCTCCGGGTTTGTTTTATTAATAAAGACTCTTTAAGATTTATGATACACTCTTAGTCTGTTTGTCCCACCTATATTTCCTGCCTTGTTACTGGCCAATCAGCATTTTATTAAACCAGTGTACAAGAGCATTATCCCACAGCACACATTGATATTTATTTGTGATATGAGTTTCTAAGCCCACCACGTAGATGTGGGATGTGAGGTTAATATCAGTTCTACACCATTTCTCATATGAGACATGGGTTGATGCTAACTAACGTCAATGTATTAACCAGTAATAGAGATGGTCCTATTGAAACTGCTTTATACAAATTAATTATCTGTGTTCCACAGGGATTTTTTTTGCTATTTTTATTATTATGAATCCTTCTAATGGCGATTGGCTATTTTAAATTATTTGGACTACATTACACCATATGTGAACATTAGTCATTGTTAAGTAAAATGATACTGTGGAAGAGTTTCCAAATTGGCCATAGACATGCCCAATTCCACAGAGGAGCTTCAGGCACCAGAGGAGGGTACCTTTTCTCCACTGACAACCAGAACAGTCTATTGCTACTGTGGAACCTGTTCAGTTCACTTCCAGACTCAGGAGTACAAAGAATCCTACAACTAAAATGTAAAAGAGAGCGGTGGACATTGCAATATACATAAATGCAACAAAACTAATTCAAACACCATGGACTATATGTTTTAAAATATACTGAAAAAATTTCCCCATGTCTTTGAGCCTTTGGTGAATTAACCACAAACGTCTTTCAAACAACTGTTTGATGGGGCTAGGATTTGATTATGCACATATAAGGCCTCATTTATAAGTGATATAAAAGAAAAGTAACTGACTTTAGATTTTATCGATTTATTTACCTTAAGGAATGGAAACTAAATGCAGTCAAATTCCTATTTTTCATCATTGTTTAAAATAAGATGAAAATTAATTTTTATCCTGCTTGTAGATGAATTTCTAAAGAGTCTTATTAAATAGAAAAACACGGAGCCAGAAGTTGGAGTTAAAACCTGAGAGAGATCAGAGGAATAGGAAAGCCATAGCTAACTTCACCTCCCCAACTTCTCAGAGGATCTTGTTTCCTCAGACTGGAAGCCTCTGAGTTCTCATCCAAATGGATCTCAGCTGAACTGCTGCTAAAAGCCTAAAAGCTTAAAAAAAGACCTCTAATTCCTGGTCCTCATACCTTTTATACTTTTCTGCTTCCTACCATCACTTCCTGGTATTAAAGGCATGTGTCACCAAGCCTGGCTGTTTCCAATGTGGCCTTGAACTCAGAGATCTGGATGGATCTCTCTCTGCCTCTGGAATGCTAGGATTAAAGGCTGCGTGTGCTACCACTGCCTAACCTCTATGTTTAACATAGTGGCTGTTCTGTTCTCTGACCTCCGGATAAGTTTATTGGAGTACACAATAAATCAACCACACTAGCTTTTGCTTGTTGCTAAATTACAGGTAAAAGCTCAATATGTTGTGAATTTAATTTTAGCTTGATTAATAGAAAAATATTTTAATTTTGTCAATGAGAATCAATCCCCTTTTCTGTTTGTCTTAATTTTTTATGTATATCTGCCTGTGTTATTAAAAGACTGATGTTTGCATTTTGTATACATATGTTCTCATTAATATTTTATGTTTTGCTAGTTTTAATTTTATTAAAAGATTGTTTTTATTTTCTCTCTAGGGTTGAGACATCTACTGGCAATTAAGAAAAAAAAAATCCTTCTTCTAATGTTTAGCATTCAAGCTTCCAAGTCGCCATCAGCCTAGAGTAAAGATTGGCAGGGTTCCCCACACCTGTTTGGCTGTCTTGCATGTGTGTGTGAGTGTGAGTGTGTGTACACACACACTTCCTCTTCCTTTCTCCCAGTCTACTGGCTTTGTTGGCCACTTCTGCTGAATGGTGACATTTACTTTTTTTTTTTTTTTTTTTTTTTGCTTTTCCAGACAGGGTTTCTTTGTGTAGCTTTGCGCCTTTCCTGGATCTCACTCTGTAGACCAGGATGGCCTGGAACTCACAAAGATCCACCTGCCTCTGCCTCCCGAGTGCTGGGATTAAAGGCATGCGCCACCGGAAATGAAAAATGAATCATAGTTATTAAAGATAACTGCTTCTGTGATTTTTTTTTAACACATAGGTGAAAAAGAAGATACGCTTGGGTAAGGCACTTTGTAAACACCTACACGACAAAGGAGATTGGAGGAGACTCAAGTTCTAAGCTGTGAAGTGGTCTAGCAAGTCTCTCCTCCTAGATGTTACTCTCCTCCAAGCTTCTAGAACGGACAGGGAACCAGTCTTTCAGATGTTCGTGTTTCACGCCTGCAACATCCCATACGAGACAGGAAGTATTTTGAAATCCCGGTATGGGCATTACAGATCATGATGATGTGGAGACACAAGCCACGTAACTACAGCTATGCAGATGCCAACTACCAGGAACATCATCTCAATACTTCATTGAAACTGAAAACTGACCTTACATTTTAAGAAATAAAATGTCTCTCTCACACACACACACAAAAAAAAATGATCACATGAATGAGAATTCATATTCCTCACATAAAATTTCAGAAAGGACATTTCCTTAGTTTTTTAACCTCTTAATGTAGACGTGTGTTTCTGATGATTGTCACAAAAGTATGCCTTAGCCAGAATTAAATTCCAGGATAGGTAGGAAAAACAAAAATCTTCATAATTCTGAATGAAACAGGAATCATTTAAAAGAAAATTGTTGAGATTTTTGTCAATTTTTTTTTGAAACAGAAGTCTTTGCTACATTGTTGCAACTTATCTTCTGGTTTTTTTGTTTGTTTTGTTTTGTTTTGTTTTTTTAAACATCAAAAGATGCCTCAAGAACAGGGGCAGGCAGCCTCTACAGGAGACCACAGGACTTAAAAAGGCAAGTAGAAGGTCTCAATCCAATGATCACTGTTGATAATTTGCACTGGTTTATATGACTTTGTATTTTCAAAACAAACTAGAGAGTCTCATTTAAGTAAACAGAGTACTACTTGAGAAAGAGGAGAGTGAATTCCATCCTCTGTAGAAGAGCCAGGCTCGACCCCCCGCCCCTTTCCTCTGCTACTGAATTCTCTCTGAAATTAAATAAAACTAGGTACCACCAAGTTCAGAACAGGTGTTTCTATAAGCATTGTCAAGATGAAACGTCCTTCCTTTAAGCCTATTTTCCTGGGTTATTCGTCATAGCAACGCAAAACTAACCTGCCTAGGAAATGTATAAAACATAATTCAGTAGCAAACGTTGCTCTGTGGTAACCATAAAAACCATAGGGGAATGGATCATGGTATTAATTTAAATGGAAAATATTTACTTTGAAAACGAGGGCAAACGATAGCAGTGCCTCTGGCTTACAAGTTAAAGTTTAATGTAACAAAGCATTCCTGTAAAATTAACATATATGAAATGATATAAATAAAATTCTTTACAAAATGTCAGTGTTCTTATTTTTAATCAACACTTTTTTTTAGTCATCTAAAGGATTACTATGAAGGGTTGATACAGCTTTGGTTTGTCTGTTTTTCTTTTCTTTCTATTTTTTTTAAAACTTTTTAAGTAGTTCTCACTGTGAAGTTCTGGTTAGGCCATAACTTGCTACATGGATCAGGACAGCCTCCTACTCACAGAGATCTACCTGTCTCCCAGGGGCTGGGGTTAAAACTCCATGTTTTGCCACAAATAGATCTCTTCTCATACAACAAAAAACAAGATATGAAGAGCAAATATGGTTCCCTTGTCTAGTCTGAGTTCCAAGAAGTTAACTCTTTCAGATAATTGTGATTTCTACTCAATATCTCCAAGGTTTAACATAATGTATATGATAAAATACTTATAGAAAAGAGATATAAAACAATGTATAGTATGAATGGGATCATTGAACATAGACCAAAAATATCTTAGACATACTCTAACCATAACCATTGATTAAATTTAAAATATTTGTTAATGATTTGAATCATGCCTGGAAATCCCTCTACTTGTCAGCTACTTACCTTTAAACGGTTGTCTAATTGTGTGTCAATTGGACAAACCTTTAAAGTTATAAAAACTTGAGCTAGTGCATGTCATATAGCAAACCGGGAACTTTAAGATAGGAATCAATTTTCGTCAATGACTAAATTCGTAAATGCTCATCATTTATAAACCTTATGTTTCTTTTCTCTTCTTTTCCAATTTAAACCTCCTTTAAATATTTAACATGCATTCAATTTACTTTGGATTATGTAACTGTTAGGAAATGACCTAAGTTAATATTTCCTGTACAAAACAGTAAAGCTCTCAGTTTTATTTGGATCTACCTTGAGCCATAAATAACATTCAAATACAGATAGTCTTAAATGACTTACGTTTTATATTTTTAAAGACAGCTTTATAATTAAGCATATGATTTACCAAGAAGTGGATATAAAATAAGGTGTTAGTGCATTCATTCTGTTTATTTCTAGACTCTGACTTTTTCTTTCTGAGAGTATTTACCATTATTTTAGTAATGGTAGAGACTGCACACAAGGATATTATAGATTGTGTTCAGGGCCAGTTTATAACCCTGTGTGGCTGCTTTATTGCAGTTCCGGAGGTTTCACTTGCACTGGCCCTAAGAAAAAGGATGAATTACCTCATGGCAAGCTGTACAAATAAAACCTTTATAATCATTTACATAAGGCAGAATCCTGGGGAAATTAAGTCATCAAGCAGCATATGGTCTTGGAATTTTACAGAGAACAGAACCTGCACTGTAGCCACCAACACTGAAATCAAGCCATCAGAAGATGTGTTGTAGGGGTACAGTTCCTGTGGAGTTTCATTATGTACGCAATAAGGGACTTCAGTGCACACCTTTATTATTGTAATTTCATGAATATAACTGATTTGACTGAATCTTCAGAATGACACTCTTCTGGGTGCAAACTGTTACACTTTTTAAAAGATATTTTAAAATTATTTTCTTAAGAGTCAGTGCTATCATTTTTGGCATAAAAGCAGTCAAAATGAAAACTATATTAGTGATAGTGTATCCTTAGGATTGTAAGGATTTTTTTTTACCAACTTTGATTTTGTTTTAATTATAAACAGTATACTATTTTAAAGTACTTTAATTTTATTGGTGGATGGAAATTTTGTATTTTATTCAAAAATGTGTTTTAGTAGAGTTTCAGAGCACTAAAAAACTTAGTACCTAGCTTTGTTTCTATGTATTTAGATGATATTATAAAAATTAATAACATTTATAATTAGAGAGTATTTGATTTCTTTGACCTGAAATGAGTCCTTAGATTAATTAATTAATTAAGTTGAAGTGTCATTTGGAAAGAGAGTTATACTTTCATTTGAATTCAATATTCATCAGTTTACTGTATTTTTTGTACCTTACTAATTTTTTTCAGTTTTTGTTTTTGTAATCAGCATGTGTAAATTCCCATGAAATAAAAGTGACATGTTTGTTTTGATACATGTACACACTCATGTAAAAGGAAACTGAGGCAAATCATACTTTCTTTTCTTTTCAAAAGATGTAAGTAAA
Organism: Peromyscus eremicus; assembly: GCF_949786415.1. Lineage (NCBI taxonomy): Eukaryota > Metazoa > Chordata > Mammalia > Rodentia > Cricetidae > Peromyscus > Peromyscus eremicus. Next base: position 39,525,920 of record NC_081424.1, on the reverse strand, counting down.
TCCCAGTTATAAGACCACATGGTTTAGATGTGAAGCAAGGACACTAGGTGTCTCAAAAAAACTAAGCGCACAGACAAAGCCAAAGAAGAGATTCATATCCCACCTGTGTGGTCCATGTGCTCCCAGGAATGAGATCAATGGAAAACTCACTGTGGGTTGCCTGAGAATGCTACTGTAGGTCTGCCTGACTACAGAGGAGCAAGACTTTCCTCTACAAAGGGATGCCCATAACAATTTTCTCTGCATCTCTCTTCATAGACAACACTACCAATTAGTGGCTACTCATGGATATTTTTAGCATAAGTATTTTAGTTCCTTTAAATATGGCTATGACAAAATAGCTCTTTAAAAAAAAATATGGGAAGTTGTTGAGATATTGGCTTAAAGGTTTGATTTCTGGAGAGCCATTCTATCCTTGAGAGTGGGTATACAGAGCAAAGAAGTTCCTATCACAGGATGGTCAATGAGCAGATGGTAAGCAATGTCAGCCTTCAGCTTGTTTTCTCCTTAATCCCCACTATTTTATTCCACGAAGTTTCCTACCACGTTAAGGGCAGTTATTTCCCTGTCTGTTCGTTCCCTGTGGCAATGTTGTAACCAACACATCCACAGGCACACTTCCCCAATCTCTGATAGTCCTAAATCTAGTCAAGTTGACAAGAAAGATTAATGAGCACATAAAAAAGGGCAATCCTTTCCTCCTGTCTTCCTTTCCCTAAGCTACTGTACACCACAGTCCCACAGAGACATGTCACAAATTTTCAAAGAATAAAAATGATGTCCTGGCCGGGAGGCAGTAGTGCACGCTTTTAATCTCAGGAGGCAGAGCCAGGCGGATCTCTGTGAGTTTGAGGCCAGCCTGGTCTATAGAGCAAGATCCAGGACAGGAACCAAAACTACACAGAAAAACAGTCTTGATAGAACCAAAACCAAAACAAACAAAAAAACGGCATCCTGCTCTAGAAATGACCAACTAGAAATCTTGTATGTCTACCCCTCAAGTGTAATATCCTTTGCCAGATTCTGTGTTTATTTGCTTACTATAGAAAAATGAGCTAATATAATTTTGCATAGCATATATACATGTACATACATATATACACATATATATGTGCTATCCAAAATTATATTAGTAGCTTATTTTAATACCTCAAAGACTGCACCCAGTAACACAATTCCTCTTTCAATGCCACACATCTTAATACTTCTCAAACAGTTCCACCATCTGGGAACCAAGTATTCAAATAAATAAGTCTATTGTGGCCATTGTCATTCAAACCACCACAGTTACCCTCCCAGCCTGATGGTAAGGCCCTACTTCTGAAGATAACATGAGTTATAATATTAACCACAGAGAAATAATGCTAGTGCTCAAATAGTCTTCACCATTACTGACTAGCATTTATTGGGCCAAAAGGTATAATCCATACCACTAGAGGAAAAATATAATCATCAGTCTCACCCAGTTATGAATAATTAGAGCCTCAATAGTAATCTGCTGGCAAGATATACCAATTGGCACAATAGTGGCGGAAAAAAAAATGTTATGGGAAAACCAAATACCTTTTGGGTGGATTTCAGGCCTGCTCCATAAGATTGAACCCATATCTGACACTTTTAATGAGTCCATGAACACAAGAAGGGATAGCTAATAGAACCTAGGAGAAAACCTACTGTTATTACACTGCTCAATGAATATTGATGTAAAAAGACTCGTAATGAAATATTACTGTTTGCATAGCAGTGCGTTGCTCAACCCTCGTCAGAGAAAATCCTTGCAGTAGGTGGCCGTTAAAACAAAGATGGACAATTAGGCAATGTGCAGGAAGTGAAAGACTTTGGAGAACTCAGCCTGAAATAGGATGTCTCCTTTGCAACCCCTCCTCCCCTCAAAGCTCAGGAACAGTTTTGGAAAAAGAGACCAAAAGATTGTAAGAGCCAGAGGTGGTAAAAGAGCCCAAGGAAACGGCATGTTCCAGACACAACAGAATTGATACATAAATAAAATCACAGAGACTCTGGCAGCATAGACAAGAAATAATCCGAACATGGAGGAAGGGAGATGGGCACAAAATCATACCTCTAACCAAGAGGTTATTTAAAAAAAAAAAAAACCCACCCCTGAACAAGAAACTAGTAGCAATTTATAGCTGCTAAAGCAGGAAAGGCAGGCCTCATGCTTGGAAGTAGCTAGTCAACACAAAATGCAATTCACGGTGTGTGTGTGTGTGTGTGTGTGTGTGTGTGTGTGTGTGTGTGTGTGTGTGTGCTTTTCTGCTTAGTTGGTTTAGTTTTACAAAAGGAAACAACATGAAATTTGGGGGTAGGAAGAGGTAATGATTTAGGAAGTTGGAACAGGGGAATATGATAAAAGTTTATTGCACAAAAATGTTTTAATTTAAAAAAATCTATAGAGCCCTGACAAAAGGAAGTACCAAGATGACCACATTGTTATGGGCTGGGTATTCAGAGTTCAGGGACTTCTTATTGGAGGGTTTTAATAGGAATTAAATGTAATTGGGTTTATCTTTGACTCAGAGTATCTCAGAGATATATGAAGACTATTAGATGGAAAGTCAGTGGGGAGGAACATGGGATATAATCAAGAAAAATATTGAAAACATTAACCTATATAAGTAGGTTAATTAAAATAAAAAAATTGACTGATGTGCTCAATGATCAAGAGTATTTGCTATACATTCATAAGAACTAGGATTTGCATTACTTCACCTAGAAATGCCTGTCTGTTCAAGCTACAAATGATTTGACACCCCTTCTGTTTTCCATGGATACAAAGGCATGCAAACTTTCCCAAAACATCCACACAGGCCCACAAGCTCATGCAAACATAGAATAAAAAAAGGAATACATAAATAAATTAATATTTTTAAAAAAAATAAATATCAATAAAAATGAAATAAATTATAGAGGTAAACAACACAGTCCTCACACTGGCCCCTAAAAAGAATGGTGAGTAAAAACAAATAGTTACAGAAAACTGTGTTAAGAAGGTGATGCAGGCTATGACACTAAGATTAAATTTAAGAAGATGGGTGGCTTCACAGGAAGTGCAGGTGAGGAATTTGTCCTGCTGAGTGCTTATGCCTGTTTGTAAACCATGAGTAGACTTCAGAGTAGGAAGAAATTAGAAATCTAGAAGTGAGTTCTATTTTTATGTTTTCGTTAGTATTCTGGGAGGAGAATTACTTACCCCAAGTCATGTGGCCTTCCACTGGGGCATGGTAAACTTACAAAAGAGGCATTATTCTTGAAAAAAATGATTCTCTATCCCCTTACCGCTCCTACTTGTCAATAACTCATCAGCTAAGGGTGTGGCTTTATGCCCAATTACCCACTTCATGCTGGGATTTAATATGATCTGAGTTTGCATTTGGCTTATGCATGTTCTCAGGACCTCTGTGAGTTCAGATGTGCAAGTTTTCTCCTTTATCTAGACACATTGTTTCCTTGTATTCATTCACTCCCTCTGATACTCACAATTTTTTTTTTCTGTCCCCTCTTCCTCAATGACCCCTGAGGTTTTGGGTTCCCCCTCATGGGGGCATGTGATATAGATATCTAATTTAAACCTAAGCATTCCACATTCTTTTAGTATTTGTACCTTTGCCAGTTGCAGGTCTCTGTGTTAAACACCACCTGCTGCAAGTAGAATTTTTCTGATTGTTGAGAGATGTATTAATTGATGCACATAATGATAAATTATTAGAAGTCGGTTTAATACTTATATCCACTTAGCAGAATAATAGTAATAGATGTAGCTAGAGTTTTTCTGCCTGGCCCACAGTCAGGATAAATCTCTCTGATCTACCAGTCCCACAGCTGCTCAGACCCAACCAAGTAAACACAGAGACTTATATTGCTTACAAACTGTATGGCCATGGCAGGCTTCTTGCTAACTGTTCTTACAGCTTAAATTAATCCATTTCTATAAATCTATACTTTGCCACATGGCTCATGGCTTACCGGCATCTTCACATGCTGTTTCTCATCATGGCGGCTGGCAGTGTCTCTCTGACTCAGCCTTCCACTTCCCAGCTTTATTCTCCTCCTTGTCCTGCCTATACTTCCTGCCTGGCCACTGGCCAATCAGTGATTTATTTATTGACCAATCAGCAACACATTTGACATACAGACCATCCCACAGCAAATAGATTCTCCCCTTAGGCCCATGATTAATCTAGCCACAAGTTCTTGAATCAACAGTGGTGTCAGGTATAGGTTTCATCTTGGAGAATAGGACTTTAGCATCACTAAACAGAAAGCAGTTGGTTACCCTCATGATGGTTATGCCACTATTGCTCTAGTAGGACTATCTTGCCAGGCCAGTAGTGATTATAGGTGCCAAGGTTTGAAGCTTGATAAGATTGCTAATTAATTTTCTCCTGCCAGTAGCTTGCATAGCATTTTCCAGCATTACTAATCTTAAAGTTGTGGTACTTGCCCCTCAAGAGAAAGACTATACAAATAGGCTGTTGTTTATTTGTAAAGTTGTTGAAGTGTCATTATTAAGATTTCTTTGTAAGAATAGCTCTGTTTCCATTCCACAGTCCCATTTATTTTTATACCTCTATTAACTACTTGAGCAGACAACATGAGACATACATACATGTGTCTGGACATAAATATTCAAATCCATAGCCTTATCTTTATCAGTACAATATGCAGCATGTCACACTATTAAAGTCTGCATAGTCAGATGGGGTCAGAATGTCACTTTAAATTAAGCTCACTCCATTTGTCTCAGGCAAGGTTTTTGCTACAGTGGAGAGAATCGTACAGCTGTTGTTTAAAAGAACCCTCAATTTCTCTCACATCCTTGTTATGACATTCCAATTTCCTTCCTGCGATTTTCTTCCAAATTCTTGATCCCAACCCCAGAAATTTGCATATAATGTTCCCTGGGCTGCTCTAGTATTGAAACAGCTGTGTGATTACTCCAGCAATCCCTCTTCCACCTTTCAACTCTTGCAGCACCTGCATTTTTTCTTCCTTAGGCAGGACTCATTTCATACATTCTTGCAAAGAGCTGTCTGTGGACTAGTCTTATCACTGCTGCTAAAATTGTAAACTGTGAGAGGGCAATAACCTCCTTCCTGGTTAGCATACAGAAGGGACTCAAAAATAGTACATACTTGACAGTTAACTAAATTGTTAAATGAAAGAACAACTTTATCTGTGAAGATTTTTTTAATTGTTTGACATTGTTAAAGTAAACAAACTGTCTCAGATGTGCTCTGAGCTCCATCAAGGGTAGACAAAGTGAAATGGGATTCGCACATCAAGAAACGAACAGAAATAGATATTTGCAAGAGCTGGTATCTTTCTAAGGGAGGTTACTGAAAAAGGCATTGTGTTTTGTTTTAGTTCTTAAAATAGTTTTGAAGAATGAATTTTTTATATGCACTAAACACAGTATATTCAGGATAATTTTTATATTTTGCATGTTGTCAGATATAAAGGATCACAGCTGAATGATCACCTAGGTAAAATGCTATTTAGGTAGATGCTAAAGAAGAAAAAAATAGAATAAAAAGTGATAGCTTCATCATGTAGTTTCCTAGTGTTCCCTTAACAATCTTATCCTCCTCTGCCCTACTCACCCAGAATTTGTGTTCACCATTACCTCTGTTTTGCATGTTTCTGCTATAAAATTAAGGTCCTTTCAGAGAAAATGCCATTTTGGTTTGAATTGTAAATTTAAAAAAAGTGAAGTATGTATTCTGCTGTATTTGCTTTTTGCTCCCTAATCATTGTTTCTAATGTTAATTAGAGTACTGCATATATGTAAATCTATAAAATTCAGCACTATATATATATATATATATATATATATATATATATATATTTACTAATATTTTATGAACATTTAAATAGATTTTAAAATGTTAGTATTATATGTTACTGAAAATATACTTTCTCTTCCTGGTAGACATTTACAAGGGTGAAATTCTTGGTTTCTGGATTGTCAACATTTTCAAATATTTCTCCATGACCATCATTTGAATAGTGCACACATGTTCTGGCGTTAGCACACACATGTTCTGCCTTTAAACCATGCCCTCAGCAATGTTGGCACTTTTTATTTCATTTCTAAATATTTTACTCATAACAATTTTTCATTTAATTCTCCTGACAACTTTTGGAAGTAGAGCTATTCTGGAGATGAAGAAACAGATATAGACAGTGATTTAATCCTTCTGTGCTAGAGAGCAAAGTATCTGAAACTACTTTGCCAAGTCCAAGATGAAGGAGCTGGTATGATGTGGGAGATGTTTTCTGCTTCCAAGACAGTGCCTTAGAGATGTACCTTTGGAAAGGAAGAACTGCATGTATGCACATGATAGAGAGGAGTAGGCAGACATGGGGGTGAATAGCCTCCATCTGCCCAGACTATTTATAAGGACATTAAATCCCATTTGTAGAAAGAGACTTTCATGACTCAGTCACTGTCATATCTCTTAAAGTCGTTGCATTCTGATTAAATTTCAACTTGAATTCAGAAGGGAAATCTAAAATTCAAGCCACAGAAGATGATTCCATTATTTTGTTGAAGATTTAGTGACTATAGGTAGTGTAGCTGGAAAAAAGAAAGCTAGATAAGTATATTTTGTATTTTATTCTCTTACTTCCTACTCTCTTTTATATTTTCTTATTTTTCTTTGCTTAGATTCCATTTCCCTTTTATTTTCATGAAATGTTTAAGAAGAAACTGATTATTGCCTTGACATTTTCTATCTTATAAATATAAACATTTAATGCTATAAAATTCCATAAGCTCAAATTCTTCATTTAAAGTAGAAGAGTATCATGAAGTTCATTTAATGACTAATTGTCTTACTAATCATTGTTAAATAGAATTGGCATATGATATGCTTATTCTGGTATCTTTCATGTTAGTTAATAAAAAGAAACCAAATTAAACTAGTCAAGATATTTTAATGTAATATGACAAATGAAGGTGTTTTAATGAAGTCATTGTTAACTATGAGTGTTTAAAGTTAAATGAGCCTAACAATAAAGTGTGCATTTTTGAAATTTCAAATCTATATTATGTGAACCCCTGCCATGAAAGGACTAGACTCTTGACACATATTTCTTTTTTAAAAAATTATTTGTCCAACTACTCATAACATAATTTAGCTTTAATTTTTTAAGAACAATATCAGTACTTTAATTGCCATTAAAAACCTATGGCAAAGCCAAAGAAATAAACAAAGATCAATAAAATTAAATGTATAAGTTAATAACTATAAAGTTCAATTATCAAAAGCCTTTCAGATGATTATGATGGTTAAATATATTTTTTAAAAGGTACATCTATTTGATTTTCATGTTTTATAGACTATATTTTCTTTTTTCCTATGTTTAATTCAACTTTTACTACCCTTGAAATTGATTGAAAAGTATTGGTATTAGAAAAATATTCATATTTATTTTAATGAATTCATTATTGTGCTTAAATACTTTTTTTTTTTAATTTTACAACCTGATCACAGTTTTCCCTCTGTCCTCTCCCCACAGTCCTTCCCTGCCATCCTCCTCTGTTCTACCCCCAATCAAACTCCTCCTTCATTTCAGTTTAGGAAAGAACAAGTCTCCCATGAATATCAACAAAACATGGCATGTCAAATTGCAGTAAGACTAAGCACCTTCCCATGTATTAAGGCTCGGCAAGGCAACCCAGTACTGGGAATAGGGTTCATAGATCCATATCTATCACCCTGTAAAATATTCAAGTTCAAGTGAATGAAAGACCTCACCATAAATCCAGATACACCAAACCTGATAGAAGAGAAAGTGAGAAATAATCTCAAACACATTGGCACAGGAGACAACTTCCTGAACAGAACCTCACAATTAATAAATGGGACCTCATGAAATTGAAAAGTTTCTGTAAGACAAAGGACACCATCAAAAGGACAAAACAGCAGTCTACAGAATGGGAAAAGATCTTCACCAACCTCACATCCTACAGAGGACTGATTTTTCAAAATATATAAAGAACTCAAGAAACTAGATATCAACAAACTAAATAATCTATTAAAACATGGGTTACAGTTCTAAACAGAGAATTCTCAACAGAAGACTCTCAAATGGCCAAGAAACATTTAAGGAGATGTTCAACATCCTTAGCCATCAGTGAAATGCAAATCAAAGCGACTCTGAGATTCCATCTTACACCTGTCAGAATGGCTAAGATCAAAAACATGTGGAGCAAAGGGAACACTCCTCCAATGCTAATGGGAGTGCAAACTTGTACAGCCACTTTGGAAGTCAGTGTGGTGGTTTCTCAGAAAACTGGGAATCAATCTACCGCAAGACCCAGCTATACCACTCCTGGGAGTATACCCAAAGGCTGCTCAAGTATACCACAAGGACACTTGCTCAACTATGTTTTTACCAGCTTTATTTGTAATACTCAGAACTTAGAAACAAACTAGTTGCCCCCCAACCAAGGAATGGATAAAGAAAATGTGGTACATTTACACAATGGAGGGTTACTCAGCTGTTAAAAACAAGGCCACCAGGAAATTAGAAGGCAAATGGATGGAACTAGAAAAAAAAATCATCCTGAGTGAGGTTAAGCCAGGCCACAAAAGACAAACATGGCATGTACTTATTCATAAGTGGATATTAGCTGTAAAATAAGGGATAACTATGCTACAATCCACAGACCCAGATTGACTGTATTTTCAATGCATTCTTTGCTTTCTGGTAACAAAATTAAACAAGCAAAAGACCAGCAAGACAAAAAATGTCCAAGTAAAGCAATACGAGAATAAAGTCTAAAAAAAATACCAAGTTGATTTTGGCCATCTACTTCCAGGAATGGAAACTACCCTAAGTGTAGTTTATATACTCACTAAGACTGTATGGATAAAAACCTATGCAATCAGTTATCAGTTGGAAATAGTTTCCTGGTTAGGGATGTCAACTTCAGCCTATTTGTGCTGGGGCCCCATATGGCTTGAATGTATGAAGGATTTGTGCATGCTGCTAATCATGTGAGTTCATATGAGTGTCATTCCTATTATGTCTGAAAGACACTGTTTCCTCAGAGTTATCCATGCTCTCTGGAGATATAGCTATATAGGATGAAAGGGTGGAATCTACTTTTAAAGAGCAACTTGTTTTAAACTGCTATAGATTTTAGTTTATTGATACAAATTTAAAGTCAATTTTCTTATACTGCATGCATATTTCTACTCTTGTTTAAAGTATTTTGTTTGTGCAACTCATTTAAGACTGTAGTATATAATTGAGAAATACAGATTAATAATTAGTCATCTATGATAATCAAACTTATAGTCATGTTAGTTAAGTTTTCTAGGTATACATATATATATATATTTCAATTAGGTAGGTAATCTTCAATCACTTCAAAGACCTACAGAATACAGCATTTAAAATGTTTTTAAAACTTAGACTTTTCTGGATAGTGAGACACATCTGCTCCTAGCAGCACCAATTACTTTGAGAATGATGAACATTGAATAAACTCATTAGAGAATTTGCTTTCTTTGTGGCAAAAGTTAGCCACTGGGCAAAAAAGTGCCCTTGTGTAGACAGACTGACAGTGTGTTGTATAAACTGGATATGCAGGACCCATAGAAAAGTGATCACTGAACTTTGCAAGGCAAGATGATCTTTCAATTTCCTGCTTTGCAGAATAAACTGCCAGACATTCTACAGGACACAGAGAGAAGCAACTGAGAGACTCTAGGCATATAGGCTGAAGAAGGATGCCCCAACATTGCACAAAAACTGTGGGTGACTGTCCAGGCATCCAGCTATCTATGTCATTCTAGATTTTTGGAAGTTGCTTACAATGCTCTGTCTGTTTACTTAGGTACTATTATATCCTTCTGGAGTCTTTGATGTAGTTGAAGACTAGATAGTTATAATTTTCTTTGGTTATAATAAGAGATAAATTAGATATGAAACTTTAGACTCACAAATATAGGATAGATAGAATATTTTCTTTAATTTTGCCAAATACAAATAGACTAGATATTATAACTGTAATTCCTACTTAATAATTGTTCTATTATATGTAGTTTTACTATGTTAAAGTTAAAACCTTCCTTTTTGATTAGACAGAAAAGGGGAAGTGCCGTGGGATGTCATTCTATATGCTGTGAATGTGTGTTGCTCTGATTGGTTGATAAATAAAATGCTGATTGGCCAGTAGCCAGGCAGGAAGTATAGGTGGGATAAGCAGACAAGGAGAATTCTAGGAAGAGGAAGGCTGAGTCAGGAGTCGCCAGCCAGACACAGAGGAAGCAAGATGACAAGGCAGAAGTGAGAAAAGGTACCGAGCCACGTGGCTAAACATAGATAAGAATTATGGGTTAATTTAAGTGTAAGAGCTAGTCAGTAATAAGCCTGAGCTAATGGCCAAGCAGTTATAATTACTTTAAGCCTCTGTCTGTTTACTTGGGGACACGAGTGAGAGAGATTTGTCCCAACCACAGGGCCCGGGCAGGACACAGGAAAACCTCCAACCACACTCTGGCTCTTTCAATCTTTTGCCTCCTATTCCAAAGAGAGCTCTGAACTGTGAGGGAAGGTTCTGATGAATGTTCTCTGACTTTTAAAGGGTTGATAAATGATATGTGTGCCAAATGACGTTTTTGGGAATATGCTCTGAATGTGTGCCATTGATATAGATGAACTGCCATTATTCCAATCTAAGTTTCTAAAAGTTATCAAGGCTAGATTATCCCAATCGCTAAAACAAATGTGAACGAAAATTATGTTTTTGCATGAAAAAGAACATCCTGAGTTTTTTGCTTGTTTGTTTGTTTTTGTTTTGTTTTGTTTTTGTTTGCTTTTGTTTTCTGCCAACCACATTGTTTATCTATACTTATTTGTCCCCACTGAGATAAGAAGTGATAACAGCATACAGCTGCTGACAGATTTCTCTGGAAATGAGTGATATTCTAATTCTTCTTTCCTTCAAAGAAACACCAATGTGAGAATAAGAGGAGCAGCAACATGTGGAAAACACAATAATCAAAAGATATTTATCTCTTCAAATGTACTGTATGGTTATTTACTCTCAATATCATAATAGTCATTCTCTTGGCTTTTTGCTTCCCTGTTGTTGTTAGACTTCCTGTTACACACCTAGAAATGGTATTCCAGAGTCAAGTGTAAGAATAGCAATTGATTGGAATATCCAAATGTGTGTAAAGAATGCCTCAGACAGGCTTTTGTACAAATTCGTTTTTTGTTTTGTTTTGTTTTGTTTTTTTCTTCTGTAATTAATTTTGGTAACAGTTTTGAGAGCCACAGCATCAGAGTAAAAAGAAAGATACAAAGACAAGGAAGTGATGCTTGTAGAATCGTTTTACCGTAGTGATCAAGACAATATAATCAGCAAAAGAGTATCAAGATCTCTAATATATGTGTGAATCAATCAGTTGATAGTTTCATATTAAATTATGTTCTACAGAGGCTGATAGTTAGAAATCATCATTGCCAACTGTTTGGGTCAATAGCTTTAAAAGTTTCTGTTGCTATTGGGTAAGTAAAGGGACAATGACTGAATGCAAGCATTTTGTACTATCATGGTTTGAAAGTTTCCAATCACTGGAATATTAAAAGCATATCTCTGCAGTGATATACTTAGAAAACACATTTTGGTTATCACAATAATTTGTTCAGACAGATTCATAGGGACATGTAAAGGTTAAGGCTTTTTTTTTTTAAATTAAATCATTAGTGGTGTCTGGAGATAATTCACATATATAAACATACCCTAGCACCACAAGAGGAAACAGCAATATCCCTGAATACATTTCAAAAAGTCTTATTCTAAGTATAATATTAAGTGCATACTATGCAAGTTGTAATCTGTGACCAACAAAATATAGTCTGTTAAAAGAAATTAGTTATGGTCCTAGTCTCACCACCAGTGGCTCCCCAAACAGATCTAGCCACATACATTCAGAGGGCCTAGTTCAGTCCCATGCTGACAGGCCAGAGTCCATGAGCTCCCACCAGCCAGATCATATCCCAGGTGAATGAAATAGGTTTTTGGAATAATTCCCTATAAGGAATACCTCACTCAGCCTTGAAACAAGGGAGAGGGGCTTGGTCCTGCCTCAACTTAGTATGCCAGAGTTTGTTGACTCCCCAAGGGAGGCCTTATCCTCTCTGATGAGTGGGTAGGGAGTGGGATGGGGGAGGGTGGGGAGTGGGAGAAAGGGAGGGAAGGGGAACTGGTATTGGTATTTAAAATGAAATAAAAAAACCTTTTTTTCAAAATAAATATATAAAAATATTTTTAAAATACATTATGAAACACTATTAGGTTAAAAATCAAAATATTAAGAAGAAAAATTCCATCACCAATAACAAAATATTCCTTTTGACCCATCATGCCTGGGTTCTAAGCCACATTCACAGAATAGCCTTGTGAATATATCTAAGTTCTTATACGAGGAGAAACAGTCAATCCTCAGAGTACAGCAAGATCTACAGATGCTCAGCCTACAGTCCAGGATACCTAGCCCAGTGAATGATTCTGCCTGCACTTAGGAAGGGTATTCCTCTAGCCGTAAATGTAATAAAAATAACACCTCACTAGCATGCCCAGAAGGCCATCTTTCAGGTGATTCTAGATTTTGTGAGTTGACAATTAACATTAACTGTCATAACTACCCTGTGAACTTGGTATTGAAATGCACATGGTTTTATAATGTTTGCTAGGAAAACTTATGAAGACACACACAACACACACACACACACACACACACACACACACACACACACACACATTACTCTAGGAAAGGAGATAATAATAACTGTTTTTAGTTCTTCAAAACTCAGTATCATATACTTATTCTGTATCTTAACAACTGTCAATAACGTTAGGAGGCCCTGCCTATATACAATGATTGAATCATTTAGATTAGATACCAAATAATTTGCATGTAGAATAAATATTTAACAAATATCCCCAATACATAGACTTTCACTTCGTTTCAATGTCATTATGCTATTTATAGCCTCTTATAATTAAATGGACTACATTTTTTCCTGTGACACTTTCTCTCTCTCTCTCTCTCTCTCTCTCTCTCTCTCTCTCTCTCTCTCTCTCTCTCTCTCTCTCTGTCTGTTGCTCTCACTATCTCAATTCATTTTTCTTTCATGGTTCTGTTTATACATTATTATTACTATCCCTACTATTTACATTATTATTACTATCCCTAATATTCATATAGATAAACATCAAATAAATATACATAATATATTTCTGGATCACTCTCCTCATTCATTGACTCTTATCTGCCCACCCTCTCCACCACGTCACTTCTTTCCAAGTCCCTCTTCATATTTCATGCCTTACTTCTGGTGACCCACTGGATTCAGTTAGGTTTAACTTCATGAGCATGTGTTGGGGTTATTTGCCTATGCAGGACCATGTACCAGTAACTACACTGAATAGGACTTCTCATTCCCTTTCATCCTTTAGCTTCCTATAGAGTCCTCTGGGACTAGTGCAGTCTTATATACCCCTTACCCATCTTCAATAAAATGCAGATATACACAGTCTCATACAGGGTATGTGTAGGTTGCCACTGCTGCTGGGAGTAATGAGAGCAAGAGCCGTGCCATGTCCAGCCGACAGCAGTACACAGTACTGCTTCCCACTCTCTAACTCTAATATTTATTCCATCACCTTTCCCATTATGTGTAGCAGGAATCTTAGAAGGTCTTATTAATAAAATCAAACCTGAGGCCAGTTATTGGGGTGAATGCTGGAAGATCAGAGAAGCAGAACAAGCCACAGCTACCTCACCTTGCCAGTTCCTCGGCTGATCCTGTTTCCTCAGACTGGAAGCCTCTGAGTCCTCATCGCTGTCTCAAAAGACTTCCAACAGCTATACTGATGCAGCACATTGATAAGTGAGGAGACTGTGTTGTGCCTTGCCCACTGCAAACTGAAGCTGTTCTGACTAAAGCTGAGAGCGGTGCTAATCTCTGCGATCAAAATTATTTATAAGGCAATTTTATACAGTATCCATTTACTGACCAACAGTAGTAGTTTTCCCCATAGAGACTATGAGTTCCCCAGTCATGGGCTTTTGACCAGGTTTACAGTACCAGGTATGAGTTCTTTCACTGCAATGGACCCAAAATCCAATGAGAAATTAGTCATTTATCACCATAGTGATCATAGTGAATCTGGACCAGTGCATACATCTTTCCAGGAAGACTGGTATTGCACTCTGGAGGGTTCAGAGATGGGCTACCATTGATGACTTTTATCTTTTGGCTGATCATACAGTATCTTAAGACACCATGGAAACTACTCATTGGGGAGGAAACTTCCAACAGAGTTCCAACTTGATTTTTCTATGAACTAGGGCCTATAATCAAGTTCTGGTATATAACTGTAGGAATGGCAGGGGCCTATTATTTTAGGATCCTTCCAGCTCTCCCTAGTAAGTCATACAGAATTATCCCACAACTGGCATTGAGATTCCTGTTCAACATCAAGCCTTCTAGGAGCAACAGTATACATCCACGAGCATATCTCCCTTCAAACTGTGTTTCTTACATATTATATTATATTCTTAGTTGGCTTAAAAACAGTAGGTTTCCATATGGCCTTTTCATAATCTTTAATTTCAGTTAACCCTCCTTCAGCCAACATGTTGTCCTCTTTAAATCACAATCTCTTTCTTACTTAACTTTTCCACCCCTAGTAGTCCAGCCCCACCCCATCAGATGTTTGCTTTTACAGACAACCTCCCACCAACTGTCAATTTTACACCCAAACATTTATGCTACATTGATTGTGCCCTTTGGCTCAGGACAATATTTTAATGTAATTTTTTTTTAATCCCAACCTTAAAAAAATCATCATAGTTTTGAACAATCCCCACACTTAATTTTGAGCACCTACAGAATAACAGCCAAGTTACTACCAGTGTGTAATGGCAGAGATTAAACATTTTTTTTTCTTCGAAAGAAATTATCAGTGCATAACTAAGGAATGATCAGATCAAACCAGAACTAAAACTCATCAAGAAAACCCGTTTTGAAGTTCCGTGTCTGGCACACTGGGATCATGTAATGGAGTGGGTTCCGAAGTGTTTGGGTAACCTCCTTCCCCCATCTCTCCCACCTGCACTGCCCATGAGACAGGCTGGCTCAGATCCATGCCTGTAGCATTCCCTGACACATTACTTGATCTTGGGATTTCCAATACAATCTACACTGTAACTTAGGATTTATGTTCACAATAACATATAATGTCCTATCAGGGCCTTTTTGCATGTACTCTAGTTTGCTATCTATCACTTGACTTCAACTGTTCATGGAAACCGTGGAGCAAGACTACATTATCCCCTTAATGCTGAATCACCCATGTTTACAAAACAAGTACACAGTGTTTTTTCATGGAGCCTCTGATGAGTCAGGTTTTGTCCTCAAGGCATCTCTCCAATCATCCCAGTGCTACTCAATGGTTTCCCTTTAATGGTGTTGGTTTCTTTAACAATTACGGTCCATTTCTCAGAATAAACCAGAATGTTTACCAATGTTGTAATTTCCTCATTATTTTAAAATTCAGCTTAACTCAAGTTCCCAGGACACAGACAGAATGAAGTCACATTTTTGGCCCCCAAATATTACATGAATGGCCTCTAGCCTAGTTTATGGTCCATTGTCTGTGTTCCTCTGTGAACACTTATGAGTCAACCCCCTCATTGTCAGAACTTCCTTCTGCATTCTTGTTATATAAGGTGCCACTAGAAGGGCTCATTAAACTCTGCTTATAGCATTTAAAATCTATTATTTTTTAATTGAATTTTTTTTTCATTTTACATAGTAGCCATAGTTACCCCTCCCTCCTCTCACTCCTTCACTCCTTCCACCTTTCCCCCACTCCTCAGAGAGGGTAAGGCCTTCCATAGGGAGTCAGCAATGTCTGGCATATCAAATGGAGGCAGGACCAAGTCCTTCCCCACGGCATGAAGGCTGAGCAAGGTGTCCCACCATAGGGAGTGGGTTCTAAAAAGCCAGTTCCTGCACCAGGGATAAATCCTGGTCCTTCTGCCAGGGGTCCAGGTTCAATTCCCAGCACCCACCTGGTAGCTCATAGTAACTCCAGTTCCAGGGTACTGGACACCCATAGCAAAAAAAAAAAAAAATCCCAAAGCACATCATATCTTTTCGAACCCAAAGTTTGAAACTAGTCCATGTTTCAGGCCATAAAACTATTACAATGGCATCACAGTCAGGTTTATCATAGCAGTGGCCCCACTTTTTAATACCAAGTTTTGCCTTGGTGTAAGAGAATGATTTAAAATGGTAAAATAAATAAAATTTTTCACAAAAAAAAGCTGTGCGGTTTTATGAGTTCTAAGCTCAATCTCATTCTAAGTAGATGAATTTATCAAATTTTAAAGCTCTTCTTTGATAAATATAGATTAATAAGTTCCAACAGCACTTTAGAAGGAAAAATTATTTAAAAATCCAATTTAATGATGCTTAACAGCAACTGGGGATTCAGATGGAAGAGGACACATTTGAAGCTATTCTGCAAAATTGTCAAAGGATCTTTCTTATTACAAATATTCCTTGAATACAGCTCCTAGAGAAATAGATACCTGATTTGTAGAGATTTAATAAATAACAGATATAAATAGTTACTATAAATAATAACGCTGATTATCTGTGTAATCAAATCCTTCACCTGCTGTGATATGTACCGCATTTATGCAGATCAGCTGTAGGCCTTTCATCCATGAAATTATAGAATGTATAATGTGATGGGCTATGATATACTCAGTGTAATTGCTTATTTATAAAAAGAGCTATCAACAGCCCACTTTAAATAAATTCAGAAATCACCATAGGGCATTTAGAAATGAATATTTTATATGACATTTAAAAAAGATTATGAGCATTTCCTTGAACAGTAAAATTAGTGTCTGTTTGGCTGTTTAAACTCATCTAGTGTAGATTCAGGATAATAACATATAAACTATAATTACTGGATCTGTGTTTTAATTAGGAATAACCATCCACCTGACTAGTAGTGTTAATTTTATAGCTAAAATAGGAATAGAATAAACAATTTAATAAGTATAATATTTTCTCATAGGTTTCTGAAAGTATATTTTAGCAACACATGTCACATGTTCTCTGTGTCTGCACATCATCTATCATTCATCTTTTTGTATGGTTACATTTTCTTATCACTCAAGTCTCTATTTCCATGGAAATATAAAAAAACACTCAGAAGTAATAAATATAATAAAAATTTCAAAATGCTGTGAGGCAAACCGTATTCCATTTCTTTGATCTTTGGTGTAAAAGGACTTACATCAGTTTATGATGTATTATAAATTTAGAATTACTCATCAGAGCCCAACGTCCCCAAACTCAAGGTGAGACATACTCAAAACTAAGAGTCTCAGTCTAGTAGTAACTACATAATATGAAACTATTGATTCAGTCACTATGTCACTTTCACTACCGAATAAGCTGATGTATTTCAAGTGATGAAATGTGGATGATGTAAATAATTGCCCATGTAAAATCAAGTTATCAGATATTATTTGAACAACTTCAGAGGACCATAGAGTATTCTGAAAACTGCTCTATATTATGTAGAAAAAAATAATTTTTGTGTGTTGAGTTAGACATGCTTTTTTTTTCCCATTTGCTCATAGGAAATCATCCAAATAGTGCTAGTTTATGTATTTTCTGTTAATCTTATACTTTGCCTGTTACATAAAGAAAACCACTGACATTCATAGCAATGAAGCAGGTGCTGTGAATAACATAAAAGAGTGAGAGAACAATGTTTTTAGAATATTATCAGGTAGCGAAAACAAATTCTACAATCGCAGAAATTGCAGAATTGAAAGATTCTTTAAAAGCCATGTGGGTGATTTATATAATAGTATGAAAATTACAACAGAATTTCAATGTTTGTATCATCATGGAGGGTCAGGAAAACAGCTGGAAAAGTTATTGAGTTGCACTATTTGATTTTATTACCAAATAGTGATATCTGAGGTTAAGGTTGAAGATGAAGGTGAATATGAAGTGTAGAAACGTGGAGCTAAAACATTTATTTTCTAAGAGCCTAAAAAAATGGTCATGAGTGTGACACAAGAAGCAAAGAAAATGTTACACCCATTTTGTGACTTCTTTCTTGAAATTAAAATGCAAATACAACCAAACTCGAAGGTGATGGTAGAACTCTAGAATTTAACCCAGTCTATAAACCCAATGTGAGGAGTAAAGCTCAAACTCAAATTGAACACATGTAGAGAAATTAGACTGCAGAACTGATTATTTTTCCTTAACAGTAGTTTTGGTTTGCAGCAACCTTGAGGACGGTACAAGGACTTCCCCTTTGTCTATGGTCCCAGATAAGCACATCCTTTTCTACTACAGACCTATATCCACTTTGAGTGCTGTGCATGCTCCAAAATCCAGTTTGCGTTAGTATTCACTGTAGGTATTAAACATTTTGTGGCTTTTGTTGTTGTTGTTGTTTGTTTGTTCATTTGATTTTTGGACAAGGTCTAACCCTGTAGATCTTATTGCCTTGCAATTTGCAATGTAAGTGGTCCAGTGTAGCCTCAAACTCAGATATCTGCCTGGTTCTGCTTCCCAGGTGCTGACATTAAAGCTATGCAACACAATATCTGGCCATTCGATAACTTTGGATAAAAGTATCCCATATCCACTACCTTAATATCCTACACAGCAGTTTCAATGCCCCGAAACTCCCTGTGTGCTCTGCCTTTTCTATTCTTACTATCTTCATAATTTCTCTTTGTTTTTAGAAGATCATAAGGTTACAACCTTACAATATACATTCTTCTCAGACAATCTTTTGAATATGAATTTGTCATTAGTCCTTGGGCAAGAGTTGAAACCAAGCTTCAATATGAATCCCTAAGTTGGGGTTTGCAGAAACCTGAAGAAGTTGGTGAATATTTAGGTAGCTCTGTTCTCTGATTCACTCTCACTCTCTTACCTTTTATGGAAACTTGCTACATTTAAGTCATATACGGGAAAGTAGGAATAGAAAATAAATATAATCTGCAAAAGGAACCCCCAGTCTTGATATCATCATAGTTCCTTATTAAATGCTAACATAGTCATGAATTCAATAGTTAATACACTATTTCTCCTTTTCTGCATTAAAGTAGCAAACAGTATTAAACAGTTAATTTAAATATGCAAAACAAATAAAATCACAATAATTCTACTAATTTAATTTTCTGTGTGTATAGTATTAGAAAAACACTCTTATTTTTGAGCCACATGTATGCATGTTAAAAAGTTAATTTGCTCATATTATACTTTTGTAGCCTGTTCTCTAAAAGTAATGGGTTCTAGGAATTGAGTAAACAAGTAGAAAGGTACATTTTATGTCAAAATGGACCTGAGATGATAAACCTCTTACTATGGTCCCTAATAAATGTAGATATTTAAAATTTATATTGGAATTATTTCTGGGAAGGCATCTGAGGAACTGGTTTCTTTAGATATTTCCTTGAGTAATAACATTGACCTCTTTCTTAAGTGTTTCATCTTTTGTTTGTTTTACTTCTTACTTCAGTATTATACCTTGATAATAATAGTCTATGAAAAAATCATGAACATTTATTTTTTAAATAATCCTATTAGGGGAAACTATACATATTGCATTTTTAAGATATAACATTTTTCTTTTCTCTCAATAAAATGGAAAGTTTCTTTTAAAAAGGGGCAATTACCATTACATCCCAAGATGAAAACCAGAAATTTTAATTGTGTTACATAACTAATTAACATGGAAAGAGAATTTCTTTTCATTTGCTACTTCTTTTATTAAATAATCGATGCTGCTTTTCCCCTTTTACTGTACTTTCATTTGCTTTTTCCATGTTAGAAGGAAACAAAGATGTGTTATGTGGAAGAATGTATAAAAGAGTAGAGGATAACAGAGATAGGCATCAATGTTGACTATAAATGAAATGAACTTAAATGGTGAGAGAGACACATGCTCACAGAGAGTGAATTATATTTGACATAACTACACATTTTTCCATACAGGAAATACAATGTGATTTCCTCTAATTTCTTCTGGTACACAAATGCTACAAACTGCAGAGAAGCAGATAAAATATGAGTGTAATTTTCTCCAAAGCAAAACTTTTCTCTCTGGGGAAGACATGAGAATATTCTAAATGAAATATTAACCTAAAAGAACCCAAGAGCATTTCATTGAATGCAGAAGAAATGTTGGAAAAATGATCATCATCCATGGTGAAGGTGAGTGGTGGCCAAGCTTAAAACACAGTCCAAATTCTATTAAGGAAGACTTTTTAGAATTTGGTATAGAAGGTATATGACACTAACTATGATAAAACACCTTTTTTTTTTTTTTTTTTTGTTGTTGTTTTTTTTGTTTTTTTGTTTTTTTTTTTTTGGTTTTTCGAGACAGGGTTTCTCTGTGCAGCTTTGCGCCTTTTCCTGGAACTCACTTGGTAGCCCAGGCTGGCCTCGAACTCACAGAGATCCGCCTGGCTCTGCCTCCCGAGTGCTGGGATTAAAGGCGTGCGCCACCACCGCCCGGCGATAAAACACCTTTAAGCATGTTCAAATGTAGAATTCTAGAAGTACATCCCAGACACATGTAGGAATATTGTATTAATAGAAATTAAAAAGTCTTACATTAACAAGGAAAGGAAAATTGAATGAAGTAGAATTAATAAGTAAAATAGACTTTATAGTAATGATAGGTTGTGATATGTCCAAAAGGGACTCAAGAACAGTTATGTTTTTGTATGAATGACAAGTGTGAAGAAACGTTTCATGAATCAGAATTTCATCAAATGTCACAGAATTCATTTAAAAAAGAAGGAAAAGAAATCTGAAGATCAAACACTGCGATAACTATCATGAAATAATGGTATCTTTACAATCAAAAGCATACTTCAGACTCCTCAATCTGTTGTGTTCAGCTCATTGTTTTTCAAGAATGCAGCCATGAAAGTACAAGGGACATCTATATTTAAGTTTACTTTAAGTGGAATTTGTTGAACTGATTAAGAATCTTGGCTTGGAGATATCTCAAACGGTATGCAACACTTCTGGTTATCAAAATGGCTTTTCAAACAAAAGAGGCTGAGGAAGGCCACAATGAATTTTATACTCTATGAAGAAATGAGTATGAAATAATCAGGGTCTTGTGAACCGAGGCAGCAGTACATTGATGTAGCCCCAAATCAATCAAGGTCAGCTAAGAAAATGGAAAAAAAAGGATTTCTCCTACACATCTCTAGGGGTTCCATTGGCTCTGTCAACACCATCATTTTAGCTCAGTAAAAAAATGACTTTTGACTCTGACCTTCCAAACCTGTGTCAGAATAAAATCTTCTTGTTTAAATCACCAAGTTATGATGATTTTTGGATTAGCCACATGTAACTGATACACCAATGGTTGTTCTTGATAAATTTGGAACATCCTTAAACTAGATTACCATTTATTGTACTAAAATTTGAATCCAAAAAGATGTTCCATTATTTCTTAGAGATACTTTTTATATTTATCTTTTGATAAACTTGATGGTTAATATTGGTTGTCTATTTGAACTAATGAATGTTTTGAAAATTAGTAATCTATTCTTCTAGGTGTGTCTGCAAGGTGTTTACAGAGAAGAGAGGTACAGGATCAGTGAAATAAAGTGTAGATAGTCCTTCCTGAGTGTGGTCAGCATCCTCCAAGTCTCAGACCTGAATGAAGCAAATCAATAGCGGTATGCTCCAATTCCCTTGAGTGACTGTTGTTCTCTAGCTACTACCCACAGATATTACACCCCAGATTCTCCAATGTTGAATACATCTTTATAAAAGTGATTGTCCAGGGGTTGGGTAAAGTGTTTTACCCTTTCAGCCCCAAACTCAGGGTATGCCATTTGCCTCTTGATTGCTGTGAGGATTATGATTTATTGGCTTAAATAGTCAAGGGTTTTCTTGCCTCTGCAACCTGCATATGTTGGCTGTGGGGCTACACATAGTTTAATCATATAAGTTAATGTGTTATGTGATTTTTTTCTGGGTAGACATAAACAAAGATCTACTCACCTCAGATCTATCTCATTCTAAAGCTTTGAGACAATCACAAATAGACAAAGAGGTAAAATTATGTATCAGTGAGGCAAGACAAACACTGAGTTGCTCACCTTGCATTAACTGGATAAAAAGCATATCCAATTCCCAAAAGCAATTTCAAAGTGAAAGAAATATAACACTAAAATATAGATGTGTGAATGTTCTCGGTCTGCATTTAAATCAGAGGGGATTTTAAAATTCTCTCTCATGCTTTGGAGAAAAATGACTGTTTTATAAAAATATAAATTTAGGTCATATTTATTTTAAACAGCTTCTGTACATTGTTTTATGTCTCAGTTAGCACATTTTATATAATCTATTAAAATCATGCCTTTTTCTGTAGAAAAATTGTGTACTTTTCCTCTTTCTAGTGTTTATAAAAACTTCTAATGCAAAAAATTTTGCCATATGTAGAAATGAAATCCATGTCATGTTTGCAAATGATGAAACTGTATTTGTTTACATGGTGTGACTTTTGCTGGGAAGAGGCAAGGAAACATCTCTTCACTCTAGAGAGGGCACAAAGTAAAGATTCTGTTCTAGTTCAGCTTGGAGAACCAATGAGATTATCCAGGTTCTTCAAGAGCATGGCAAAAAAAATTTCTCCTAGAATGCCTCTAATTACACAGTCAGTCTTCCACTTCCTATGTCATTTAGCATCTCCATTGGGACATCACAATCCAAGCAAAATCCATAGTAAACCTAACAACATGCTCAGGCAAGGGTCTGCTCACCTTGCTGGACTCTCTCTGATTGGAAGGAAGGATGTTACCATTGATACTACACAAGCCTAACAGTTACGTGCATTGTTGCAAATTTTGGTCTCCATGATTGCAGGTCCTTTGAAGATCACCAGAGCAGCTTTGTTTCATAATGGCAACAGCCATGCCAAAACTGTGCATTCTGCTCGCTTCCATTTGAAGAATTATTTTTAGTCCTATAGATTAGCCTGGATTTCTAGTTTTGGTTTGATACTGACTTTATATGCAAACTGTGCAGCCTCCATATTTGGAATCCCTTTTTGAGAACTACAAAAGTCAGATAGTCTGTCACCTATTTAGTATTATTACATATAGAATAACGATGGAGGCAAGATAAAAAAGACAGGGGGAATGAAATGGACATTGTAAAATAAATAAGCTCTTCTAGGAGTCTGCCTGGAGTCTCTCATCACCAAAAAAGTGAAGTTTTAGCACAAAATTTGCCATAAAGATTTCCTACATAGAAACGATATTCTATTTCATTTTCTTTTCAAATAGGAAAGCTAAATACCATGAACCATATGTAAGGCCATAGAAGAAATAACTTTGAGTTTAATCTTACCTCTTTTCCAGTTGTAAGCCTATAACTCACAAAGATTTGAGTTTGTTTACTGTCAAATCATACCTTAACTCCTTTTTAATGATGTATGGTAAGAGGTCCTTCCACTCCAGTGACCTATGGTTTTATCTTGTAATCAATCTGTTTTTCTAACTACCATACCTCAGAAACCACCATATGCCCTCATTTACAAAAACAGAAAAGTCTCCTTAAAAGCTTTTTTAAACTGTGCAACCTCAAAAGCCAGCACAACCCTTTATGTGGCTAATGTTACAACGCTTAAGGAGTTTTCTCCCATGAGAAGTCTGTACTCATGCCTTCGGTATGTACTAACCATTCCCTAAGTGTGCCTCCCTCACCTATTCTCCACGTGTAAATCTGTATTACAGATGTTTCTTAATATATTTCAACCTCGCTTCACACTGACATGTCCTGAAATTCTTTGCTGTGACTTGTTCGTGGTTCTAGGCTTCACCCGAATGGAGATCCCATACAGGACTCCTAAGACTGCTACAGGTGGCATCATGGTTTTATTTCTGCTGCTCCCTCCTGCCCCCCTCCCGATTCTGCTGTGGCTAACAACAACCACATGACATTTTGAATGGAGTCAGAGATTACAACATCATTTTTGAAAGGGAGCTTTTTTTCGTTTGAGTAGCAATCATGGTGCTGTTTTGAAGAAACGTAATTCCATTCTCCAACAACTTTCTCAGAAAGACACTGACAGGAATAGTTTTCCAAAACCTTTCCACCTTTGAATAGATTTTAACTGATTGAAGAACAAATTTACTTAAAAATCTCATAGCAAAATACTAAAGCACATTTTAAATTTCTCTGTATAATGGAGTCATGTTCTAGCAAATGCTTTCATTAACTTATGGGCTAACGTGCAATTAATTTTAGTTTTACTGAATTAACAGCAAACACAGAAGATATCACTATACAAAACCACCTTTTCCTTCTTTGGGAATGAACATTTCCTGGATAATAATATCGTGGAGGGTTCTCTTCTTTCTTCCAGGTATTTACAAGCATGTGTAGGTCTTCATGGAATCTCATTTTGTTCTCTATTTAAGATACAGACTGCATTCCTGAAACAGCATCCATGTATGCTTATTGCTCTGGTCTCAAAACACTCTGTATTTTACTAATCCATCTGTGTGGCACAATGCTAACAATCCTTTAATGGACTGAACTATTCAAAGGGGTGTGCATAAATAGTTTTATATTTTTTCTTGTTTTACTCACTATCCAACTCCTTCAATAGTTGACCCACAAAAAATACAAAGAGATGAATCCATAAGTGAATAAATGAAGAGTTGATGGTTTAAGAATTGATATTAAATACCAAGACAAAATGTTTTATATTTTATACTTTTATGTATAAATATATGTACACACAAATGCACACACACATATATTATATATATAATATATATATAAACATACACTTCATGATGATGGTTGATTTCTACACAAACTTGGTTACCTTTGATGATTGGAATTCTGCACAGCCAATGAAATATTAACAGATCTGAAGGTCACTGAGGATAATCCCTTCTCTCAAATCTTCAAGTCTGGCAAACCAGTACATGAAACTGTTAAGTTTTCATTACTGGTAAAAGAATGGGATCTGAGTTGCTTCTCTGGTCCTCAGTGGATCCATAGCATCATAAACTGCCTGAGAGGTCAAATGATGATTGTCTAGCTAGAGTTGTTTTGTTAAAGAACAAAACCATAACATTGTCCTTCCCATTAATAATTTATCCAAATGGGCTTGTAAATCATTTGGAAAAGAAAAAGAGCCACAAGACATTCCCTGGGCCAACTTTAAGAATTCATACAAAGCTAGCCTAAAAATGTAGTTTGGCATAGTGTTCCCTTTGGCCATTATCCATTCTCATCTCATAACAGGATATCCTCTACAGTGATCTATCAGGACATTATCTTATCACTGAGAGTGACATACTTTATTATGGAATACCAACTCCACCTGTCTTCTACTCTACACTCTGTCTCACGTGATTTCTCTCAATGGAGAGCCAGAGGACCAGGGAGCTGAAGAGATGTCAAAGGATCATGATAACACAAAGCTCATTTATTGTATTTTATAATATGTTACAGGAGCAAAATAAACTTTATCTATACAGAAGATAAGATTGTTTGTCTGAAAGTAGTCTCTCTCATTCACTTAATCCGTATTGAAGGGATAAATTTTTCTTTACCTGTAAGTGGCACAGACAACCAAGAGTGAGTAATTCAGTTTTTTCCTTCTTCCCTTGTTCTAGAGTTATCCTTTCAAGACCATAGATCAATATCAATTTAATCTATTAATTCAGTTAGAACGATTATTTTTGTCAGTAGTTTTAATATAAAGTTATTTCATTCGAACGAGAAGTTTTGATGTTTGTCTTTGACTTATTCTTCCACAGATATTTATTTATACTCTTATTTTAAGAGTATTCACATTGATTAATATTTGCATGTATGATATGCCTTTCCCCATCTAGACTATGAGATCCACTGCATGTGATGGAAAGGGTTTTCAGTTTCAATCTAGTTTGTTTGGTGTTTATTGGTAGAGATAGAAGCAAGACTTCATGCATGAGCATACATTATACCACTTTGCTACATGGTGAACTAGAATTTTTTTCCTTTTCATGAGTTTATTTCTATAGCTACATCAAAGAATTATACACTATTCTTAATAAATACTTGTCAAATAAGCTTTGAAAGTTAGATATGCTAATAAATATGAAGCTAACACATAGCAATAGGGCATAGCTTCCAGATAGACACCAAATGAGATAGTGTGGATGGAATGGAGGTAAGAGAAACAGACTTTGACAGACTGAAGAGATGAGAGCTTAGTGTGCTTTTGTGTTTATATGGCACATGTCCTAGACCAACAAGCAACATATAGGGCATTTCATCCCTCAGATCAAACATTAGGTTCCATAAAAAGAAAAAGTCAAGTTTCTCACCTTGAAACAGAGAAACTGGTATTTTGTAATGAAGAATCTGGAATACTAAATAAGATATGCAAAATAGATAAAGTAGGCAAACAGAAATCATTAAATACTAAGAGTACTGTGAGTAATATAGAATACATGAGGAAGAGTTGTTGGCATGGAAAACAGGTGGGAAGTTATCAAAATAGTAAGGCACAAACTCCTAATTGATGGGACTCATTCAGCATTGAAATGGGCCGAACTGGATAGCTTGAGAAAGATTGAATAAATGAGATTTGTGAGCATGTAGACAAATGGCGAAGAGAGAAGAAAGTGGAAGATAATTTTAGGCTTTTAGATTACGTGGAGTCATCGTGTAATAGTTTACATGTGTTTGTGTGTATGTCACAAGTATATGCAAGTTTATTTGTATATGTGCAGTTGAACATGGAAGCCTAAAGTTGATGTCAGGTGTCTTCCTTCATCATTCTCTGCCTTATCTATCGAGGCAGTGTCCCTTGAAGAAGCCAGACCCTGTGGGCTAGTCAGTTTAGTCTGCTTGTTCTGCAGATTCTCTGCCTCTACTGCCCAAAAGCTGAAATTGCAGGCTGCTGTCCTGGCTGCCTAGCTTTTCCATGTATTTTGAAGATCTGAACCCTGGTACTCATCCTTTCATATTATTTCCATACCATTTATATACATATATATTTATATTTAAATGTTATATGATAATATAGCCTGTAGAAAAATATCTCTTCAGACTCAAAAGAAAGAAAGATAGAAACAAAACTTGGAAGCTTTTAGATTTAATAATATCATAAAATAGGAATTAAATGTAGTGGTGTAGTACATGCAGTTACATTTAGATATAATATAGAAGGAGATGAGGGAAAGATACATAATGGAATCAGTATCTGAGCCGGGATAGACAACACACAGAACATACAAATGAAGACTTGTGTAGAACTGGAAAACAGAAAGCAAATTTTATCTCAAAATTAAGGGAATATACATTGAAGAGCCACCTAAAAGAAAAAATGAGAGAGTCAACACGTTTGAAAATAAGTCTTTGTTGGGGCAGGACCTAGCCCCTCCCTCCTGCATTAAAGCTGAGTAAGGCATCACTCCATAGGGAATGGGGTCTAAAAAGCCAGTTTGTGTACCCCAGGTAAGTCCTGGTCCCATTGCCAGGGGACCCACAAACACATCAAGCCAAGCAACTTTTACCCACATTCAGAGGGCCTAGTTCAATCCCATGCAGGCTTTCCGGCTGTCAGTCCAGAGTCTATGAGCTCCCATTAGTTTGGGTCAGCTATTTCTGTGGTTATTCCCATCATTATTCTGACCCCCTTTGTTCTTTGGGGGGAGTGGGAGAAGAGGAGGGAGTAGAACCAATTTTGTTATGTAAAAGGAAAGAAAATCTTTTTTCATAAACAATTATATAAAAATATACTAGTAATTGGGAAATATAGGCAGACTCTTAATCATGGTATAGTTTAATTATAGCAATATAAGTATTATTAGCACCCTTGTAATAAATTACTAATTTACATGATGAATTGTTTTGCTTCAATTTTCAAAATAAAAGTTCTATACATCAAAAAAAAGAAAACAAAACTTTGATTTATCCATTTCTATGTGTCTCTTTGGAATGTTGACTATATTAAAGTCTGAAAACTGGTAAGCAATTGGGACAACTCCTATCCATGATGAAAAAATTTATAGCTGAGTTAGTTTTGCTAGCAACAAACCTGGCAGCTAAAAGTAAAAAAAAAAAAAAAATATTTCTCACAGTTTTGGACTCTTTGAGTTTGAGATTACTGGTTCATCATAGATAGTTTCTCCTGAGGACTGTCTCTCCTTATTGTATAGATGACTGTATTCTGGCTTTGTTTTCTTCTGTTCTTCTTCAGGTGTGCATGAATCTTGGTATGTCCCTCTGGCTGTATATGACTCTGTTCAGATTAATCTCTTCTCACTGGATTCTATCCCAATAGCTTCATTTTAATAAGATTTCTTGAGTAACTTAAATGGCATCTCCAAAATCAGTCACATGATAGGAACCAGGGCTTACAATATTGACATATACATTTTAGAGGAACATATTTCAGTCTTTAACAGTGATCTTGTTGGGATATGTCCAGATAGCCCACAAAATGTGTAGTCAGCAACAGCATACTCATTAACTCATTTTATCAGATAACTGTACCTTTCTCAACCACTATCCTGCCCTAATTCTATTTATGGCTGAACAGCAGATCCATCTAATTCCCATCACTGTAAAAATTAGATTAACTGGGATAAAAAGGCCTCTGAAATGATTCGTAAGGAAATTTTATATCTCTAAAACATCTTACAAAATGGAAAAAATAATCAAGACTCTTAAAGGGCACATACATAAAAATTGTCATACTTCTGTGTTATTTTCCATGACAGCCTGGCAACTCCTATCCTATATTTGATGTTTTTGTTTCATAAATTCATAAATGTTTTGAACAACACTTGGTTCATGCATTTTTGTTAAGAGTGACATTCACAAGTGTGGAAGTTTGACATAATTGGTCCCCATAAACTCATAGTGAGTGGCACTGTTAGGAAGTATGGCCCTTTTGGAGCAGGTGTGGTCTTGTTGGAGGAAGTGTGTCACTGTTGGGGCAAGATTTGAGGTCTCTGATGCTCAAGCTATGCTTAGTTCAGTTCACTTCCTGTTGCCTGCAGATGAAGATGTAGGACTCTCATCTCCTTCTCCAGCACCGTGTCTACCTGCACACTGTCATGTCCCACCATGATGATGATGATGGACAACATCTCTGAAACTGTAAGACACTCCTTGAAATGTTTTCTTTTATAAGAAGTGCCATGGTCATGGTATCACTTCACAGCAATAAAAATCCTAACTAAGACAGCAAGTGACTCATTCTTTATAGCTTCCTGGAGGCTTCCAGAGGATGGCTTAGGAGTTTCATATATGGAAGCAAGAAAAAAGCTGCATGCCATAATAGTATAAATTCGGAGCCAAAACATATCATAAATGAGTCAAGTTAACTTCCTTTTATGATCTAAAGTAATGTACAATAACAGCAAAATAAAACTATTAATAGAAAGAGTATTGTATTAGCTTGACTCAGAACATGTTGAAATTAAATTTCAGGTTCAGAGCCTGGACAGAGAAACAAATGTGATTAGAGAATAATGTGAATCTGCAGGTTACATTTTCATGGAGCCCGGAGTGAGAAAATTCTGATAGATTCCTGAAAAATACACAGTAATCATTTAAGTATACCAAATTCAGATATTTGAGCCATGGGAGACTCTTTCCTTGATGGGTTTGTTCCTTGATTTATATTTGTTGTCATATGTAGGTCACTAAAAAGGAAATAGGAGTACACATAGAGAAGGATTGGTTCAGAAGCCAAACCACTCTGAGGGAGCAAGCTAGCAATGTGCAATGGTATTTATAGATAAACTGTATGTTAAATGATGTTAATTTGTTGCATAGGAAGCCTCTTTGGGGACTGTCTTACTCAAACAATAACAGTTTGCCTCTATCATCCAGAATTAGTTTTGTTCTACTTTGAGAAGTAATGCTGACCACATGACAGTATGTGAGGCTCCCAAGACCGAGGATGACCACATGATGATGCACGATGACGTCCTCCGTTCCACTCTTCTCATCTTTCCTATAATGTTCCTCTGTCACTATTTTTCTTTTAAAGATTTCTTTCTTTAATTATGTGTATGTATGGTTGGGTGTGTGCATGTAAGCACCAGGGGTTGTGGGCTCAGAAGTGTCATAAACCCAGGAACTGTAGTCACAGATGATTGTGAGTGCCCTGACATAGGTGCTGGAAACCACATTCCAGTCCTTTTTAAGAGTTCTTCTTTGCAGAGCCCCTCTACATGGGTTTTCATTGTGATATTATGTTTTACTTGACTTTTAATAAACTGTCCTGTGTTCCAAGTTCTCATAGTGTATCAAGCATATTTATATTTTTATCATATATGAACCTATGGAAAAATTATCAGAAAATAACAGAATAGATATCTTCCTTCATATCAGAAGTTGATCTTACAAAAGAGGAAAATATAAAGTCTTATATAAGTAATATAGGAGAGTCATCTAATTAAAAACTCTGAGTAGAAGTTTTTACCCATTCTCAAAAATCAATTGACAGGCCAATAAGGTTGAGTGTATAAAACTCTTGCTGTACAAACCCAACCACCTGAGTTTGATCCTAGAACCTAGAAAAAAGTAAAGGAGAAAACTGACTCCTTAAAGTTGTCCTTCACTTCCATATAGATGCTCTAGTACAGGTTTAACTTCCCTGTGCACACGGTGACAAAACTTGCATACAAGCAATACTCGTGCAAACATGGGCACACACAATGATAATAGTAATAATAATAATTTCTCTGAAATAAAGTTGCTGATGTATTAGTTTGTCTCTGCATCTTTCCTAAATTGTAATTGGTTTGTTTGTTTGTGACCTCACTGTGTAATGTATTGTGACGTCTGCAGTTGCTTTTTTTTCCCCCCAGGCAGAAGAATCTTCCAAACTAGGTATAATTATTTCAACTCATAATGAGGGCATTCTGGAAAGTTCCATCAACTTAAACAAAATCACATTGTCAGAGTAGCTCTAAATGGGACAAACAAAATGGATGGTTTTGGCATTTTCCTCTGGGCTGGATTAGATTTCACTCCTTTCCTTAAACCTTGCTATGTACAACACTGGCAATAAATTAAAATACTAGGCAAGACTTATTTACCCAAAGTAATAAATCCTACATTTTCAGTCCTCTAAAGTGATTGTGAATAAATACAGTTGACCTAATACAAACCAGCCTACCGTTTGTACCTTAAATTCTCACAGATTAAAGATAGAAATCTTAAACTTTATAGTTTATTTGCAAAGAAAAGAAAGGAATATTTTGATTTAGAAAAGTTTGTCACTGTGTGTTTATCTTAAATGAGTGTGTGTTTCTAGAAAACAAGACACTGCATACTTAGCTTTTGTATTCCTAGTGTCTAGGAGAGGGTTATAGATTCCCTAAAATATTTTGTAATTGGATAAACATTGATAAGAAGTTGAAATATGAGAAAAATCTCCAGTAGGTGAGGATGTGATGAGTGTTTCTATGATAACAGTTTCCAAAGTCTGGAAATCCCATTCCTAGAGCTGCTGTGGTAGATGAAAGATCACTGGCTCATCTTATTTCAACCAATGTTGCTTCTTATTTTCATCTCAAATATCTTTCAAAGAAAGGGCAGCTTTGAGGCTGAGGAACAAAGCTCATTGCCCAGCCTTCCTAAGAACAGGGTCTAACAACACTGAACATGATACAGGCTGACCCATTCCCAGCCTGATGCAACAGCAGAGAGCTAAGGGCTCAAAGCCAGAATGATGAGGAAAGAGAGGTTCTGGTCTCTACAGAAACTAAACCCGGGTCTTTGTTTTTGTTGCTTCAGTATATTAGAGGCTTCAGCTCACTCCCTTTCCTAGCCTTATATAGCCATGGTACAGTTTCAAAAATAGCCTGTGCTTTTTTTAGACCTTTAAAGACATCATCAATCATTGTCTTCTATGGTAATGCTTCAATTACCCAGGAGGAACAAAAAAT
Organism: Peromyscus eremicus; assembly: GCF_949786415.1. Taxonomy (NCBI): domain Eukaryota; kingdom Metazoa; phylum Chordata; class Mammalia; order Rodentia; family Cricetidae; genus Peromyscus; species Peromyscus eremicus. The sequence continues at coordinate 39,493,863 of NC_081424.1, read as the reverse complement.
ACAGTAGCCATGGAAGTGACATCCTGATGTGCAGAAAATCCCAACTACAAAAGGGCAGTGTTTGCATGTTAGCAATGTAAGCAGTGCAGAGCTGTGATGAACCATTAATAAGCCTCTCTCCCTCCCTAAGTATTCATGAATTGTGCCGCCTGACAGGCCAGATCTTTATAGGATTAGCTTAATGGTTTGTCACTTTCGGCATTGCTTACTGCCCTTCTGCCTCTTTCATGCAGAACAATATCTCTCTGAATGTTCTGTGTGGCCATGCAAGCCCACTGTTCACCATGATAACCATGCCTGTTCTGAACAGTTGCTCTCTATTAAATGCCATCCTTACAGAAACAAAACTCAAGAGCCAGCACCCTTCAGACAAATCGTGGCTATAGTTTTCTATCAAGGTGGTTTCAAGCTGGCCACTCTCTAGGATTCAGGCAGAATAACAAGAGGACTATGCCCTCTACTCCATTTCATTTATATCTATGGGAAACTAACACATGTAACCTCAGTCTGGAGCGCCTCCCAATTGTGGCTTTCTTCTATGCAGCTTGTGCCAGGCTCCCAGATGGCAGTCAAGAAGGCAGGGCATGTGTGAGGCGGAAAAAAAGGGGGAAAAAAAAAAAAAAAGAGGACATAGAATTTTTTTCCACATCGAGGTGCTTGTGTAACCCTGATTCAGCAAAGAAATATATGCATGATTATCATTAAAATAAGCAATTTGTCTGCAGCTCCTTATGTGAACAAAACCTGTTCGGTGTCTGCACTAACAGGTTCATTGTGGTTTGGAATTGACAGCGAATGTGAAATGTTGAGGACAGCTTTTATCCATTGATATGCTTATTGAGACATTTAAGTATACCTACTAAATATACACGGTGCCATTATTTTCAATCTGAGAGATTTCACACTGCAGTAACTCTATAATTAGAGTTTCCAAAGTATCATCCGTAACTGTCCAATGATAAGCACCCATCCCCTTGAAACATTGGAGGGGCCTTTGCCTGCATCACTGATTTTATGCAGGTTTGTAATCTGTTATATCATCAAATTTAACTTGCTTTATATACCATGCAAAACCCTAATAGAAACTACCACAAAAAAATCACATTATTTCCTTGCTCCTGAACAACACAGTCTCTCTCTCTCTCTCTCTCTCTCTCTCTCTCTCTCTCTCTCTCTCTCTCTCTCTCTCTCTCTCTCTCTCTCTCTCTCTCTCTCTCACTCATTATTTATAGCACTTCACCACTACAGGGCCATTTTTCCTAATTATTTTCATTTCTTATAGTGACTGTTAACAGAATAAAGAGTTCAGTCATCTGTGAGCCTCGTTCGAGTCTATAATGTTTAGTTTGGGACTGCTGTATGCCATCTACTTTCTCTTAAAACTGCCTGTGTTGTAACCTGTACTTGAAAATCATGAGAATTGTTTTTTAGTAATAACATTTTGACCTTTCATGGTTGGCTTGAAAATGGTACAATGATAATTTACACAGTTTTAGCACTTGATGATTTTCTTTAAATTACAAAGTTAAAGTAAGAAACAATTAACCTAAATTCTATTTGTGTGCATATCATCAAAATAGTTTGACTAGACTAAGTTCAAGTCTATCCCCACAGTCAAGCTATATAGAGGCACAGTTCACTACTAAAAGTAAAACAGCACATCTTGGCTAGCTATTAAATATTATACAATTTTGGAATAACACTCAAAGAAGTTCACACTAGTTTGCTTGGTGACTTCTACCAAGTGCACATGATCTGAGAATAAAGTGTCATGTATAAGACTTTCACAATGGAATCAAAATAATACACAGGTGAAGACACACACACATATGCATGTATTATGCATAGATAGATTTGTATGTGCTATATATACATATGTATTTTATATGTGTTCATACACCTATGAATTTGGCATATTAACAAAGAACTGGTCAAAGAAAACTCCAAGATTTTGTGAACCCTATTAACTATTTTAGAAGGAATCCCTATTTAAGAGTCTAATTTCTGTCAGAGACCACATCCCAGAGACCTCTGCTAATTTATCAAGTCTTCTATTAAGTCAAAAAAAAAAAGACATCTTAAGATACATAACTGTGTCTGTGAAACACAAGGTGTGTTACCTTCATGGTCTCTTTGCTCGATATCTTTCTTCCTCAACCAGTACTGGTCTGTTAAGCAAGAAAAGATTTACATAGAATAAGAAAAGAGAGCAAATTAATATTGACAAGAAAAACTGTTGCAGAGATAGGCAGACCTGGAAGTTGATCCACAAAATAGAGGCAGTGACTGTCCTATTTAATTAAAAAGAAATTAAGAAAGTGCCCAGATGGCTCTCAGTGGGAAAGAACTGTCACTCAGTGCTGCGGATGTTTGCTTCATGAGTCTCTGGCATGGAAACAGGACTTTCATCCAAAGAAGGGTTGCTTCAGTCTAGGAGAGTATGATGTTAAACTCATCAGAAACATCTAGTTGCTAGATGATGAGATGTTCCTTGTACACAGTGATTGTTAGGGATGTGATTTAGTAAAACAGAGCACAGCAAGAAGATAAGGATCAAGAATCGGAGACCCTACACCCCCATAACGGAGTGATAGAAATTCAATACGGGCAGGTCATGAGTCATGGTTAGCAAATAAAGATACTTTCCAGGTCTTGAGATCTCAGTGAGTTTCTCAGTACTGAAATCTTTTTACTTTGCATTGACATTAGTCATTTCCAAATAAGTATTTTTAAGAAGTGAAAAAAAAAAAACAGAAGCATCCTTTTAATAAGTGCACATATAAGCACATGCATTCACAAGAACACATTCATTCCTGCATGCACACATTCAAACACTGACATCAACCTCACTGTCCCACATTTCCCCGTTTGTGACTAGGTAAAATTTCTACAATTAGTGGTTTGAGAAAACACTAAGCATTCCTCTACCAAATTCAGCAGTATTGAAACTAAGAATTTATGAGAACATGTCTGCTTCCTCCTGGTGTTTAACTGGCATGACAATTTGATGGCTTATCATATAAAATGAATGAATCTAGAACTGAAAAATTCTATTCAATGAATTTTCTGAATAATAACTATGAGTTATATGTAAAATGTTAAATAGTTTCAAAACCAACTTAAAGCAAAAATAATTTATTTGCCACTAAGGAAGTGCGGCTGTTCTCCTGTGTCAGGCATCTGGGGACACTCATTAAATGTTTATGGGTGATATATATAGTACTGGATCAACAAGATTCATAGAGGTCAAGAAATTTTGATAATGGTTTTTCCCAGGGTCTGTTCTGATGTTGAACGTTTGTGAGTTGTTAGATCGTATTTTATTTCTTGGGATTTATTGTTTAGTTTCCTGTGAATTGTTTTCAGAATTACTTCTTGATCATAGAGGCAATTAAATTTGTTTCCTAGTTTCAATTATTATCCGTCTGTTGCATGAGACAAATTATATTAATTCTCATGTCTCTCCTAATAAAAAATTAAATTTGCTCATTATAACTTTGCCCCTGACAGATTAGTTCTCTTAGAACACAAGTATCTGTTTGACTCTTCCTCCAAACATTCAAACACTTCTTTTTAAATTTGTGGGATTTGCTGACTTTCCTGAGCATTTGGCCCATACTCCTTTCATCTGTTTCCGTGAGTGTTTATGAGGCAATCTATGCCAATAGGTGCCCTGTATATCACAGTATCTAAAGAGATCATTATACAGTTTATGAAATCTAGAAGGAACAGGAATATTACAAAAATTGCAGGGCTCCAAAACATTTTGTCCTTAAAAAGTGGGAAAATATTGTCCACAGAAGAGCTGATACATGAAGTGTTTGAAATGAGCAGACTTTATTGTGTTTGTTGTTTAAGTTTGATCCATTAAGTTTGTGAGAAGCTAAATACAAGGAAATAGCCTAATTGGATGTGCATATGAACTTCTCAGTGAGGAAAGGATATTGTAGACATTGCATCTTTTGCTTTAGCATGTCTCCTGAGTTTGTGAACCAGCTAAGTGCATCCCTTCTATCATTTCTTCATTATCATTTCACCCACCCATGTTCTGCCAGTTCCCTTTCTACCAGCAGAGCCAACTCAGACATAGTCTCCAAACAAAACTGACATGAGGAGAATTGATTATTTAAAGTTGACTCTCCAGATTTCATGCTTATAAAAGCTCTCATAAACTAAGAGAAAGTTCTTCTAGCTTGAGAAAGAAAACACAAAAATAATCCAAGATACAATGTTACACTGTTAAATTTTACATATTCTAATGTTTCCCTCTAAAGGCCTCAAAAGGTGGTCTGTCCATGGCAGGTATGAAAGTTATTCTTCAGTATTATATTTGAAGAATCAACCTGTCATACTTTATAGCAATGTTTGAGTAGATTGCTATTATTTATTGTACAGAATATCATATCTATAGATAATATTATTTATGATTATGAGAAACGTAAGTTGTTGTTTTTCAACATAATAATATCTTTACATTCTATTAGGTTATGAGTTCCCAGAGGATCCACTGAACAAAATAACTTGAATAAAAGCTATTATTCATGACAATTTGTTTTTTCTGTTTTCATTATGAGTATCTAGAACACAATATGAAAACATAAATGTGAGGCTAAGTTTCAATAAGTTTTAAACTTCTGATAAAGGTAAGATTATTTGTAGATTTACATAATATGTTAGATTTGGATTATTGGCACATTTTCATATTCTACCCTGTTCATTCTTTCTCTAGTATTAAGAACTCAAGGAAATATTCAATAAAGTCTGTTAAGAATTTATATTTTCACATTAACTGAGCATAATAAACCATAGGTTGACTCTTTTATGTCTGAAGAAACAATTCCAGAGCTTCCAATATAAATTAGTAGGACCAATATCTATAATCTGAAGTCTGTTTCCAGATGCATTAGTCAGCTTCTGTCCAGAGAATGTTAATAGGAATTTACTTTCCTAAGTCTCAAGTACAGAAGCATCATCAGTACTGACAATAGTCGATCTATTGAAACATTGAGGTGGGGTTCAGAATACAGGCAGAGATGTTTATAAATTTTAAGTATTTAAAGTCAACCACAGAATAACATAAAATAAACACTAATAAGAATGTTATTTACCACTTCCTGTGACTTATAGTTAGAAAACAAAAATCAGAGAGGGTCAATTAAATAATTTCAACAATTTCATGTAGGCACAAATTTTCTTTTAAAGCACTCAAAACAAATTTATCTGGGATGAAAATGTTTTGAAAATATATACACATTTTCTTTTAAAGGTGTAATAATTTGTGTTTCCATCATTTTTCTTTATTTTTGAGATAGTTATTTAATTATATTTCTTCCTTTCCTTTCCTCCCACCAAAAACTCTCATATACACCTCCCTGCTCTATTTCAAATCCAAGGTCTCTGTGTTTGATTAATTGCATATAAAGACATAAATATATTTGAATTTACACATATATTCCTAAAAAGAATTTGTTGAACCTATATAATGCTACTTGTATGTATGGTTTCAGGGTTGACTCTTTGGCACTGGGCAACCACTTGGTTTGCTCTTCCCTAAGAAGGATCACTTCTCCCACATTCAGCTGAACTCAGTTTCCTGTGGCTCTTTGTGGAGGGTTGAAGCCTCATGGGCGTTTCCCTGCAGAGGTCGGCATGGTCATTGGTGTCAGCCTTATTCACCTCATCCTTGTGCCATTTTGTTGGTGGGACTATGTGTATGGATTTTTAGAAGCTTTTCGCAAGTGAACGCACAATATTCTTAGTGGAGTTGTATGATGGGGATCAAAGGAAAACTCATTTCACACCTTGACAGCAAGACAAGTTGAAAGCAGAAGATGCTGAGGTGCAATACTGACTATGGTAATGTGCTTATAAATCATTTGGAACATTTATGTAGCCAATGGTTAGGGATTTTCTAACATAACTTCTGAAAATTTCAAGTTTGTCAACTTGAAGATAATCAACTAAGAAAATTTGAAGATTTTTATGTTATAATTATATAATTCACCTCTTTCTTTCCTCTACACAAACCTTCCCATATACCCTTCATTTTTACCCAACTCATGACATTATATATATATATATATACATTTATACATACACATATATATTATATATATATATGTATTCTCAGATTGCTCTAAGTTGCTTAATTTACTAGTGATCACCTCTAGTAGCTTAATAGTTTTTAATATATTCTTCAATTCTAGTACATTTGTGTTTCCCATTTAAGGACATGAATAATGAATTTTTCATTAACATTCCTATGTAAGTTTATTTCTGAACATCAGAGATCATTTCTCTTGAGAATACACTTTGAGGATTTTAGAACCACAGATAGTATTGGTGTAAACTATTTTCCATACTTGTTTAATCATTTTACACTCCTTCTCTCAATGTGTATACATCCTAATGGCTGTACATCTCACCCTATTTGCCGTTGTTACTGTTTAATTTTCACTGCTATGATAATGTTGCCCTGTGGTTTTCATTTACATTTTTCTGACGACTAATAATGTTAAAAATGATTGCATGTATTTAGGACAAATTATTTTGTATAGCATTTTCTCAATTTAGAATTCATCATCAGAAAATAGATTAATAAATATAGACAGAATAGACAAATGATAGATATTATATAGATGACCAATTGATAGATGATAAACAAATTAGATGTAGATACAAGATGTAATAATAAATACGAGAGATGGATGATGCACAGAAAAGAGATCAACATATAGGAAGACATATATATATATATATATATATATATATGTATATATATATATATATCTCATAATAATAGTTAAGAGAAAGAAATGAGAAAAATGAATTTAGGAATTTAATAGTAAAAATAATTTAAATACACACATACAAACAGAGTCTAATAAGTTGTAAAGACCATTTATATCTAGTATATTATTAGAGATTCATATAAGTTACAATTGATAGAGTAAGTTTTATTCTCTTTTTTTTTTGTAAGAGGTCAAAAGTTTACTTGGAGTACAGCTATGGGAAGGATTTCAACTTCTTGATATCATGGTTGATTCTATTGGTCAAAGAAATGGTTATTTGAAATCTGATGGAAAGTTGCAACTGCTGGTGGAGAGGAGTATCTTACAACACTAAACAAAGGCAGCAGGTGAATATGAAAGGTGTGTGTGTGTGTGTCTCCCTCTCATGTACGAGCATGTGTGTGTATATAAAACACCCCATGTATGTATGTGTGTCTCTCTACTTCTGTGTGTGTGTGTGTGTTGTGTGTGTGTTCTGTGAGTTCTTATGAAGATCAATTTAACTAAATATTTTATTTCTATTTTCGGGCAGTATTATATATGTGTGTGTGTGTGTGTGTGTGTGTGTGTGTGTGTGTGTGTGTGTATACAAGAAATAGCACACAGTGAAAAAGCAAAGTTTGTAAAAATGTTCAAATTATTCTGGAATATATTAAGTGAGCTGAAATTAGTCCATGTTTACAGCTGATCTGAATATGTATCTTTATGGGAAAAAATACAATTTTCATGAGTAGTAACATAGAACCCTGTGCAAATTAAATTAACTATATGAAATTCTTGGGAGTAAAGTTGAAGATAGGCAATCACTAAATTGCTAGCTGGCGTTGTGTATATACAGCTTTGCATGTGGTAAGATTTTTAATCTGTTTACATCTGTTTTGTTTTGTTTTTTTTTTTTTTTTTGGTTTTTCAAGATGGGGTTTCTCTGTGTAGCTTTGGTGCCTTTCTTGGATCACACTCTGTAGACCAGGCTGGCCTTGAACTCACAGAGATCCGCCTGGCTCTGCCTCCCAAGTGCTGGGATTAAAGGCATGCACCACCACTGCCTGACTTCTTATTCCGTTTAAATAGTCGGAAATAAGGCAAAAGGCATTGAAAATAATGTGAAAATGAATGGGCTGGAGTTTGGCTCAATAAAATATTTACAGGTGACAAGCAATGGTTTAAGAATACCTGTGTTTTATTCTATGTATATGTATAGAACAAAGTTTGGGGAATATTAGTAATTTTTATATGTTTTAACTATTTAAAATTTAAAAATATGGACATGGCTATAGAAACGTATTTTGTATCAATTCTTACGCATTTCTACACTGATTAATTACTTATTTAGAGTTTGACAAAACTGCATTGTATTCTTGGGTTTTCTCTGTGGAAGGAAGTTGAAAGCTACTTTGTTAAAATTTACAATTGATAGTGATTGAGGTGATATTAAGAGCAACACTGGCAGAAACAAATCTGATTGTTCAAGTAAGGTAATGGAATATTTTTCAAGGAAAAACAAAGGAAAATTTAACCTTACATCACAAGTTGCCAACAATGTAATTAAGTGTATTGAAAGATAAAACTCAAATGTTTTTAGTAAGTACAGGGATCAAGCAAATGAAATTTTATGATTTGTAGTACCTGAGTCTAAAATAAGGTTATGAAATATGTTAAAGTTGTTGGGAAATGCTCCAGTCATTGTCTAATTTACAAGAAAATTATGTGAAAATTGCAGAAAGTTACGAAACATTTACTGCAAGGAGCTTAGGGCATGAAATCTAGAATTTATCATACTTTATTGGAGAAGAGACAGTATTAGAAAACTTAACGATCTAATGAGAAATGGTCTTGATAGTATATGAAATGAGACTCCATATCCCACCATGAGTTTCCTTGATTTGTGATGACTATATCTGGTAATTGGTTCTTACAAATTGTAGCAACAATTTGTTTAAAAGTCAAGAAAGCTTACTCACGCTGATGAGATCTCTGATGAAGTAGATTAGCACTTTAAATGAACATGTAAAGAAGCTGTCATTTTCTGGTGAACATTTTAAGCAATAAATCCCTTAATAATTATTTTAATTTTATGCAACAAGGTCCAGATCCAATTAAAAACCACAAAATAATAAATTATGACACTTTTCCTCTAAAATTAAATACTTCATAAAATAAAAAAAAATGATAAAGTCAGTTGACTTTGAAGTCCTCTAAAATTTAGGATGACCTTAACTCTTTCAAAATCCTCAGAAAGACAATTGCTGATTCAAACATAATGCTCAGTTTCCCAAGTTATGCTTGTGTAAGGAAAATTTTGTCAACATAAATATGCCAGAGATTTTAGATTTTGGTAAAAGGAACCATAGTCTTGTTAATATTCATATTATTCACACATTAAGGATAAACATTTACCAAATACTTACAATTCATTTAAGTGATGGGCTCCAAAGATAATTATACTTTCTTCCATTTAGATATCTTTTGTTGCTATAGTGAATTAGCCACAGCCTTTCAATTTCAGTACCAGGAGAGCTCTTCTCTATTTATGGTACTCACACAAAGTCTCTGTACTCATGGTACTCATTCAAAGTCTCTGCTGTTGAATACAAAATGGAAGCTCAGAAGATCCTAGACAAAAATATAACTGGGATTCAAAAATTGCTATAAATGCATAAAGCAACTTGATCAAAGGTAATAAAGAAAATTAAATGGTTCTAAATAACTTTGGAAAGTATTTATTCTAATATCAGCTATCGACTGTGGGTAAACATGTTGCTCATAAGTGTGTATATTAACTATTTGAAAGCATTGTGTATGTTGGTTAAATTGAATAAATGAATAGATAATGAATGTTTGAAGTTGAAGGCTACAGATAAGTAAGGTTGAAGGTTACAATGTTCCCTGTAGAGGTAGTTTTGAATTAATCAGATAAACAAGTATGACATATTTAAATTACAAGTACACACATCAGCAAATATACACAAATATTTCCCTCTTCTGTTAACTAATGGAGCAAAGAAGTGATGAGACTCAACATATGTGACCATCTCTAATGAACAAATGTTGTTACTAATAACATTCCCCAAATTTAAGAAAAAAATAAAAGAGAGATGCTCGGGCATGTAGTTGAATGAAGGAATAGAGGAAAAAGGAAAACTATACAGTTTGACCACAGAATTTTTTTTGTATTTAAAAGAAACAAAGTCCCGAAAACTTACACAGACACACTAAAAGCAATGACTTCCAGTACCTGGGAAGCAGAGGTATGATGATGGCCACAATTCTGAGGTCAGCCTGATCTACCTAGTGAGTTTAAGCCAGCAAAGCCCCCCCCCCTCTCTCTCTCTCTCTCACACACACACACACACACACACACACACACACACACACACACACTCACATAAAGATTCCCCACAGCTCCCCTGTCAAGTAATGTAGCAATGTATCATAGTTCAAGGAACAAAATAAATATCCATAAATTCACACAGATATAAATAGTTAATTGAACATAAAAATATAGAAGCAAGCAGATAAATCTATCATGTAAGAGAAGACAAATTTAACATAAATATTTTGCTCTTGAAAAGGTTGGGAACCAAGTTAACAAGCATTATTATGGGGGGTATACAACGGTGTCTATCCAAGGAGTAGAAAAAGAGAACTTTGTATCCAAGTAGTGTAGAAAAAGAGAACTTTGAAAACCTGGACAATGTGGAAAACACAGCAAACTCTCTCATCCAAGTAATCCAGGTTAGCATCAGAAATGTTATCCCATATGTAGTCTGGTTTGATTTGTGGAGAATGCCCCTTATACTCGTTATTCATTGTAACAGAAACTAATAACTTTGGTCTCCCCCGAGAATAGAAAAAGAAAAATCACAACTTATAAAATATTTTACCAGCGTATCTCAAAATTCTCAGAGTCGGTGAGTTCCCATGAGCATGGTACAGTTGTCTCTGTAGATTTCCCCATCATGATCTTGACCCCCTTTCTCATACAATCCCTCCTCCATCTCCTCGACTGAACTCCCAGTGATCAGATCAGCCTGTTGCTTGGCTGTTGATCTCTACATCTGCTTCCATCAGTTACTGAATGAAGGCTCTATGATGACAATTAGGGTATTCACCCATCTGATTACCAAGGTAGGCCAGTTCAGGCACCCTCTCCACTATTGTTAGTAGTCTAAGCTGGGGTCATCTTTGTGGATTCCTGGAAATTTCCCTAGCACAAGGTTTCTCCTTAACACCATAATATCTCCCTCTATCAATATCTCTTTCATTGATCTCCCACTCCATCCCTCCACCAACTTAACCATCCTCTTCCCTCATGTTCTCTTCCTCCATGCTTTCCCTGCTATCGCCCCCCACACCCCTAGTTTTACAAATGTAGGTAAAGTCAAAGAAATGTCATAGCTTAAAAAAAAATACAACCTAAGTAGACACGAGGAGAAGCAGAAGTAATACTATTACTGAGTAAGATTTTGTATAAGAATGGGGATAACAATTTAGGAAATCTGGTACAAATGTCTTTTGTTTGTTAATAATAGAATATAATAATGCTTCAATCAGTATGGCAAACATAATGTTATGTCTACAAGGTTCTTTGGTTTGGTCCATTGCCTTTGGCTCTTATAACCTTCCTGCCTGCTCATCTGCAGAGATTACCCGAGCCTATAGGCAAGGGCATCTTATTTAATGCCTGGTGTTCCAAAGTCTCTTACTCTCTCTTGGCCCAACATCTGGCTATGGATGTCTATTTCAATTGCCAATGACCATCTTCTTCAAGAAGAAGCTTCTCTCATGAAGGTGGATAGAAACACTCATCTATGGATATAATAATGTCATTAGGAGTCATATTATTGCTATATTCATTTAGCAAATTAATAGTAGTAGGTTTTTCCCCTAGGGCACATGACCTATGTACTCGTCAGTGTTGGGCAGCTCACAATCACCTTTAACTCCAACTACAGGAGATCCACCTCATTCTTATGGATCTTATGGAAACTGCACTAATATGCACATACTTTTATACACACATACATAATTAAAGATAGAGTAAAAAGTGTAAAGAACAATAACACATGGAAACGTCAAACATAAAAGCAGAATATTTTTAGGGAAAAGAATAATAGAAAAAAATCTGGAAGACATATCTGAAAATATATTGGCACCATGAAATAAAAATTAATTACCAGATCTCATTAAAATCAAACATTAAAGGGTAAAAAGTTATGCTATAGACTGAAGTAACTATTTCAATCTACATGTCCATAAAAGAACCACTAAATAAACATATAAAGAGCTCCAATGTTCAACCATGAGAATTGAAGAAGTCAATTATAAATTTCTTAAAATAAATGAGCAGACAAATGAAAAAGAGATGGAGAAGGAACACAATATACAAAGTGATATTCAATAATATTATCCATCAGGTAAGTACACAGTTAAAAATGTAACTTTGCTTAACTCTGTATTTACCTTAGTTTTTAAGTGAAATATAATGAATCAAATTAACTTCCAAGAAATTTTATCACTCATAGGGTGGGGAGGATAGTGCAAAATAATCTAGTACTCTGAAAGTTTGGCAGTGTCTTAATAAACAGCACATTCACTGGAACTCTTGGCATTTTTCCCTGGGGAAATGAAAAAATTCATGTCAAAGCCATAGTACACATATGTTCATACCCTGTTTTTTGTAGCAGCCACAAACTAAAAATAACCCATGCTTCTTCAATGAGTGCTTAGATATAAGCCATACATTCATGTCATATCCATCAATAAAATGATAAATAATATAAATATATACAACTTAATTAATCACCAGATAACTCTTATGAGTGATAATCTAAAATATATAGTGTAGATTTCATTTTATGCAGCATTCTTAAAGCCAAATAAATAGATAATAAAATAAAAGAGATTAGTAAGCTGTGGCCTGGGGTCCATTCAAGGGAAATGGTATGACTATTAAGAAGTAATGTGGAGGTGATGGGAAATAGCATGATGGAATAGCTCTTCTCCTTGACTTCATCGGTGTTGTTTAATTGTACCTCTTCTGGATGTTATTCTGTGAGCAGGACACAAAAATATGCACAGAATTTCTTCAAGATAATTCTTAAGACTGAATATAGACCAAGTACTGTCTAAAAATAAGGAAAAATGCAACCATAAAATGAGCTAAGGAAATGTTGAATATGACGATAGTAAATCACTGAGGAATTATGCCTATAGACCCAAACCCCAACATTATATTCTATAACAAAGTACTATAAATGTAAGCAAGAGAATGCAAATAACAAATTGAGAGAGAAGGAAGACAACACCAGTTGTTACTTTATTTCTTACAAAAATGTTTAATGTGAAATTAATAAAAACACTGAAAAAATTCGGTCAGTCTTTCTTTCTTAATACTTAAAAAAGTCTGAAATGTTATGTCTTGAGGTAGAAAAAATGGTATTGATTTCTAATCTTCTTCAGCTTTGCTTCATATTATGTTTTACTTGTCATTAAGTAAAATTAAATGACACATCTTATTAAGTAGAATAATATCATTGTTGGCATTATTATAAAAATCTATATGTGGACTTTAGAACTCATTTAAAGGAGCATTGAATCAAGTATTTTTTAAAGGTGTGATTTCTTAATTACAGCTATTTACTCATTAATTTAATTGTTGCTTTTCCCTCCAGAGTTTCATGTCAACATGATCTCATTTTCATTATATTTTAAATAAATCACAGCACATAATTATGCTCTTTGTTTTTTAAAAATTGTAGGATGTTGCTAGATGGTGATTTTGTGTCTTTCTCTAATTATGTCATGAAGTGGGTTCTACAAAATCAATAAAGTACACTCTCCAATTCATAAATTATGTCAGATGTTATACTGTAACTCACACACTCCAAATTCTTATGCAGTAATTTTGATTCCCTGGGAAAATATCAGTGATGTTACCTGTGGTATAGTTGTGGATGCAGTCAAAGAAATAAGCAGGAAACTGCAACCAGCTTAAACCCATAACTTGAGTATTTTCAAAGTGACAGTTCTAAAATTCGATACTGGCTGTCAGCAAGTTCTCTTGAGATAGAACTATCAGTAACCAAGTGGGAACTAACTTTAGGAAGTTATACTCATGTCAAAATATGAAAGTTGGAAAAATTAAGACAAAAAACACCTTCTAGGACCACGAACTCTAGCAAGTAGAAGTAGATCTGCTAGCCATATGCTACTGGAGGAGAAAAGTTATCAATGTAATCCAGGTGGAAACGCCATTTTGATTTTCATGTTTTGTGTGAGTGAGAGAAAGGAAGATGAGAGAGAGAGAGAGAGAGAGAGAGAGAGAGAGAGAGAGAGAGAGAGAGAAATAACGAAGTCTGTCTTGTGGGGAGAAGGGAGAAGGGGAATGTCTAGGAGGAATTGGAAGGAAGAAAAGAATATGATCAAAATATAATGTATGAAAATTTAATCAAAATATTAAGAGAAGCAAGTAATTTCTAACAATTAAAACAAATATTACTATGCCATGTACTAATTTTTATTCAGACAACACATTGGAGCCCTTTCTTTCTATGAATTATGTAATTTTCTGAAACATAATTACTGAGAAATATATGTGTGTATGGTTTCTACTTTCCTTAGATAAGACTATATATCTAGTCTGAATAAAAATGGACTTTTAAGCCTAGGTGTTGCCACTAATTTTAATAAACTGTAGTTTGTATTAGTGTTGAAGATACTAAAATAATCTAATAGCCTTGACAATTACAAATTAATAGCAGTTATTACTGTTTATGGTGTTTAAAATCCTTTGTGATTCGTTGACTTGTGATATATTGGAAGTGTGTAATATCAAATAATTTTAAATTATTTTTATAAAATGATGGTGTTACTCATTAAGAAACCTTCTGTTATACCTGATGTGTAGTATATATTAATTTATTGTTAATTCTCTATAGATAATGATAGAGTACAGTGAGCCCACAGTAGAGAAAGGGACTGTACTGTCTGTGTATGTGATGGCTGTGTTTCCTTAATTGATCTTGTATTGGATATTTTGTTTATCTCAGTTCTATTCTAGGGATACAAAATATTCTTTGGATTATGCATGATTTAAGAACCATAGCATCCACGTATGAAAACACTTGTGCATTCGGTTTCAATAAAAAGAATTAGCACATCCCCTCAGTGTTCTGTGGCTGCTTCCAAGGATCATTTCCCTGTTTAAACTATGATAAAGTAGTTGAATAATCATTGACATATGGCTAGAACGGCTTTAATGAATGAGTAGGTGTGGAATTACAAAGAGAGAACTACAGTTTTCTAATAAAGGCAGATTTTGCTTTATATGACTCCTAAACTTTCACTTATCAAGCTACCTACACAAAGTTTTAAAAACTTTCAGATATAGCAGAAGAAGTATTTTACCTTTTTCCCTGGAATTAAATTGTTGCAACAGTTAAGAGGAAATGAACAATGAAGTGGAAATCAAACTCATCCTTAATTACCAAACTCTTTTTAGAATTTACATAAAATCATGTTATTCTAAAGTCGTTAGCTAGGTAATCACTTTTCATATATTTGTTTAATTTCACTTGGGAGAGGAGAGGAACTCTAAAATTGTTCAATGCTCAATTCTACAATGGAGTTCAAAGAAGTAAAGACAGTAAAATATTCATAGTGTAGAGAATAGTTTCTGAAAGAAGAAAAGTCAATTAAATTTCAAATCTCTCATATTTAAATAGTGTATAAATAAATAATACATGCAACAAGAAGGGCAATTCTTATTAGAGGGATATCACAGCTTCTTTCTCATATGTGTATATGCAGCTGAAAGAATGGATGCATTTGAGCTTTTCTTCCAACAACATAATTAGAAGAAGGACCACCTCTGATAGTAAGCACCACAATTAGGTGAAAATTCAGAATAAATTAGCTTGTTGCATCAATGAGACCTCTACAAATAAAGTCAAACATGCTACATGATATACATTTCCAAGTAAAATTAAATGAACTCTGATAAGGAATTCAGATTTCTAAAGTCTGAATAACAATGTTTCACTGCACCAATTTCTGGTCTTCTCATATGCACCTCCGTGCCTTGCTTCTTTTTTATGCATTGGGTCAGTTCAGCGAAAGCTGTCTGAATGTAGATGCTCAAATCCTGGACATCAGAACCATCAATGCTGCAGACTAAAGTATAAATTCATAAAAAAGCTAAAAATAAATGATCTTGTCTTCTATTCAGGTGTCCATTCACTGATGAACTGGGAGGTTTAAATTGGTGTCAGTTTCCAATTCTCCCTTAAGTATAGAGTGACAAAGATCTATCCTCGAAGGGCTCATGACTCTGTGAGAGAAATCAATATTATAAAAAAAGTAATTATGAAACATGCATCATATGCTAAAATGGATAAGATAGGCAAAGTCCTGTAGAAGTATAAAACAAAGCCAATTGTACAGTGTGATGGGCCGTGGTGTGTTAACAGTGTATTGGTTTCAAATGCATAAAAGGATGGTAATTAGTCAAGTTCTTCTACAGGAATGGAACAGATGGAGTGAATATATATCACAAAGGAATTGATTAGTTTGGCTTACTTTTGAGCCTAGGTGTCCAACAATGACTGTTTGCATACTGGAGAGCCTGGGATCCCGTCTATGAGGCTGAATAACTCAGCACCCCCAATCTGGTGATAAAGGTCTGGAGAATGCCTGGAGAGCCACCGATCCTGAGTCTGAGGTCAGCAAAGACTGGAAGCAACAGCAGCAGCTGCAACAACAGCAACCGTGATATAAACACACTTACCACCAAAAAGTGTTCTTTCCTTGAATCTCTTTAAAACCTAGGCAACTGCTTGAAGTTGCTTCCCAGTCTAGTGTAGGATCTTCCCTTCTCGGTCAATCAAGAGATACCCTCCAATATGCCCAAAGCTGTGTCTCTGTTGATTCTAGATACAGTCAGTGGACAACCAAGATTAACTATTCCACAGCAATATACCAAGCCCCCCCCCTTGTTCGCTATGTATGCATTGTAAATATGTATCATTTAACAAATGATCATTTGCTTGATCACTTACTCTGGCTTATTTCTTTGTGTTACTAACCCTAGTAATTATGTCATCATTTTCTCTTTTATGTATCCCTTATATATCTTCATTTCCCAATACGCCCTTCCTTTGTCCCACTTATGTTTTTATGAGTGAATACTGGAGGCTTGGCAGTTAATATTTTCATATTAAGTATACTTTGGTCTATATCACTGAAGATTCTGATGTCCAGGATTTGAGCAGCCACATCCAGACAGCTTCCGCTGAGCTGATCCAACTCATATAAAAGCAGCAAGGTGAGTAGGTACATGTGAGAAAGAGAGTCGGATTTCTGAGATGGGCAATACATCTCTACAATAAATGCATTAATTCTCCTTAAAGATTTTGCCACAGCAGTTCAAATATCTTCCTTGAGACTCTGCCTCTCAATACTGTTGAACTGGAGACCATCATACAGCCTGTTTTTCAGTGGAAATAATCTACACACAAGCCACAGAATCTCCAACGTCAGTTTAGAGCCTGCTCATAGTTCAACTATTTGTAGCAAAATCCTGATAGGAAGGTTTGCCATCTAATGTTTTTATTTTGTCATGAAGCAAAGCAACTGTATGAGGATCTGTTACCCAGGTATTCTTACCTCCAAAGTAGACAGTTCTCCTGTTAATAGGTCCTGTAATGCTGTCTCAGTCCATATGTCAAATCACTTTTTATTCTTTTTTTCTTCTAGAAAAGATTATCTTTCTGTAAAAATATATAGCACCCCAATTATTTTCCAGTTCACTTAGTTTTTACTACTCCATGAACACAGGAGAATAACGTAAGATCATAGACTCAATTGAAACCCAAGATTGGATCTTTAATTTTACAAGGTCATTTTCAAGAAAGAACAAGATGATTAAATGGGTCTTATTGTAAAATTATATTATGACTCTAAAGGAAAAAAATGAAGCAATTTATTAATAATTTCTCACCTAAAGTTCAGAAAAAGTACTTTATTATTAGTGTCAAATGCCTTTCCACTGAATAGAACCATACAAATTTTTGAAGTATTGGAAAGTACAACGTAAAAATGTGACAAAGATATCCATTCTAAATTAATGTAAAGGAAAGAAATCAGCTAAGTAATTGAAATAGAACCTGATGTCCATAGAGCTCTTGGTGTGACATCTTTAGAGGTCTTCACCAGGAAAATGAGGGCAAGTTATGAGAATACAAGAGCAAATGAGAAAGCCAAACCAAACACCATCAGAGAAGAAATCAGATATCATAGCACAGAAATAAAGTGAATCCAGTCTTGCAAACATATATAACCATGGGAGTCAAGAACTCTCCTCAATATAATACAGATGCTGCATACCTCATATAAGTTCATTCTGCTGCTATTAGTAGAATATTCAAAAACAATAAAGAGAACACAACCTATACTTAAAAAATATAAAATATGAAAAATGGATCTTTAAATATGTCAAAACATGCACAACCTCTTTTTTACATAAAGTGCAGACTGTATAGATGTCTGAGAACTTTAAATCATTATTAAAATCAATGTTTTTCCATTAAAACATAAATAAGAATATGTAATTTCCTTTATATATGATTAAAGATTTATTTAAGAAATAAACAGGTGAAAGACACCAAAATGGAAAATGTTTAAACTGAGATTAAGGAAGTAAAGTCCAATCAGAAAATAAGTCACAAAATATTTTATCAAATTGCATTATTAATATATATATATATATATATATATATATATATATATATATATATATATATATAATACACAATCATCTGAGATAGTTTTTAAAGGAGCTTGCCAAATTTGATGGGAATCTAGTTTTTAATAAAACGATAAATTAGTAATGATTTATTACAATATTGAATAAAGACTAGTGTTATACAAATTCTAAATAGTCTTTTAATAAAAAACCCGGAACCAAATATTGGGGTAAATGCTGAAATACCAGAGAGACAAAGGAACAAGCCACAGCTACTTCTCACCTCACCAACTTCACGAATCCACTGACTGAATGTCTTTGAGTCCTCAGCCGAAAGTCTCCTCAGTCAAAAAGTCTCCAGATGAAAAGGCTTTAGTTCCTGTCTCCTTGAGCCTTATATATAATACTCTGCCCAACCATATCACTTCTTTCATAGTGCTGGGATTAATGGCGTTTGCTTCCCAGTACTGGGATTAAAGGTGTGTGCCACCACTGCCTGGCTCTGTTTCTTTCCTAGACTGAATCAATCTCATGTAGTCCAGGGTGGCTTTGAACTCAAAGAGATCCAGACAGATCTCTGACTCCAGAGTGCTAGGATTAAAGGTGTGTGCCACCACTGTCTGGCATCTATGTTTAATCTAGTGGTTTGTTCTGTTCTCTGATCTTCAGGCAAATTTTATTAGAGTACATAATATATCACAACAGACTAGCCAAGAAACAAGATAAATTTACTAATGAGCAGTGGATGCCGTTTGAAGATAAGGCTTGGTTTAAATACTTGAAGAGAAGATGACTAATACAGAATTATCCTGAATGTCTTGTAGACATGGGACCTCAGGGTCTGAGGTCATTCATGTCTTCAATGAATGATGTACACACCACCCAGATTTGTTAGAGGGATGCATGTTTTAAATAATCAACACAACATTGTATGCACATATGATTAAAAATGTATGAAGTCACCAAAAAATATGCAAGTTGTATGACTTTAAGGAAACAATGTTTTTTCTATATAACTGGGCAGTTGTGCAGATGAACCCACCATGGTTGTGACAGCATGAAAATTACCTGTGCAAGTTTAAGCCAAACAAAATCCCAGCATAAACTAGGAAAATAGATGTTAAGTCCCACTCGTAACTGAGGATGTACTGGAATTTGATAGCTGCCAGGAAAGAGAGGATCAGTTTTCTTTAATACCTGACCCACGGTAGGTTGACTACACTCTAGTTGACCCATATACAAAGACTGTGGCCAACACAAACAGGACTTTTTTTTAAATTTTTTTAGATTATAATATAATTACATCATTTCTCCCAATTTACTCTCTCAAAACCTTTTGATGTGCTCCTTCCTGGTCTGCTTCAAATTCATGACTTCTCTTTCCATTAACTGGTTTTGCATGAATATATGTTTATATGTATATGTAATATAGATGATGTGTGTACATGCATATTCATAAATGTAAACTGCTAAGTCCATAAAATATTACTTGAATGTATGTTTTCAGGGCTGACCATTTGGCACTGAACAAATAATTGGTGTACTTCTCCCTCAGGAAGACAGCCTCTACCATTCCCAGCTTTCCTCAGTTGCCTGTAGTTCTTGTGTAGGACTGAGGCTTTGTAGGTTTTTTTTCCAGTTCTCTTTATCATGTCTGCTGATGTCTTCCCTCTTCAGCCCACCGACTGCACGTTTCATTGTTGTTCTTGTTTTGAAAGAGAGAACCTGAAATTCAGTGCAGGTAGGTGGTGGTAGATTTGGGAGGAGTTTGAGAGAGGGTTAATATAATTACAATATATTATACAAAATTCTTGAATAATTAATATTTTTAAAGAACAAAACTAAGTCCTGAAAGAAAGAATATTCAAATGAGTATGCAATAAACAAGTATATCTAGGAGAGTTACTTCAGGTCCAGAATATAGTTATTTTGAAACACACTTATTCAACCAGACTGATTTCCAGTGAGCTCCAGGGTCAGAGTGCCTCTGCCTCCATAGCATGTGATAACTTCAATGCTTGTGGAAAATGGGGGCGTGGTGGCACATCCCAGCCAACATCTGATTCCTCCCCTGATTAATAGAGATAAGAATGTGACACAACCCTGTAAGACAAACCTCTAAACGGTCTTATTAATAAAAAAGGCAGGAACCAGATATTGAGGTGAAAACTGAGAGATCAGAGGAATAGGACAAGCCACAGCCAACTTCACCTTACCAACTCCTCAGCCTCCAGAGAGAGCTACTTCCTGTATATTCATGCCTATATACCTTTCTGTGCCCTGCCATCTTACTTCCTCTCTCCGCCCAGCTACATTACTTCCTCTTTCTGCCCAGCTCTATCACTTCCTATCTGTCTGTGTAGACCTCCAGACCTCTATGGTTAACTAGCACTGGGATTAAAGGTGTGTACCACCATGCCTGGCTCTGTTCCCAGTGTGGCCTTAAACTCACAGAGATCAGGATGGATCTCTGCCTCCTGAATACTAGAATTAAAGGTGTGTACTAGCACTGCCTGACTACTATGTTTAATATAGTGGTTGGCTTTTTTCTCTGATCCCCAAATATGCTTTATTGGGGTTCACAAATAAAATATTACCATATTTTGTGCACTATATGTAATAATCCTAGCAAAATATAAGCACTCAATAGTAACATTTTCATTTGTTTTGATAAACATCCTTAATTTCCTAGGAATAAACAATTTATATATAAATAATGTATAGATATACACATATATGTGTACTCTTCTAAGTAATATATATTTAATGGACTAGAAATGGCCCATATCTATTGAAAATATTTTAACCTTTTTTTGCAATCAATTATATCTCTTTTAGACAGGTAGAAGTCAACTAATACAAAAGATATATATTTCAGAGTTAATATGCAGAGTAGAAAGTTTATTAAAATGGAAAATATTTATTATGATACTTCCTACTCCTCTTATATGATTTACATGGTGATTATAATATTGTAATGCTCCTTGTTATATATAAGTGACTCATAATATACTATATTATGTCTTTTTTATTGCTGCTCTTCCTAAGTAGAGAGGCTAGCCTTGAACTCCTCCAGCCTCAACTTCCCTGGTGTAATATGTGTTTAGGAATTTCAGTGTTAATTACCACAAAAGAGGTGAGTCTCTAATTTCCCTTTTGTGGTGTTTCATATGGATTTTGCTAACTCGGTCTCTTCCGTGAATTCAAGTGCATGCTTCCCTATATTTTTTCTCTGAAACAAATTGCATAGTAGCAACATTATTTCTTCCTACATATTCATGGTATTACTTTGCCTGATCCTGGCTTGCCTCTGTGGTCCTCGGTGTCTGTAAGCCTTTATCTTCTTGTTCCAGCTGCCCATCTCCTGATGGCTGTGTGTCCTTCTGTGTTTCCTTTGCACTGCTTCCTTCAGCTATCTTTTATTTTTTATTTAGTCTAATATTTTCACTCTCCCACCACCTTGAGAGCGTGAACAATGCTGCATTTTATTTAATCTAATCAGTATCATGCTGAACACAAGAAACAAAACTGGGTTTATTCCACTGAAGTCAGAAAACAAACATTGTGTTTGGTGGTCAGTGTGTATGTTATCTCTAGAGTCTGGGAGAGCAATGATTATTATTTTTTTTTTGTCAAGAGTATATAATGATGTATCCTTAATACTTGGCACATATTTTCTCATTTAAAACTTTAAGAAATTAACAAATCTTCCCATATGAGGTATTTGAAATTTAGAGATATTGATTTCCTTGATGAAGGTATACGATACAGAACTTGTTTATGATGTCATGGATTAGGATTTGAACTTAAATATAGTTAAAATTGGGTGTGTGTGTGTGTGTGTGTGTGTGTGTGTATTCATGTTTCTGTGTATGTGTGTATGCACACATGCATGCGATTGCACATGCTGTGGGAACATTCATGTGGAAGCTAGAGGTTGACAACAGGTGCTTTCCTCAATCTCTCCCCACCTTATTTTTTTTGAGACAGGATCTCTCACTGAACCTGAAACACACTTATTCAACTGGACTGATTTCCAGTGAGCTCCAGGGTCAGAGTGTCCTCATTTCCATATATAAATACCCATGCAGCCATTTTCTTGGACCATAATTATAACATCACATTAAGATTCTTAGGCGTGCTGGGCGGTGGTAGTGCATGCCTTTGATCCTAGCACTCAGAAGGCAGAGGCAGGCAGCTCTCTGTGAGTTCACGGACACCCTGGGCTACAGAGTAAGTTCCAGGAAAAGCTCCAAAACTCCAGAGAAACCCTCTCTCAAAAAAAAACAAAACAAAACAAAACAAAACAAAACAAAAAAATATTCATAGGCGTAATTGAAAGAAATATTTTAAAATCTTATTCTCTTCCTTTACAAGCTATGGGATGGGAATTTTTCCTCAATAGTAGAACAATAAAAATTTGGGGTTAATATAGTTCAAATGCAAATTAGGATACAAGTTTAGGTAACTAAAAATCATAAAATAAACCTTAATGAATATCAATGAACTCTTATATGGGTTCAATGTATAGTATCTCTGAATTATAGCATACTCTATACTACATTGATTTTGAAAAACATATGTTACATGTATAATTTGCCCAACAAAAGTGTATAGAAAAATTATCAAAAATAAATTATCAATATTCATAGTTTTCATTGTGAGATGATGTAAATCCATAATGACTAAATAATATTCTGTCATACATTTGGAAAAAATAACAGACAATTGATAAGTATTATTCAATAAAAACTAAACCTTTTAAATTAAAAGAATCTGCAAAGAATTTAGTTATAATATCATGACATCAGGAAAAAGATAAAGAAACTTAAAAATTCAATTCCATTAGTCCAATTTAAGTCATATAAATAAATGTAGATTTGAAAGAAAACTATGAACTTGAAAGGAAAACATGTCACCATGCATTTTTCTTGAAAAATAGAAAAAAATAATTATTTTTTCCATCTCTACCTGGCATTACAATATTCCAAAATCTAATTACATTAATACTGCTTTAATATTTTCAAAGAGATTGTGAAATAGTTTCCATAATAGAATTCTTAACTTGCAGTTAATTCATGGAGTTACCCCTCCTTTAAAGGGTGGTTATAATTTGATCCTCACTGTCCACACTGACCCCAGGCAGTTATTGCCCACTGTGAGGTAGTCATGTCTACAGATCCCTCCCTCATTGCCATTAATGTTAAGTGTAAGTAATAAGACACACAAAAAAGAAAATTCATAATAGCACTAAGACTTGTTTCTTAGTACATTTCTCTAAGAAGAAAACATCCCCTGAGAAAGAAACCACTGTTTACTAAATGACCTGCTCAGGGCCATAAGGGCTCCTGGTCTCCGAGCTGTTTAGTGGCCTGTGTCAAAAAAAATTACTTGTTTCAGTCCAATTTCTCTCAATTCAATAACCCCTAAGCCTCTCAAAACAAAGTAAAGTTGAAATGATTTCCAATTGCTTTGGATGTGGATGTGTTGAGCACTTCCCCATGTTTCAGGGACATCAATGGAACAACGCTCTGACCCTAAAGCCTTTCTCCATTTCCCATTAATCAAGATTCCAATGAGTTGATTTCTTTTTTCTTTTTTTTAGTCTAGTCTAGAAGAGATTTATGAGAAGTGAGATTTTTCTGACTCATGAGTTCGAGCTAAATACTTTAGATATGTTTCCAGAGGAAAACAACACTTTAAATAACGTGTGCTTGATTACGATCTGATTCCAGAGACCAGCAATCAGAAATTGTGAGAGAGTTGAGTCCAGGGCTTTCTGATCTCAACTCTAATTCCTGGTGAATGGCTTTTCTTACTGGGGTTTATTTAGTCACACATTCTAATAAAAGTTTATTGTGTCAGAAAGGTAAAAAAAAAAAAATCACAGAATTACACGATGGCAGATTTCATTTACTCAGCCACCTGTCACTACCTGTCAACTTTCTACCCATTCATCACTGAGCTTGTCACATTTGACATAAGCTTCTGAAGGGCTGGGTGAAGGGGAAGCAGGAGAGGCTAGATAAACGTCTTCATGATCATCTTTAGCAATGTCACTAGCTCGGCACTCTCAGTCTTTCAGACTTTCGGGTGACAGCTTTTCCAGGAGGGCTGAAGCTGCATTCCAAATTGATATTTGTGGCAGCTTGGATTCCGGGCTAGAGCCATGCCTAGGGCGAGCCAAATTCTGCAGTTTGATACCAGTAAACAGTGTGAACTCTCTTTGTGTTTGTGTGGCTGTGCTGGAGTGGAATGAAGGAAGGATAACTTCAGATGGCAGTTGCCATAGGTGATTAATATTTTGTTTTGTTTTGTTTTGTTGTCTTTTACAGACTTAGTGTGCCTTCTCTGATTTCAGTTGATGCCCATAATGATCCTTTCATTCTGCATAAAAGCTGGAAGAGAGACTGTCAGTCATGGAACCAATAATCAGGTAGAGTGCCAGCCATGACAACTGAACCGAAATGTAAAAATTAAGTTTGCTGTTACATGGCATTTAATGGTGTGTGATACGCACCTGACCAGTTCTACTATGAACAGGAAATGTAGTTGTAAGGATAGGGCAGGATCTGAGAGCAAAAAGTTGCCCTAAAGTGTGTGTGTGTGTGTGTGTGTGTGTGTGTGTGTGTGTGTCTGTGTGTCTGTGTGTCTATGTCTGTGTTTATATGTATATGGGGTGGTATGTCTGTGTCTTTGTCTATATGTCTCAGGGGTTAGAGTGTGCTGTGTGTGGTGTATCTGTGAGTGTGTGTGTGTGTGTGTGTGTGTGTGTGTGTGTGTGTGTGTATGCGGTAGTGTGCATGTATCTCAGGGGTTAGAGTGTGGTGTGTGTGTGTGTGTGTGTGTGTGTGTGGTGTATTTGTGTGTGTCATTGTCTGTGTGTATGTGTGTGCATGTCTGCATATGTATATGATTCTAGAAAACAGCTTGAGGTTTTAAAAAAGAGTCCAGAGGATAGAAAGCATGTTGTAATCAGGGAAATGTGAGTTAATTTCTCTGCAGCTCTGTGAATGTTGGAGATAATGAATGAAACCTAGTGTAGAAGGACATCATAAGGTTATGACAACCCTCTGCATACAGTGTAAGTTACCAAGCGTTGCTCAAGTATTATTTAATTACCACTTAGAATTCTCTCCTATCAAAGGGAACCTGACAGGCTGATAAGTGAGTCTCTAAACTTGGCCTTGGGAATCAGGGAGACTAGAGAATCTCATGTTTTATTAACTTTGCTGTTTCTTAGGGTCTAATCTTAGTCATCTTCAAGGTTTCCAAGTTAGGATATATGTAAACATTAAAGCAGCAGGATTCCTATATATCAAAATATTTAAGCAATAAGCATTTAGAGAGCTTGGCAGAATAGAAATGAGCAAATTCTGGGAGTAATTTTAGCCCTCCCATGGGAAAATTACAATATGAAAGAAAGTAAAGTTATACAGTATGTTTCCACCGGCTGTGGGTTAATGGGTATTTTTATTGTAATGGACAAAATCCTTTCACATTTGATTGTATAAATATCCTTAGAATTTATGATCACAATGGAAAATATCAGGGTTTTTCTAGTTCTCTTTACTCAGTCAACAGTGATGGGCTGCACTGTGATTACCTGACACACAGTCAAACAAATGTGACCTCGCACATTGATCTATTGCTCTCTGGGGAGGAAAGCTCTCCGAAGCTCTGTTTCAGAATAACAAGGTGAGAGGGAACTGATTCAAACTTCCTTTGAAAGAAAATGTCAGATATAGATTAGAGACATAACAGAAATATCCCAGCTTTCTTCAAAAGATACACAGGATTATATTTCCTAAAGTTCCAGAGACCCAAACCTAGAGAGCAGGTGTGTTGGTCTGTTAACCCCATAGTGGACCCAGAGGAGAATAAGTGAAAGAAGCGGGAAGCTGTGCATAATTATAATTCACATTTTGGTACAAATGTGAGCAACTTCTTACTTTTCTTTTAACCAATTGTTACTATTTTTATTAAATTATTTTTTTGCTATTTAGTACTAAAACCAATAGTTTTATTAATTATTAATACCATATCTGCCCTCTGATGCAACTCAAGGCTTTTATATAGTTGTGTAAAAATCTAGGGTAAGGGCCTGGAGAGATTGGAGAGAAATGGCTAAATGATTTAAAGCATGTGGTGCACTTAACTAGGTTCTCAATTCACAGTAGCCTCTTCAGGTATCTCAAAATCACCTATAACTCCAGCCTTTGGGGATGGGTGTCATCTTCAGGCATCCAAGGACATCCATATACCACACGTGTGGCATAAATACAAACAAAGACAGAGGAGACAGACAGAGAGAGAGAGAGAGAGAGAGAGAGAGAGAGAGAGAGAGATGCTCAGGATGTTGAAAAGAGCATTTTAAGTATTTCCTATTTATCTTTTCCTGAGAAGATTTTTTATTCAGTTCTATTTCCTATATTTTAATTAAGTGGTTTATTTTTAATATTTCATTTTTTGAGTTTCTGATATATTCTAGGCTCGAATCTGCTGTTGGATTTATAGTCGGCAAAGATTTTCTCTCATTCGTCAGCTGCTTCCACTCACTTCAGTTTCCTTTCCTATGCAGACAAGTTTTAATTCCATAAATTTTCTCTCTGTGTTGTTGGTGTGATTTCCAATGCTATTAGAGTCTTTTGTTTTGTTTTGTTTTGTTTTGTTTTTTGTTTTTCGAGATAGGGTTTCTCTGTGTAGCTTTGTGCCTTTCCTGGGACTCACTTGGTAGACCAGGCTGGCCTTGAACTCACAGAGATCCACCTGGCTCTGCCTCCCGAGTGCTGGGATTAAAGGCGTGCGCCACCACCGCCCGGCGCGATTAGAGTCTTATTCAGAAAGTCTATAAGTTGAAATGTGCTCCCCAAGTTTTCTTCCAGAAGTTTCAAAGTTCCTGGTCTTACGTGAAGTTCATGGCACACTGACACTTGATGTGTGCACAGGATAAGAGGTAAGGATTATCTTCACTTTCTTGCATGTAGCTTTCCAGTTTGACCATCCATCATCATTTATTGAAGATGGGTTTTTTTCCCACCATAATTATTGCCATATTACTTTAAAAATCCTATGTCATATCTACACAGGTATATTTGGGTATTCTATTCCATTCTATCCATTGATTTATGTGCCTGTTTTCGTGCCAATATCATTTTGTACTTTTTTTGCTATGACTCTGTAGTATAATTTGAAACCAGATACGGTGGTATCTCTCACAGTATTCTTTTTGTTCAAGATTGCTTTAACTGTCTTTGGTCTTTTGTATCTCTGTATAAATCTTGAGACTGTTTTTCTATGTCTGTAAAGAAAGGCCCTGGTAGTTTGATTGCAATCACTCTGAATATGTTTATTGCTTTTCATTATATTGTTATTTTCACAATATTAATTCTAACCCATTATCATTGGAGATCTTTCAGACTTCTTGTGTCTTCTCAGTTTGTTTCTTCAGTGTCTTAAGATTTCTTCTATAAGAGCTTCTGTTTCTCATGTTTATTTGTGTCTGTCTTTCTGTCTGTCTGTCTGTCTGCCTGTCTCTCTCTCTCTCTCTCTCTCTCTCTCTCTCTCTCTCTCTCTCTCTCTCTCTCTCTGTGTGTGTGTGTGTGTGTGTGTGTGCATGTGTGTGTGTGTGTGTGTGTGTGTGTGTGTTAAATGAGATTGTTTCCCTAACTTTATTTTTAGTATGTTTGTCATTGGTATGTTGAAAATTTACTGACTTTGTGTGTTGATCTTGTATCCTGTTCAAAGTACTCATCCACTCTAAGTGATTTGGGAGGAAACCTTTAGGGTCTCATATATAGAGTTACATTATCTGAAAATAGAGATATTTAGTTCTCCTTTTCCTATTTATACCCCCTTTTGTTTATTTCTTTACTATTATTGCTCCAGCTCAGACTTTAAGCACTATGTTAAACAGGAATGTATATTAAACAGCCTTGTCTTTTTACTAGTATTGGTTGTAACCCTGAATTTTTGTCAATTTATAATGGAGTAGAAAATCAGAGGCATGTAGGGATATAAAGAGTATGGGAGAAATGAGGAGGTGGACAGGATTGCTAAACCAAAGGAAAGGTTTATGAAAACATATTGAAACTTACTATATCACAAACCAATATTTTTAAAAGGAAGGATAATAAAACACATGTGCTGTGGAATAATTCTGTACACTATGAAAATGTGTTACTCTCATTCTTAAAAATAAAAGCTGATATTTTATTAACGTGAAGGAAATAGAGGTGGGACAACCAAAGTAAGGACTGGGAAGAAGAAGGGCAGGGTGTAGAGTCACCAGCAAAGACAAAGAGAAGCAAGATGGGCATGCTGTACTGGGAAAATATACTAAGACATGTGGCCAAGAATAAATAAGAAGTATGGGTTAGTTTAAATGCGAGATTTAGTTAGTAACAAGCCTAAGCTATTGGCTAATCATTTATCATTAATATAAGCCTCTGTGTGTTTACTTAGGAGCTGCTGGCAAGACAGAAACTTCTGTTTACATACATGTGAAATAAAAGGAAGAATGCTGTGGGTTAAAAGATTAATTGGTGGTGAGACCATGGGATATGGGAGAGGAAGCAGTAGTGGTTACATAAAACAAAACAGAGAATATATGGAAATGTTTCATGGAAGCCAATCACTTAATAAGCTAATTTCAAAATATAGCTTTAAAAGTGTTGGAACATAATTATCCTGGATGGTTAGATAATGCTGCTCCCAGAAAACATTGGATATTAAATGAAAATCACAGTGCAAGGTATGGGTTATCACCCTTCTAATTATCAGTCATAGGGGCCTCAGAGGTGTTGAGAACAACACAGGATTTTGTCATTGTTCTTAATTAACTCTCATAACTGTCTGACAAGACCCTATGCAGAAGACAATATATACTTTGGCTGAAGTATAAAGAAAAATCAGTCTCAAAAGAACAAGAACACCCTCACTAATGGTTAGCTCTCATAGTGCCACAAGATATTATGTAGACTGCTTGGGTATAAAAGACATCTGTGGTCTTATCCAGTGATGGATGCTATGTGCTGAAATATTGACCTATGATGAGAAATATGTCTACTAATACTATAGTAACATTAATGTTATAGGGTAACTAACCACATATTCTAATCTTATTTTGAGGCCTACACAGGAAGCAGTTTCATGAGTGGGACTATAATCATGATCAAAAGCCCATGGCTGGAAGGTCATAGGTCCTAAAATAGGACATGCTACTGCTATTTTGCCAAATTGTCATATTTATAAAGAGCTCTCTAAATATTTGTGTACATAGGTATACACTTAAGATATTCTCAACCTTAATCATAGAAGAAGACTTTTTGCAGGATGGGCAGCAGTCCACAAGATATTCAAAGCTCTTCAAAATTATGAGAATAGAAGACTCAGTGCTTAGTCCTAAATAGGATATCTACATCACCGCCAAGCATTACTGCCAATGCTATGGGAATATTGTAGAAGAGGGGCAGAAACAAGGTAGTAGTTCAAAGAGATGGAAGAATACTGTAAAATGTTGTCTCTTCAACAGGACACTGGAGTTACTTATACAAGAACTGAAAAAGATTAAGTCTAGCTGAATTCAAGCATATGTGGAGCAGGTGATTTCTGAGTCCCATCCCTTACTTACAACAACTGTTAGTTGATGTTTTCTAAGGATAAAAGAATGAGTCTTTTTAATGAGGATGTGACCAAGGATAGGATTCCCATGGTCCTGTGTATGGTCCATACCTATTCAAATATATATATATATATATATATATATATATATATATATATATATGTTTAATTTATATATAAATATATATGTATATAGAGAGACAGATAGACAGATATGAAGGTAGGGGGTAAGATGTGTTGGAAAAATGTGAGGAAAGTTAAAGTGGGGAATATGTGGAGTTTACATTATGAATATATTGTCTATAGTATATTGATATATTCTATATATAATACATTATATTGCATTGTAGACATGTATGAAATTAGAAAATAAACAAAACTAAATTAAGGGTAGCCTGAATATAAGGGAAATCTTGATCAATTATTGTTAATTTTCCAAAATATTATGGTTTTCATAAGTCATGACATTTTAGTTGGACCATAAGCCAGCAACACTGAGCTTCTCCTTTGGCCCAAACCATTGTCATAAATTCAGTAGAAAAAAATAAATGAATAAGCTTTTTCAAAGTTCATCTCTGATCATGAATGTGTTTTTCAAATATGTACTGATTTTCTGTGGCCCACTCATACACTCATCACACTATCTTTAGGGACATTCTTACATTGCAGCATTTTTACCCATATTTTCTACTTTTTCCTTTAATTTCCATTAAGTCCACATTCCATTAAGACAAAACCAGTCTATTTTCTTTCTAACACTCCTTAAGTTTCTTTTTCTGGTCACAATTTCTTTCTTTGTCTGGATTTTTTCACCATAAACTTCTATGTCCAAACCAGAGCTCAAGTTTTCCACTTGGATATCATGTCTCAGCACTCCAAATTTGCTCTAACACACCTAGGAAGGCTTCTATGCCCGTGAATCTTAACATTTTCTTTAAATATATAAAGTCAAACTGAAATCATACTGATAAAAATGGGCTTCTGTTTATTACAAATGCACAAACCTGAAGTGCCTTCAGTGTTGGCTGCAAAGACTTCCCCTCCCTTGAAGGCCACCAGACTTCAGAACTTTGACAAATAGTCTGCTTCAAATCCTGCTGCAAAGATCCATATCCTTAATAATGTGTTTCTCTATCACTTTTCCACCAAATTTTATTAAGTTCTGAATGATTAATCACACACACACACACACACACACACACACACACACACACACACACTTCAGTTAAGCTCTAATCCCTCTGCTTAACAGACAGACAGACAGACAGACACTAATAAGAGTCTGTGAAATAAGTGTTGTGCATATCAACCTACCTCTTAGCTGTAGAATTTTAAATAAAAATTATTTCAAATAGCCTTGAGCAGGTGCTTGCTGTTCTGTTTGTTTTAATCATATCATAATAATTGTTTGA
The DNA here is from genome assembly GCF_949786415.1 of Peromyscus eremicus. Taxonomy (NCBI): domain Eukaryota; kingdom Metazoa; phylum Chordata; class Mammalia; order Rodentia; family Cricetidae; genus Peromyscus; species Peromyscus eremicus. The sequence continues at coordinate 39,462,295 of NC_081424.1, read as the reverse complement.
CTTTGTTTTTTAAAATCAAAGACATTGTCTGTATTGAAATTTATGCAAGTATTTTTTGAATACTCTGCAGATTTGTGATGTGCCTTACAAGACAAAATTGATGCTTATCACTGATATTGTGAAGTTTCCTTCATTTCTGTTGAAATTATCTGATAACATTACCTGAGTTGTGCATTTACCTAAGTTGTGCAGTGTCTATGGATATGTCCTTTTCTCCCTGAAATCACATTTGAACATGCTTTTCTCACTGATGGGATAAGTTAAAACATGAAAACTTTGCCCTGTTGGGAACCTATTAAAAATACTCAATATCTGGTGAAATAATACTTTAAAAGTTTTTAATATATTCATACTTCAGCTGTAGGAAAATATTTAACACATATAACAACCTAAGTCTTCAAAATAGACATTTGATTGGGAGACAGAAATACAGTCTTCACTGAAAATATTCAAGTTATTGTTAATGACCAAAGTGATTGCTCTCTTACTCAAAGGAAGTTCTAGAATAGGAGATTTTGGAACAAATAAAACAATAGACTCCACTGTCATTCTGTGAAAATTATTAGGTCTTTCCAGTTAAGGGAGATTTCCATGGACATTAACAAACATACTTAGTTTAATGGTTAATGAGACTTCTCAAAAGAATATTTAAATGAACTATAAAAGATAAACATCAGAAGCCTTAAAAGAGAAGGAAACACGCCAAAGTACACTATACACACACACATGCACACATATATACACATATACACACATACACATATTCAAGCACACTTACACATTCACATACACACTCACATACATGTGCACACACAAATATGCACTTATACACACATACACACTCATATATACACATGTACACAGAGAGAGAGAGAAAGATGGGGAAATCAGCAACAATAACCACTTACTGAGTCATGGATAAAATAACTGATAAAATTATATATCAAATACACTCAAAATTTTTATATTCCATGAGATCTGGGGAACCATTTTGTAATGTATACATGTGCTTAGTGACATGAGGCAAGGCTAGGAAAATGTAGACACTTTTCTAAATAAAGAAGGGTAAACACAAATGTTCCTTCAGAAGTCAAGCCTGGACATTTCTTATTTTTTTTGTTTTCATAAATGATGTAGAGGCAAGTACATTAGGGAATTCCCACATTTGTGAGAGACCTTCTTGAGTTATGAAAGATTTCCTAATACTAAGGCATCTCAGAGATAAATTGTAATTTAGTTTATAAGTAGCAATTTTATTTTAATTTAGACGATTTTGTTTGGTAAAAAGGAAAATCTAACTTTTATGTAAAAAATGATTGTCTTGGAATTATTAGTTTTCATATAAATTTTGTGCTTTGAAGTCATTATAAAATGTATCCCCCGAATCACCAAATTACTGAGTTTAAATGCAAGACCCAGATACTTGCCTGTGGTAAGGGAAATTTCAGACAACTTTACTTTCAAGAGGCTGAGAGGTCTGCACTGAAGATCATGTCAGTTGAAGAGCCAGACACCTCTACTCAGGCTCCAAGCCCACCATTTCCTTCCTTAACCACCTCCACATTGATGTTTGCTCACCTCCTGCATCTTCAGTGCCTTATGCTCTCAGTGGTCCATCGTTCCCTTCAGCACCAGTATTTCAGGCTCATCTGCAAAGAGCTAAGTTTCTACTTAAAAAAATACCACTGTTGTCTCTCGAAATGTCTAGAATAACTACAAAAAGACAAAACTGATGTACTTTTATGCATTTCTGCAGAGGGTACATGCTGATATAAGCAGAGTGTATTTTTGTGTGTGTATTTCTAAAAGACAAAGATCTGCTAAAATAATGTCTATAAATAAAGAAAGAGAAGTGGTAGTGAAGAATATGAAAACCAGAACGTATACACATTCTAGTGAAGCAAATATTATTATTCTAAGATATGAAAGTTGATTGACACAAGTTATCAGTCAAAAGTAAGGACCAGATGGGAAAATATCTGAAATCATCAACAACAAATAGATTGTAATTTGCTTCTACTAATGTGAGCCTAAAAATTAGACTTCCAAGAAAAGAAAAATTAATTAGCAGTAATATTAAAATATCTAACATTGTCTCAGTTTTAAAAAAAATCACAAACTTGTTTCCTCAAGCAGAATGACAATACTTTTTAGATTAATGAATAAAAATTACAGATGTGAATGTGTTATTAAAATAATACTTTCTAAAACCAACATAAAATGGAAATGATTAAGTGGTGTTTTGGGTAAAATGGATTATGTAGTTAATGAGGGAATAGACAAAATATAACAGTGAATGGAGGCTCTGGACATTGTGATATCTGCGATGTTCTGAGTCTTCTTGTACATTTCACAATTCTTTAAAATGTTCTGCTTAATTGATTTCAGTAAAATAAAATAGGTTTTGCATCTAGAACTCTGTATCTCTCTGAATTCTCCTTTGCAGTTTTGAAAATTCTGTTTCCACCAGCTAGAAGTCTATGCAAAGATCTTTATCCTCTCTCTCCATTCTCTGCTTAGCTCGTGTGACTCAGTGAGATAGCCTCAAGAACTATCCATACGCAAGTGGCTCACAGCTTCTCTTGCAAGACCTCTTCTGAGGTCTGTGACATCCATTTAACTTGTAGCTCATCTTCCCACTCTGATCTCTCATAATTATCGGAAAAACAGCATGCGTGAGATCAAACCTTCACCCCAAATATATTTCTGTTCTGATCTTCTTCATTTGAGTAGCAGGCTTTGCTTTACATACTTTGTTCATGCCAGAAATCTGGAAAACATGTTTGAAACAACCTCTTGGTTCTTCTGCCTTTAATCCATCCCCACATAAGTACATTTCTATTAAAATACTCCCTTCTTACTGTCTTATTTTATATTATTTGAGCTTAAAGATCTCTTAATAGAAATACCTGGCTCTATTCTTCTCTCACTAATCCTCGGGCGCAAGAATAGCAAAGGGGATATACTTTTTAAAGATGGGTTGGAGGAGCAGCCCAGTTGGTAGAGTAGCTGACAGGCATATATGTAGCTCTGGGGTCCATGCCCATTATCAAAAAAATAGAAAAGAAAGATAAATTATCAATCAGCTTGACTACCTATCATCCAGTTAATAGATAGGGGAAAATCACACACACACACACACACACACACACACACACACACACACACTAAGCATAAATGCAGAAGTGACTTATTTAAGAGGAAGAAAAGAACCAATGGGAGAAAGGTGAGAGCAAATAATTAGGAAAATAAACAAATTTTATATATATATATATATATATATATATATATATATATATATATTTGTATATTTCCTAATAAAACCTATCATTTTGATTTATTATCCAATGCAAGATAGGAAACCATGAAACCATTTAAACACAATCAACAAAAGCAGACTCAGCAAGTTGTGTTTATATATAATGGGCATACACACACACACACACACACACACACACACACGTGTAACAATGATAAAGGAAAAGAGGCTATGAACTTCAGAGTGGGGAAGGCATGGGAGGGGTCCCAATGAGGCTAGCTGAGAGTGAGAAAAGGGAGTGTGAAAGTGATGCAATTCTATTTCAATAAAAAAAATATTAACTTATTTTTAATTAGCAAGTAAACTAACATAGTAAGCATAATTTACAAATCCTTTTAAATTACCTCAAAGACTTGTTTTCTTATCATTAATTCTCTTTTCTCAGTGCAGAAATATTGTCTTTAGCTACTGGACAGGACAACAACACATCATTTTGGGTTCAATGCCATCTTACAATATCAATATTCCCTCTATCCAATCTGCTTCCAATTTTCCAACTTAAACTGCTACTGGTCAAGATCAGCTCTCCTTTTGATCTTAGATTAATAATGAATGCTTAAAATATTTAAAATTGTATATATTTACAAATTCAGGCATTGTGTAGCACTATTTACATTGGTGTAAGTTAAGTGACCACATCAAAGAATACTACAAAAGTTTTCCCTACATAGATGCATGGTAAGTTCCTATTTCACATATATACATTTAGGAGAAGTAAATCCAAGTATTTTTTTTATTTTCTATATTGAGAAAAAAGTAACAAAACACATTACTTAGCAGAAATTATGGTGAATAAAACATTATTAGGTAGATTACTAAATAAAACTGCTGTACCTACTGACTCAACTGAGAATTCCACTCATGTAGCTATATCCACCTTTAAAATGAGTACAAATGTAATTATCACATTATACATATCAAGTTTCACTCAAAACTTATAGTTCTGTTTAATAGATTTAAAGAGATGTATGAAGACCACATTACCCATGATCCAGATTGTTCTAGAGTTACAGCATCTTCATTTCATCCAATCCCCATTTTCAGTACTTGTTTTCCAGATTGTTGTGGAAACTGGATTACCCCAGTTCCCTGAAATCTCTGACCAGCAAATCACACAACATATGCAGCAGCTATATTAAGTGAAGATAAAATGTCTTGTCTTTATTCATTATTGATTTAATAAATACAAGTATACAGAAGTTGTTCCAGTATCTTAGGAGACATAGTTTTATGTAAATATTTGTTGATGTACATTGCAAAGTAGTTAAACATGTCTAGCATATTGCACATGAAGAGGCTTATAATTTATGATGGATAACAATAATAAATTAAATTTACTAATAGAATGAGATATGATTTAAGTATATGTGTGGCAGGGATTTGGTTAATGAAAAAGAGCAAGAAAACAGCTTTGCTGATATCTCTGCTTTCTTCTGAAAGATCAATAAAGTTCAAGACCAATTTGTGTATAATTTCAGCTTGTTTTATAAAATCTGTTCATAAAATCTATTGTCCTGGTATCTCACTGAGATGGAATAAATTCTAACATAAATCAGTTTAATCGTAGAAGATATAGGACCTAAACTTTCAGTTATCCACAATTTTTTCTCATATTATTACATTACCTAGTTGGATATTGTTTAAGGCTGATATAAAATATAAGAATAATGCTAAAATATAAATATTAACATCGATAACACAGGTATTTGCAAAAAGACTAAGTCCCAAAGCTGAGATTTACAAAGGTCTAGACCAAAGCCTAAGAAATGAAGCCTGATTTTTCTCTATTTAAAAATATCCCCAGGCTTCTGGCACATCACACCTCAAGTATCATAACCTCTTACACCCAGAAGAAACAGAAAGTGCTACGAGGACCTTTTTATTCATTTTGAAAGCAGGAAAAATAAATCTAGTAAGTATTCATTCTATAGCTAAGATTAGTTTCTTTATAGTCATCAAAAAAAGGAAAGGAACATTAAAAAAAAAAAGCTCAATACTCGAAATCTGTAGCAATAATGTAATTAGAAGTACATCAGCATTGGAAAGAACATCATTTAGTATTAACATACTGTGCATCACATTATTTAGTTAAAAATCTATTTTGTTGTATTGGCTGTCCATCAACCTAATTACCACCGTGTGGAAATAACTTCACTGTGAACTCTGTCAGCATGAGCTTAGTTTAAGGCAGTATAAATTTTATTGCTGTTGCTATTAAACAGAGACACGAGTATCAGTCTCAGTAAAGAAGACCTGAGACCAATGACTCATTTAGAGTAAAATGTGGCAGAGTTAGGATGCTTAATATTAATTCCCTACTTTGATGTCCACAAACCCTGCATTATCACATTATCAGGGCATGTTTGAACATAAACATGCACACACACACACATATATATGCATATATATACATATATATTACACACAAATACACATATATATGATTTATGTGTGTAGATTTAGGTGTGCATGTTTATGTATATATAAATACACGTTGTTTTAGTTTTGTTTTTTATTGCTGTGAAGAGACACTATGACTATGGCAAATCTTAAAAAGAAACATTTAATTGAGGGTAGCTCACTTACAGTTTCAGGGGAGCACGGCAGTGTGCAGGCAGACATGATGCTGGAGCTGAGAGTGCTACATCTGGCAGACAACAGGAAGTAGACTGGCTGTCACACTGAGAGAAGCTTGAGAAAAGAGATCTCAAAGCCCACCCCCACAGTGACACACTTTTTCCAACAAGGCCACATTTTCTAATAGTGCCACTCCCTTTGGGAGCCATTTTCTTTCAAACCAACACACATACATACATACATTTATACGGTTATATGCATTCACGTTTCTATATAGCATGGAAAAATTTAAATGTATCATATTTAACATTTTATCAAATCTCTTTAAGTGTAATCAGAAAAGTTAGAAGTTATGGTATTTTAGTGATATTTAGAGAGCATGTCCCTCAGTATTCCTATCTTTGATGCTCTCACAACAGCTCAGTAAGCTGTGAGCATTTAATAGTGTTTTTTTCTCAGCTCAAGGTAGTGAATTCTTCCAAAATCCTCTCCTATATAACTTGGTTGGGTCTGTCACAGCAATTCCCATAAACATGGCACTAATTTCTGTTCTAGTTAGATTTATTTTTTTCTTTTCTTGTTGCAGTAGCTATAAGATGTAGTATGGTATTAAAGAAGAGTAACAAGAGAGGCAATGCTGACTTTGTTCCTGATTTTAGAGAAAAAGCATTTCATCGTTCATTAAATGTGGTATCACCTGAAAGGTTGAATGTAAAGTATCAGATCCTCCCATTCCAGTTCCCTTCATCCATCTGTAACTATCTATTTTATTACCCCGTTCTAAGGAGATTCATCCCTCTCAGCTACTCCCTTACTCTCTATCTAATGGCATACATATTGTGGCTTGCTTATTTGTAGTTGAACATTCCTTGGACCCCCAGCTCCCAAATAATGACATGAAGACTTACTAATTGTGAACGCTTGGCATTAGCTTAGGCTTGTTCCCAACTTGTTCTTATAATTTAAATTAACTCATTTATATTAATCTACATTCTTCCACATGGGTCGTTACCTCTCCTCCATATAGTACATCTGATTTCCTCTGCACCTTGCTACTGAATCTCTGCTTCTCTGATTCCTTTTCAGAGATACTATCTCTGCTCAGAAGACCCACTTATCCTCAACTGCCTAGCTATTGGCCATTCAGCTCTTTATTAAACGAATCATAAACCTTAGCAGAGACACATCTTCACAAGGTATCATCAAATATCCCTCAACACTTATCAATGATTTAGCAGCTAACATCCACATATAAGAAAATACATACCAGATTCATCTTTATGGATTAGAATTACCTCACTCAAAGTTATTTTCTTTCTAGTTCCATCCATTTGCCTGTGTATTTCATAATTCCATTTTCAATGGCTGAATACTACTCCATTGTGTAAATGTACCACATTAAATTCTATTCATTCATCTGTTGATAGATAGGGGGGTTGCTTCAAATTCTGGCTATTATGAATGGAGCAGTGATGATCAGGGTTGAGCAACTGTTTCTGTAATAGGATGAAGCATTCTTAAGGTGTATGCCGAAGAATGCTGTAGCTGGATCTTGAAGTAAATAGATTCTCCTGTTCCTGAGGAACCACCACAGTGGTTTCTACAGTGGCTGTACAAGTTTGTATTCCCACCAGCAATGGATGAGGGTTGCCCTTGATCCACATCCTTCCAACATGAGCTGTCATTTGTTTTATGGCCTTTCTGATTGGTATAAGGTAAAATCTCATAGTAACTTTGATTTACATTCCCCTGATGACTAAAGATTTTGAACATTTCTTTAAATACTTCTCAGCCATTTAAGTTTCTTCTTTTTGGAATTCTTTGTTTAGAACTGCACCCTATTTAAATTATGTTATTTGTGTTCTTGATGTCCAGTTTTTTGAGCTTTCTCTATATTTTGGCCATTAGCCCTCTATCAAATGTGGAGTTGACAAAAGTCTTACATTCTGTGGGCTACAGCTTTGCCCAAATGATGCCCTTTGCTACACAAAAGTTTTTAAATTTCATGAGGTCTCATTTATTAATTGTTTTTCTTTATCTCTGTGCTACTTAAGTTCTGTTACAAAAATCTTTTCTTGTTCCAATGAGTGCACAAGCATTCCTTACTTTCTCTTCAATAAGATTCAGTGTATCTGGCTTTCTTTTGTGGTCTTTAATTCATTTAGAGTTGAGTTTCATGTAGGGTACTAAGTATGGATCTATTTGGACTCTTCTGCATACAACTGTCTAGTTTGACCAACACTCTTTGTTGAAAAATGCTGTCTTTTTCCCAGTGTGTTTTTCTTGTTTCTTTATCAGAACTCGAGTGTTCACAGGTGTGTGTATTTATGTCTGGGATTTATTCAATTTCCTTGATGAACATGTCTGTTTTTGTGCCAATTCAAAGCAGTTTTTATTACTATAGTTCTATAGTACAATTTGAGATCAGGGATGGTGATACCTTCAGCACTTCTTTCAATCACTCAGAGTGTTTTAGCTATCCTGGATTTTGTGTTTCCATATGAAACAAAAAATAATTATCCTTTCAAATTCTGTGAAAAATTGGGTTTGCATTTTGATGAGGATTGCACTGAACCTGTAGATTACTTTTGGTAGGATGGTCAATATTACTATATTAATCCTACTGATCCATGAGCATGGGAGAACTTTCCATTTTTTGATATCTTCTTCAGTGTCTGAAAGATTCTATCATACATGTTATTTTACATGTTTGGTTAGATTTATCTCAAATTATTTCATATTTTTGAAGCTACTGTCAGGAAATTGGAAGTAAAAGGTGGTAAAGGTAATACAGGGAGAGACAGCTAAAAATAAGGGCTATTTGAATGGTAGTGTGGAAACCTAATACCACAGAAGACTCCTAAAATATATACATATATGAAGATGATCTAAATGGAATAGCCAAATAACAGAGACCCAACTGGACACACTTGTAACCAAATGAAGCTTTTGTTATTGGGAATGGCTACTGTCAGGGCTATTGGTGGCTCTCCACAAACAAACAGCAAAGCCCTGTTGCAGAAGACAATGCCTATGCAGCTCATTTAACATGGAGAAGTAGAGATGGTTCCTACCTAGAGCTTTTACTCATAGAGACTAGGGTTTATGGTCATTGAAGATACTTGCATGCTACCAAAGGGGAAAAGTAAATACCAACCCATCTATAAACTCTCCATCTAAAATGATGATCTGCCTGTAAGGTACACTGGTGTAGTAGTGGCACAAGACCTATGGGATTAACCAGTCGATATCTTTCTGGAGTCAGGCCCGCTCCATAAGATAGAACCCACACCCAACACTGCTTGTGTGACCAAGAACCTGAGATTTGATTAGCTTGGGATGTGGGGAAAATCAAAACACTACTGTTATGCTAAAGGAACTTAGCATAAAATGATTCCTAATAACATTCTGCCATAGTCATAGATAAATGCCTTGCTCAGCAATCGTTAGGAGCCTCTCATGTATCATATGAGAATAAGCCAAGATATCCACAGCCAGACAATATGCAGAGTGTAAAAAATCTTGGAACACTCAACCATAAAGGAGATGTCTTCATTAAATTCCTTCTTTTGGTGATCAGGGAGCTCCAAAGAAGAGGAAGAGAAAAAGTGTAAGAGCTAGAGAGCATGGATAACACAAGCTAAACAGGGATAGAACACTCATGAATTCATAGAGTTTATGGCAGCATTCATGGAGCCTTCATGCATCTGTACCAGAAGGAGTCCTAGAATTAAAAGGAGAAGGAGATACATGACCCATCCCTAACCCAGAATCAGCATCCAGTTGAGAGACAATGAGGAAACAAACTAAAGGGTAGTCCTCATGCTAAGCAGTAGATGTCCAACATATAACAAATTTAATGGCATCTATGGAGATTCTTTGTCTCATAACATTAAGTTGATGCTCCTCCCCGAAGACAGATCCTTTGTGTCTATAATTTACCTTCCAGTTTTTTGTTTTTATGGGATTCCTGGATTGCAAAAGGTGGTGGTATCTTCACATCTACATGCACTCTTGTGCTTTTATGTTGTTTCATTTTCTTGTTTGATTGTTTTTTTCCTATTCTGGTTTGTTTGCTTTTGTATTATAATATATTATTGTTGTTGTTGTTATTCCTTAAATACTTGTTTTCTGGTTAGAAATGGAAAGGCTGTGGATCTGGATGGAAACGGAGGTAGGGAGAGACTGGGAGGAGCAAAAGGAGGGGAAATGTAATTAGAGTACATTTTATAAAAAAATCTATTTTCAATAAAAGAAAAGAATCAAAATTGTCTATCTATATTTGTCTTTTGTTTTTGCTATATTTTTGTTGAATTTATAAAAAACTTTTTCTGTATCTAATGATACAATATTATTAATTTTATTAATATGAAAAATTATTACAAACAATTTATAATTTTTAGACAGAATTACATCCTAGAGTGAGTCTAACTTGATCTATATGTGTGGAATGTGTGTGTGTGTGTGTGTGTGTGTGTGTGTGTGGTGTGTGTGTGTGTGTGTGTGTGTGTGTGTGTGTGTGTGTTGCTGAATTGAGTTTTAATTGAATTTGCTTATATGGGTTAAGAAATTTTTGTTTTAGTAGTATTGAAAGAAATGGGTCCACAGCAGTCTTTCAGTAAGGGTACATATGGATTTGTAAATTGTTGACCTCTTCAGTGAATTGAAATGCCTTCAATGAGTATTTGGTGAAATGTATTGGAAGTCCATGTATGATTTGCTTTTTTTTTTTTTTTTTTTGGTTTTTCGAGACAGGGTTTCTCTGTGTAGCTTTGTGCCTTTCCTGGAACTCACTTGGTAGCCCAGGCTGGCCTCGAACTCACAGAGATCCGCCTGGCTCTGCCTCCCAAGTGCTGGGATTAAAGGCGTGCGCCACCACCGCCCGGCGCTTTTTTTTCTTTTGATATTGTTATTATTTTGGATGAGAAAGAGAGACCATGTATGTGTGTTTATATATTTAGGATGCATTTGTGTGATGAATATAATTTCCTTAAACATAATATTACTTTTAGTAAAATAAAAACTATTTTGACTATATATATTAAAATCATAGTATAACTATAATGTTTCTCTTTTCTCTTTCCTCAATCCAATCCGTATGGTAAACCCCTCTTCACTTTCATTCAAATTCATGACCTCTTATTTCACTAATGTTGTTGAGATCATATATGTATATGCATAGACATATATGTTTCTAAATATAACCTGAAAGTACATATAGTGCCATTTATTTGTATGTTTATAGGGCTGTTTGGATGACATAAGATTTTAAGTATAAAGGTCACTATATGCTTTTATTGTAGCTTAATGTTCACAGTACCAGTAGTAAAATTACTCTATGTCCAATACTCAGCAATTTTGATCTTCCTTTTTATCTATTTATTTATATAGTGAGATTTCTGTCGTTCTGGTAGCATAAAAACACTCTGCCAGTTTCTAGTTTAGTTGGGATACTATTGAAATAATTGGTTACATGTTTTCAGACAACCTATTCGAACAGGAATCAAACCATGCTCACTTCAATTTCTGTTAGTTGGGTCTGTCGATGCTTTCTGTCTCCTTACGTAGCTCCTTTCAGTATTCTCTCTCAGAACATTATTTTTATTTAATTATTTTAATCTCTGATAGAGTTTCATCTTCTGCACTCATTTGTCTTTCTGTAGGTACTCTTCCTGACTATCCTGAGGAAACTATAGCTTACTACTTCAGCTCTGTTAAACTATGGCATCCCAATAATGTTCCTACACACTTGCAATCATCTGTGATTAATGTGTCTGATTATTGGCATTTGTTCTTTATTTTAACATCTCTAAGTATATTGCAGGGTCTATAGGACCAATTGTGGGTGGACTAGAATATATTTGCTATTTGTGATATCCAATATACACATACCCATTATTTACTTCCTCACATGGCCCAACTTCTGTAATGAATATGACTAACTCAAGTAAAAGAGGAAATTAGACCAATTTGGACCATAAAGTGAAGTTCAGTAACTCCGAAAGATTCTAAAGACAAAGTATGTTGTCTGATCATAATATAACTAAAAATCAATGCTAGAAATATTTATGAAAATTTTTAATATATTTGAAGGGGAAGTAACACAAGGATAAGTAGTATATGAATCTAAGTGACAATCAAAACAAAATTTAGAGGACATGCCAAACTGAATATATATGGAAACATAACCTATTAAAACATCAATTAAGACCTTCCAGATGGCTCAGTGGATAATGGCACTTATATCCAAGTCTGAAAATTTGGGTTCAAGTCCCAGGGCCCGCCACATGGTAGAAGGAGAGAACTAGGTCCTAAAAGCAGTCATCTGACTTACAAACACACACACACACACACACACACACACACACACGCACACGCACACACACAAACACATGCACACATCTACACACATACACACACATGTACACACACATACACACACATATACACATACACACACGCACACATGTACATACACACATACACACACGCACATACACGTACACACACATAAACACATACACACACATGCACGCATGCACACACACACACAAACACATACACATCTACACACATACACACACATGTACACACACATCCAATTTTGTTGCATTAGCATTAACCATAAAGCACAAACATCATAAAAGTTACATTTAAGCAAAAGCAGAAAGTTCCAACAGATGAATAGAACAGAACAGCCATTGGTAATATGAAGACAAGACAAACTGTGAGGAAAGAAATTATGACAAAAACAGTTCTTTGAAAAATCAACATAGTTTATGAGCAAACAGTAGGAGAAGAAATACAAATTATAGGTGGCAGAGTGTGAATAGTGTCTTCACAGGATCTGCGAACGCTCAAACATCAAACAATAGTAATTATGAACATTGTTATGGCAATACACATGACAATGAGGATTAAGTGGGAAAAATCTTAATAGAAATCAAACAACCAAAGGACTCTCAATAAGAAACCACTGTTCTGATGCAGAGACCCACAGCCAAATGTGAGGATGAGTTCTGGGAATCCTGCTGAAGAGAGGGAGAAAGGATTGTAAGAGCCAGAGGGGTCAAGGACATCATAAGAAAACCCAGAGAAACAACTAACCTGGGCTCATAAGAACTCACAGAGTCTGAACCAACAAGTAGGGAGCCTGTATGGTGCCAACCTAGGTCCTCTACATATATACGACAGTTTTGTGCCTTGGTCTACTTGTGGGACTTCTAACAATGGAAGCAGGAGCTATCCCTAATGCTTAGGCTGGCTCTTAGAAATCTATTCCTCACACTGGATTGCTTTGCCCAGTTTTAATACAAGAGGATGTGCTTAGTCTTACTGCAACTTGATATGCCATGGGAGGCTAGCCCCTTTCTGAACAGAAACAGAGGAGTGGATCCACTGGGAGGGGAGTGGGGGATTACAGTCAGGGTATAAAATAAACAAATTAAATTTAAAAAAAGCAAACAACAATGAAAAAGAAATCACTGTTCTTAAAAGTTTATATTTTAGTAATATAAGCTTAGTTAAAACTACCCTAAAAGGAAGATCCCAGAAATTCACCATTTTACTGATGAATTCATTTAAACTTTGAAAGAACAATAGCAATTCTAAACAAGTTCATACAGAAATCTGAAGAGGAAATTCACCATGGCTCATTCTCTACAGTCAAGAATTATTCTGTGTTAAAAACAAGCAACCATATTAAGAGAAAAACCATAAGCCAATATCCCTCATGAACACAGACCCAAAAATTCAAATCCAAATACTAATAAACAAATATGAACAAGAAACAGTATTGGTTTGTTTAATATTCAATATTTAATATTCAAGAGCAATCAGTGTTCTTCATGGTAACAAACTATTAAAAAGAAAAGATGAATATAAGTGTAATGGATCATATAAATAATATAAAGAAAATGTGTGCAAAATCCAGCATTCATTCCTTTTCAAACTCTCAGGAAATGAGGATATATAGGTTAGATCTCTCATTCTGGCATTATGGCAATCATTTAAAAAAAAAAAGAAAATAAAAAGAAACCAATCAAATAAACAAACAAAATGTGAATGACTCTAAATGCTTTCTCTGTAAGATCAGAAACAAAATGAGGCTTACATCAGAATTTTCTTGATCTTCTTCATCATTACACCGGAGGCTGTAGTCAGGTCAGTAATGCAGAGAAGAAATAAAATTCATCTAGATTTTAGAGTTAATATGAATTTATATTTTCCAGCATATTATGACACCAGGCAATCTCTTATTAATAATAGAGGAAACTGGCAAGACTATAGCATACATACAGCATTGCTTCTCTATAAAAACTGTAGAAAATAGAAATGGAAAATACAAACTAGTTGATAATAACAATAACACTAGTAACCCTTGTTAAGTGACAAACAATAAGATGGTTATGATAAGGGGAAAAGTATGTTTACAGGTAACGCTGTCTCAATGACCCCCTATATGCAAGGCCCCAAGCTATGGTCGGTCAGATCCTTTGCATAAAATAAAATGGCAAAATACTTGCATGTGAACTACACAACCCTCCTATACACTTGAATCATCTGAAAATTGTTTATAGTATTTAATATTATATCTACATGATACATAAATAAGAATTATTCTGTGTAGCTTAAGGACATGAAGGCAAAAAAAGCATGTATCTACCCAGTACAGGAACAATTTCTTTTTCCAGTATTTTTGATCTGCAGTTGGTTGAATGTCTGGCTATTGAATCCAAGGATGCAGAATGCTGACTGCACTCTTACTTATTGGTGGCAATAGATTCATGCATGTATACATACATCCAAACTTTTCTAAGTCTATCTTTTAAATACATTCACATTCTTCCTTCACCACTTCTGAATATTCATTGTATATCTTACTGAATAACATAAGGACATTTTCATTCAAGTATATAAAGCACTTTAAACATATTCCTCTCATGCCTACATTCTCATTTATTCTTTATCCTCTTATTATACTTTGTTCCCAGACAGTTTTACTTTTACATTCATGTCATATAAATGTATTCTTTTATGTATCAATATAAAATATACATGTTTTTCTCTGCCTTGTGTCAAAGCACTCCTGATGCTATTGCCTTGATCTGCCAACTGCTGGGATGACAGGTGTGTGCTACCATGCCTAGATCTTCAATGCAAATGTACTTTGAACTTCTCTAATCGATATTTATGTTGACTATTTTGTCATACATTTATTTTCCAGTTGAATTTCATGTTTTAGAACTGTTCATTTTAATAACCTATCTAAAAATTGGGTTGATTTGATTTCATTTGTTATTTTTTTTTATTGTTCTTTCAGTATTACTCCTCTTTAAACTCTTCTGTATGTCTTTTCAGTCTAATTGTTTACTCTGCTGTTCAGCAGTTTTTAATTGTCACGAAGTTGTCCATCGTTGGCCTTCTTCCTTGAGCAACTGGAGTCTTGTTCTGTAGCATAAAGGTTAACTCACTTCTGTTCTAACAATTTCAAAGCTTCAGCCTTTGATCCATTTGAAGTTGATTTTTGTACAGGGTGAGAACCGGAAATCTGGTTTTGTTCGAGAATGGGGGAAACTCCCCAACACTATTTGGAAGAGACTGCCAATCCTGTGTACAGATCCTGATGTTGTGGAACCCCCTTCTCAGTTGTCCCGCTCCTCTCTCTGCCTGAGGGCCTCCTGCAAACTAGATGGCTATTCATATCCTGATAACTAAGTTAGGTCCTTGGAGCTTGCTTAGCACACTCTTGATCATATGACAAAGTATTTTTTAAAAAACTAAAACAATAGTGTTGTAGCACAGAGGGGAAACACACTTGCTGCCAAGCTTGAGGACTGGAGTTTGATGCCCAGTATACATGTGGTAGTAATAGAGAACCAAGTCCTGTACTAACATATGGATATTATCCTTTCCCTCTCCCACACACCTTAGTACTTGCTGACCGAGGGATAAAAATTAGCGCTTGTCTTTTTTTTTTTTTTTCTTGTGGGAGGGATATTGAGTCTGGTCATGCTGGATGGCTTCATTTTTTTTTTCCCCCTCAGGAAATGACAAGTATGCCATCTGGTAATATAAATGCAATTTTTCGGAAGGCATTCTCCCTGGTGTGTAAGTTATTTGTGAGCTCTTCAGGAATGAATAATTATGTTGCAGAATGAACATGGCATACATATTGTGATCAGTCCCCAAACAAAAACAGTTCTCCAGACAGCCTATTTTAAAGTCTATTGATTGAACAGATAAACAGATTGAGATGTTTTTAGTGTAGTCTGCCAGTTCCACATCACAGCTAATCAGAGAAGGAACACTTTCTTGAGCAGTAAAAGACTCTAGTTATTCCCATTGGGTTTCTCTGGATCCCAATGTCTTTCTCTAGAGAAGTTGTATTTTGGACAAAAGTCTCTTTTTTTCTACAATATTGATTATATTCGGTATGGAAAGAAATGGTGTTTAAGGCAGGGAAATTATAAACTGGAGGACACAAAACATATTGAGATAGAAAATTGATTTAAGATGAATCTTCTTAAGGTTGAATAGATTCTATATAACAACAAAAATAAGATTTGTAGTGTTTTATAATGATGGTGTTTTAATATGCATTCTGCCTGAATTAGTCTTCATATTTATATACTGAAATCTACATGATAGAGTCTAGTAATATTTGCATTGGTTTTAGTAGTTATTTTAATGTGCATTTATTCTCACTTTTAGTCTCTATAATTTATTATATATAATTCAAATGTCATTTCCATTTAATTTTAATTATTTAAGTAATTATTTTTATCCCCTCTGGCCTCAAAATCACTTTCTGCCAAGGATGACCTTGAACTCTTGATCTCCTGCCTTCCTCTTCAAATCCTAGGACTGAGATGTATGTCACTACATCTACCTTTCATTTAAATTTTTAATAAAGAAAGACCAGGCATAGACTATATAGAAGCAGAAGTATAATTAGAGTGTTTTTTCTGTGTCTTTGCAACTATAATAGCTGTTCAAGATCCCAATGTAAGCAAGTCTGGGCTCACAGTGTAGATGACAGCTCACCAATTGATGGAATAAAATGAAGAGGTAAACAAATAAAATCAACATTATAGACTACCTTAAAACCCAAAAAGACATTTGTAGAGAGTTTCAATAAGTAACCCACATTTCAACATAAATTAAGGAGAAAAAAATTCCAATATGTTATTTACATCATTACCTTATAATTTACTGTTTTATTAGGGAAAACTATTTATGACACTGGGAAGGCATTATTTCTAAAAATAAAAAGGAATATATTTACATTTTGAGTTAATTCCTATTATACATATTTACTTAGCTAAGGCTCTATTATATCTGAAGTTATTAAGTGCAGTTGTGAGTAGATGATAAAAGTCAGCTACACATAATATCATAGAAGGAAACTGAAAGAAAGTCATTGGACCATTGTGAGGAATAATATCACAATGGAAATGTGATGACTTGTTTCACTAGTAATTAAACACAGCTTCTTGTAAGAAAGAATTCATACTTCAATGAAATTGACTGTCTTCAAAGTGACTCAAATCCTCATTCATATTTCTTCTCTGTACTCTATGTCTGCCTTTCAAGAGTACAGAATGTGTTGATTTTCACTTACTGCATATAGTAATTAATATGTATGCCCATGAATACATACTCAGTATTTAAATGTTAGAAATTGAAGGATTCATAACCTAAAATAGTTATTTTGAAATATTTTAAATGCTGAATAATGAAAATAAAATATATTGAATTTTTGTTGAATTTATTTGTGTGTGTACATGAACATATTTACCTGTGCCATGATGCTTTTGTGAAGGAGTCAGATTTCACCTTCATATTGTTTAGGGGATGGAACTTAGTTCCTCAGTCTTGGTGGTTATCTACTGAACATCTCTCTGGTACTTACTGAAATACTTTAATACATATTTAAAAACTCTGACTCATATTATTTTATACCACTTTTATGGAGAAGTAGTCACAAGTAAAATAAACATACAGTAAAGTTTTCTAGATAATATTTACCTAACTTCCAGACTCAGAATAATGTATTCAGTGACTATCTTTCCTGACTATTTTGCTTTAAGTATGGAGCCATCATGATCATCATTAAGAGATTTCTAACAACATCCACCTAAACCAAACATGACTTTTGTCAATTCTCCAAACTCTAACAATATTCTAGTGGAATTCCTCCCAAAGATATTAGAAAATGTTTAAGGAATTTAAGAATTTCATCTTCTTTCTGAAACATCTTATGAAAGTGCTTAGTACCAGCAAAGAGCAACAATGATACATGGAGCAAGGGCTACATTGCCATCATCTGCATTGCTTATTCTAGAATCTGAGGCTGGGTCATTTTATGATATACTCTATTTTTTTAATCTAAAATACCATTTCAGTTTGTATAAAAATTCTGCTGATCTCATGTGTGGGGATATACTTGCTGTTTCCTAAAGTGCTGAGCAACTTGAACTCAGTGCACTCGTCAGTGAAGGCTTTTGTAAGTACAGAGAAGAGTAAATGGTTAGGTACATGAGCACTGTGTTGTAGTTGATTTTTTTTTATTCTTTGGGGTTCCACCATCCAGATCCCAAATAAATACATGGAGACTTATTCTTCCTTATGAATGACTGGCCTTGGCTTGGCTTTTTCCTAGTCAGCTTTTCTCACATAATTTAAATTATCCCATTTCCCTTTAACTACGTTTTGCCTCTGGGCTTTTTACCTTTCTTTAGCCTATATATCTGGCTTTCCTTCTTACTCTGTGTCTGGCTGTATGTCTGGGTGGCTGGTCCCTGGTGTCCTCCTCTCCTACTTTTCTCACTCTTCCTTCTTCCTGTTCTTCTTTAGCCTAGATTTCCCCTCCTAGTTATTCTCTCTGCCTGGCATCCTTGCCTATTTTTCTTTCCTGCCTTGCTATTGGCCATTCAGCTCTTTATTAGAGCAATCAGATGTTTTAGGCAGACAAAGTAACATAGCTTTACAGATTAAACAAATGCAACATAAAATAATGCAACACATCTTTGCATCATTAAACAAATATTCCAAAGCATAAATGAATATAACACATCTTAAACTAATATTTCACAACTGTAGCTAGAGTTTTCCTGCCTGGCCCATGGTTTCTCATTGTGGTGGCTGGCAGTGTCTCTCTGACTCAGCCTTCCTCTTCCCAGCTTTATTCTCCTCCTTGTCCCGCCTATACTTCCTGCCTGGCCACTGGCCAATCAGTGATTTATTTATTGACCAATCAGAGCAACACATTTGCCATACAGAACATCCCACAGCACACAACATTTACCCCTTTTTGTTTAAATAAAAATCAAAGGTTTTAACTTTAACATAGTAAAACTATATAAAACACAAACAGTTATCAAGTAAGATTTACATTTACAATATTCAATCCACTTGTGTTTAGAAAATTCAGAGAAAATACCCATTATCTATCTTATCTTAGTGATTTTAAAGTTTTATACTTAATTTACTTTCTATCATAACTAAGGAAAACTATAACTCTAACTATTTAGTCTTAAATTTCATCAAAGACCCCAGAAGAATATAATATTACCTAATAACAGAAAAATCTGGCTTCCTGAATAGTCACTCAAATTTCCTCTACAACATTGAGGATCCATCTTCAGCCTACAGGCCTAGAATATCTGCAGACTTTTCAGTGAAGCAGGAAATTTGAAGGACTGTATTGCCTTGTATTGGCAAAGTTCATCAGTTGCTTTCCTCTGTGCAGAATATCTGGGGGACTATTCTGTGAAGCAGGAATCTCAATGGACTGTTCTGCCTTGTCTTGTCAAAGCTCAACAGTCTTTCTCCTCTGTCCCCATTTGTCCAGTCTTTACAGCATACTATGAGCAGTCAAGGCAAGACTAATTTCTTGCCCAAATGGCTAGCCATGCCACATTGAAATCAAACTCCATATGAAGTTTCTTCCATACCCATCATACTTTTATGAAGCAAATTGGTGCTGCCAGGAGTAGATGTGTCCCATTGTCATAAAAAACCTTAGGTTATTAAACATTTTAAATGTCATATTCTGTTCATCTTTAAACTGCTTGAAAATTTTCTAAAATATACCTGTTTAACCTTGAATACATACCTAATGTAACTAGAAGTTTAATTACTATAGATTAACTACTAACCTCTACTAACCTCATTTCTAAATTATATATATATATATATGTATATGAGCTGTATAAGCACAATACCCCAAACAAGAGTAGAAACACATATACACTATAACAAAAATAACGTTAATTTGTATCAATATACCAAAATCTATACCAATGCAAAAATTTAAGATTAATAGTTGTCTTTTTATCCTATATTCCTATATTTACCTTAAGTGATAATAAGCATCCATAATCCACCAAATAATCAGCAACCACTCACCCCATCTCTTCTCAATGTGGGTGTCATCTTCTCTAGATTGCTTTCTATTATCTGTGGTCAAAGGCATTTTTAGGGATCCCTGAGAAATTCGAGATAACGGCTAAGCCATGGGAAGACCAGCTGTAACCTTTGTTGATATATTTGTTGTCAAGATTCACGAAGTCTCCTTTCATCAGACCTGATCCATATTAACCTGAACAAATTCACAGCCTCTCATTTCCTTGGAAATGAAAAGCGAAACCTCTTCTCCAAAGAATGAATTTTCTGAGTTCCATTTTAAAGTTAAGGCATTCTTAAAGTATATATAGACTGGTTTATCTCAACATCCCCTCTTTCAATTCCGTGTCTCTTAGCAGTTGTCATTTACTTATCAGCAATGAAAAAATTTAAAATCACCATAATACTATATAGGACCCCTATGTATTTTCCATCATTATGTGGCATTTTTCTTTTATATTACTTTTACTCTCTCTTTAAAGACTTTATTATTTTTAAATTATTTCTTTTTTCTATCACTGTTGACCGTCTATACCAATTTTCTTTTTTCTTAAGCATATGCACATTGTTAAACATACCTGTTTAGAGGGGTTTCTTGTTTGTTGGTTTTTTGTTTTTGATCTGGACATCTTTACTGTTTATCTCTGGTCTTTTTTCACCACATGAGCCTTTAAACTGTTACGCAGCATGGCTAGGACCTCCACCACAGCTTTGGAAGCTGACTCTGCCTGTTTCTGAAGTCCCTGAAGCCAATGACTCCTTTGTTCAGTTCAAAATATGGTATGTACTGAGTAGTGTAAAGCTGGTACAGATTCTCAGTGATGATTCCCTTGGTCAGTGCAGAACAGGGCAAGTGCCTCAACAGCTGTTATATATGCATTACCTGTTTATTCTTTCTCCACCTGAATCATCAAAGCCAGAAAAAAAAGTCAATTATGGTTGAAACATGAAAGATAAACAAAGTGGGTACAATGTTTTAAGTTACTATTACTTCTAAAAACTCAAACATACCCTACTTGAGGTCAAACTCAACAGGTATATGAAGAGGCTCTCAGTTAGCAACTGAATATTTTTCTAATGCTTTCCATTTTCTGTCTTTACTTGAAGCCTAGCTCAAGCAGTATGAAGTAGTATACCTCCCATCAGAAGGTATGAAGAAGTGTAAAAAGCCTTCCTTATTCTGAGGCTGGAAGTGTAAAGCATAAATCAGTTGGAACTGAAGCAATTCTGTTTCTCCTTAACTAGATCAGATCTCAGGAATTCAGTGAATATTCTACTCTTCACTTTCTTCAAGGTATTTAATACACATATTAAAGAACCATACACTTAAGGGCACTAATGGCAGGTGTCATTCAATGACAGGTGTAATTGAACGGCAGGGAATTAATATTTCACATTTATAGAAAGGTATGAAAATGATAACCAGTTCTGAATGAGAGACTCAGAGAGATACCCAAAATTCTAAGTAAGAAAGTTTTCTCAAGTCTCAGCTGATAAGTCATAGAACATCTTGAAACTACAGCTGTAGGACTTGGAAATGCCAACCTGGATAGACCTGGAGAGAGTCTCAAGTTTCTCTTCTGCTGGGGAGAGTCCCTGGTCACAAAGAAAGTAGAAAACAGTCAAAAGGGGATCTGTCCAAGAAAAAAATCCAAGTTTGGATCCCTGTACAGGAGCAATATGGATGCAAAGTGCTGTTCAACAATTTATGAACAGAATACCAAGTCTGAAGAGGGAAATGCAGGCAGAAATCTCTGCCAGAGCTTCTTCACTGATGCTCCAATTCCCATTCCAAAGAGCTCTTGGAGAGTAACTCCATGCTATCCAGAGAGAACCTGCAGTATCTCGCCTTGCTACAGTTGATCCTCCAACACAGCTGTCAATCATGGCAAGGGAGAAGAAGAAAGCTGACTTTGTCAAAAAGTGTCTCCAATCAAGTCATAGAAATGTCTGCTTACCACAGGGGAAGCTGGAACTTTTCTGTCAAAAGGTGCAACAGAACAGCTTGTGCCAAGAATTTTTGTATTTCCCTTGGCAGCTGAAGCCTCTGCAATGATATCCACCTAAACCTGACCTGACCCTGGTCATGTTCTGTATAGTTTGAGTGTTTGCATTTCATTCCAAGCTTCCCCTGCCTTCCTGATTCCGGAGGCTATCCAATTGCTCAAGGCAAGGTAGTGGATTGTCAGACATACCCCAGCACTGCAAACTCCTTTTCTTC